>NC_143486.1:80008100-80608100 GCF_027475165.1 Benincasa hispida
AAAAGTTGCTTAGACAAAACTTTGATTATTATGTCAGCAAGTTGGGTCTTATTGATATCTACTCCCCAACTTGAGGAGGAGTGTCGAAAATAGTAGTTTGACCTAGGGACATTTTTGTAATTTATCGTGCACCTAGGGTTTCCTCTTTTCTATTTATTTGAGTATTCATCTTGTATTTTGTGTATCAAATCAATAATAAAAAAAATCAGTCTACTATCGTGGTTTTTTAAACTGTGTTCTTTTCTTCCCCTTTTCATCAAAAACAAATCGTTCGATTTGATTTGGTATGTATACAAAATCAAAATTTTCACACCCCTGACCACAACGAGGCCAGTGCAATCTTTCAACCATAAGAAAACCCTGGAAAAGAAACAAACTGAATCTAAATGATATTGATGGCAATAACATGGTTCTTTTCTATCTGGACCTCTGAGATAGCTTATTCAGCAAAAATATGTTAGCAATACAGGGAGCAGGTAGAATAATGAATCATGTAATCCCATTGGAAAATTACAACATTGGTAACTTTTTAAGGTTTTCAATCAAAGCCGCAGTTATGTTGAGGCCACCCTTTTGAAAAAGTTGAACTGTGAGGAGAACTTTACATCAAAAATCCCATCAGAAGTTGGTCTAATCTACAGATTTGGGTGCTGAGGCAGAACCTGAGAAAATGTGACCTATCTGATATGCAAGCTTGTTAGTCAATGCATCTTTGTGAATAAGTGGTTCAGAGGACCTGGTTGAATGCGGTAGCAAAATCAGAGTCGTTTGTCGTTCCCTATGTGACGCCCAAGTAACCAAATAAAGACCAGCAATTATAAGAGATCCCCCCAAAACACTGTCAACAAACAGAACATAAAACCAGTTACCTTTTAGTTTGGGAGGTAAACCTATTAACATCAAACTTGTAAGGTAAATGTATAAAATGTAATTAAGATTGAGGAAAACCTTCCAAGATAAATAGGACTTCCTATGAAAACTCTTGATAGCAACGCAGATGCTGCAGGTTGAAGTGGATTGTAAAGAGCAACCAATGCAGGTCCCAATATTTTATTGCACCATGTCAAGAGTCCATAATTGATGGCAGATGCAAAAACTCCCTGTCAAAAGAAATTGATCTTTTTAACCTTTTTTTTCTTTTCTTTTCCTTTTTATTATCATTATTATATTCACTGTGAAGCAAATGTTGCAAGTCACTCTTGTTGATAAATTTGAAGCACCAAGAAAATTTTTAAATACCTAAAAAAAATTGGTAACTCCTATTTGCACGAGAATCCCTATTTCTTTCCCCTTTTTTGCGGTGGGGTTCAGGGGTGAGGGAAAGTTTTCAGCCCATTTGACCCTTTTTTTTCCCAACTCTATCGAAAACACAAGGCAGGTGTATGGAGGAAAAACAAACACCCAATTCTAGAATTAAATCCTAATCTAATGAGCAGGCATGAACCAAAATTTCACTTCTTGCATAGTTTATGGAGATGGATCATAGGAATATAATGTGGTTTCTCTTTGAAGTGTGAAGGTCAGAATCCCAAGCATATTGAAGTCATCATTCAAAAGTGAACTGATGGGAAGGGAAAAGTGATTCCCGATTTTTTTCAAAGGAATTGAATCCTGTAAGCTTTACACGAGCAACAAATGTTCTGAAGTAAATGGTAAAGGAGGGGTGTAGTATGAAAGCTGTAAACAAACTTACAGCATAAAGGACGGCAAAAAACTCTGATTGTGTCAAATTCCAGTCTGTGGATTCGTTGGTCATAAAGAAAGATGTGATCACCATCAACATAGCACCAAATAAATAAGAATATGCTGTGACCGATAAGTTAGCAGGATACTTCTTTAACACCCGTGCCTATAATGTACAAGAAATTTATTAAACATTGCCCACTATAATATGAAGACAAATAATTCCACAGTAAGATAAAATCCAAATATTGATTCATAAATGATAACATATTATAAGATAAACTAAGTGTCCGAATTACCTGACCCTCCCAATCTTGAGATCTCTCTCAAGCCCTAAATCGCTCACCAAAATACTGCCTACCTTTCTCATTCCCATAACCTCTATTTCTAACCAAATTACCTGACAAACTCCTCTAACTAATTATTAATATACCCTTATAATACTCTAATAGCATTCCCATCGCAGTATCAATACAATGCCCGAAACATTTCAGAGTAAGACCCTATGCATCATCCCCACCCTCCTGCAATGAGACTTTACGATATGATGGACCTTTGAAACCAGCAAGGATGCAAAATCTACATCAATCTCTATATTCATTTAATAGCTTCTAATTTTACGCAACAATAACACTGAATTTCAATGGTATATCCTTTTCAAAAAAAAATCTATTTACTGCTATAACATATTAAAAATTAACTAGAAGAAAAAACCAAATGAGAAATAGTTGAAGAATCTTCTCAGTTGCCAGTTGGATGTTCCAAAAAAACTTTTTCCTGGCAAAATGACATTTTAACCCTCTATCTTTTTGTTTCCCTGTACTCCTTATAAGTTCTAATACCTTCGCTCAAGGATTCCTTGCACACTGCACTTTATTATTAATTGATTCTTCTGTTACAGTTCAGTAAAATCTACCTGGGAACCATCTCTCCAGTCACCCCTAGATTCTACTACCAACAATCCATTTTTTTATGAGCTTCCAACAATCCATGTCGAACACTTTTGCAAAACCAAACAAAAGAAACCTGGATATTTTCTTCAAGTGCTGATTCCAATTAGGAAAAAATGCTGTAGTCATTATCAAAAGATGTGTACTATCAGTGAAGTACCTGGATAGCCAAGAAAGCAGCCATGCACATACAGTTCCCTATCAAGCATAAAACCCCAACATGAAAATGATCCAATCCATACTCCAGAAAGTTAGACATTAACCATCCAGCAGGCTCTGGCTGACCCCTTGCACTTATTTCATTATGCGACATGAAATCAGATTCAGTGTTTCCAACCAAAGCTGGACCACGGAATAAAACCATCAATATGGCACCAGAGACACAAACGAGTGTACCTCCAACCTTTGCCTGTCCTTCCAGCTTGAGTAAGTTCACAGTCTCTGTGCTGCATAAACAAAGTCAAGATCTAATATTGAACAAGGAACATATATCCATCTGACTTCAAAAAGCACTAACTAAAATTTTCAGTAAAGTGATGAAATTGAACAATAATAGGCCAGACTAACCCCATCAGAACAGCAAAAAGGAATGTAAAAACTGGAATGGCAGGCTGTATAGCAGCAGCATAAGTTGGATTGGTGTAGCCAAGTCCAACAAGAAAGAGAAGCTGGTTACCAAAAATCCTAACCACAGGAAGATAAGTGCAATAAATAGAATGTTTCACCAGATCGATAAAATCTTCATTTCCTTTTACCAGTAGCAATTAGTACGATGAAAAACTGTACAGAACAAAATTGGAATATGGGAAACTGTATATAACCTCACCCAGTCAAACCAAGAACAAAGAATGATATGAGGAGGTCTCGAGTCATGGGTAAACGAATCCGCCTGTAAAGGAAGGGAAGAAGACAAAAACACATGGGATGTTAAAATATCCATGCCCTCATAATACGAGAGGCAAACGTTAATAAATATATGAGAAATACATTTGGTTGGATTTTTATAACAACAAATGTGAAGATGGGGATTTGAACTCCCAACCTCCTCGAGGGAAGGAATAAGTGTCCTAATGGTGGAGCTATAATTGGTAAAAGTTTTTAAATACATGCTTTTAAGAAGCGACCCATGATTGCCAAATACCCATATACCAAACATTGCAATATTGAATATTAAACAGTAATCGAATTTGTCTATCCACCCATACATAAATCATAAATGTCCGAATTATGGTAATTCTACAAGTTCTAAAGATTCGTATTAACCACTTTGTTGATGACAGACAGAAGATAACGAAATTGATTCTTTTAATTTACCATGAGGAAGAAATTAACTTCAAAGTCAACATGAAATTGAAGAATAAAACCAAACATGGCCTGAAGCAATTAAAAAGAAGTCCTAAATACTAGCAGAAGCAGTAAACTATTCCCGAAACTGGCCTATACATTTAGCAATCCCTGGGAATCCAGAAAGGTCGAAAGTAAGAAGAATCTACATATTCGAACTTGCACGATCCCTAAATTTCATCTTCCATCGAATGTCAAAATTAGCAAATGAAATAAATGATAAAATTCAACACACACACAAACAGGAATGGTCCTAAGAATCAAATGACGCCATAAAAACGGTATACAAAAACTACAAAAAAGCAGAAGCGAAACAAACGATACAGGATCAAAACGACGATCAGACAAAGCTCACAAAAACCCAAACAACTAATTTCAACAAAGAAGAAAGACAGGAAACATAAGCAAAAGAAGAAATAGGAAGAGATGATAACTATACTTCTCCCGAACATAAGCGACAGGGGCAAGAATCGCGAGAGCCAACAAGTCGCGAAACAAACAAAAGACGAGCTGGTTCATCCCAACATTGAGGGCGACTTTGGTTATAACATGGTAACCTCCATTAATTACTTGCACCAAAGCCATAGCCGCATGCGCCTTCGACACATCTCCACCGCCGATCATCAGACCGCCGCCGTTACCACTACCTCCTCCGACCGCTGCCGCCATCCCTCTCGCCGTGGGGCGTCGACAGGCTCGAATTTCGATCAAGTTCCTTCAGAGAGAAATGGAACGAATCGAGCGATGAAACAAAGAGAGAACAGAGAAATGGGAGTGGAGGTAGAAGACGGTGGCGTTCAGTTGACTGTCATGTTTGGTCGCTGGTGTTTGGCTGTGCATCAAATCTGAAGAACTTCATCTCTTCGAATTTAAGGCAAATTAATTTCTATAATTAAAGTAATTAATTACGTTAATTACTAATTATATATTTTTGTTTTTTATTGGAATTTAGAAGTTCTTTCTTGCTAATTAATGCGCAATGGCGTTTTCTTATTGTAAATTTAAGCTCCATTGGGTAATTTTTGGTTTTTGGATTTTTTTTTAAATTAAATTTATTTCTTCTCAATTTCTTATCATAATTTGTGTATTTTTTTAGTATAATAGTTGAATTCTCAGCTAAATTTCAAATTTAAAAAACTACTCTTTTTTTTTTTCAAATTTTTACTTGATTTTTTAAACCATTGAAAAAAAGTAGATAACAAAAAAGAAATTTGGAATGAAAAGTAGTGTCTACTGACTTAAATTTTAATAACAAAAATCAAAAACTAAATTATTATCAAACATGACCTATATAATTCAATACTTATAATTTGAAGAAACTTATAGTTTAATTCCTTTGTTTATAATTATATTACATAATTTATGCTATGAGAATTTTATCAAATTATGTATATTAAATCTAACTCTTAAAATGAGACTAATTACCTACTTATGAAACATGTTTGTTTCAAAGTGATTTTTAATCGTACCTAAATCAACTTTGTAATTTATATCAAGTTAAAATATCATTTTAGTTTTCATACTTTTAATTTTAATCCCGATACTCTTAATAAATCTTAAATTTAATATTTAAAAATTAATATTTATCAAATTGATTAAATAACAATAATAATTTTCATGTGAGAAAATAAAATATGTGAATTTATTTTCAAATGTTTAAGTAAAAATATTATGGATAATAAAAGAATGAAAAATCTAACCCTAAACTAGCATTTAGGACTAAATCTAAAATTTATTAAAACTACTCGAAGTAAAATTAGAACCTGAAAGTATATGGATTAAAATTGAAATTAAAATAATAAAAAAATTTGTGTATTATTTTGTCATCTTGCACTTTTGCAGATATTTTATTTTACTCATCTCCGTCGTGTCTTCCAAGTTTCACCACACTACACCCAATTTGTTCGACAAAAGTAAAAAGTTTCTTTCAATTGTTACCAAAAAAAGAAATTGCATATTCTCTTTTCTAAGAAAAAAAGAAAAAAAGAAAAATTATATTATCAAATATATATATTTATTGTCTTTTTCACCGTTTTAGTTATTTTAGAGCTACGATGCAGTTTAAGAAAAAGAAAACACGGACTAAAAGTAAGACAATATTCATAACAACTTAAGTCGAAGCTTTTAACTTAATTCATCTACTATATTTACTAATGATGAACAAAGTTAGGTGATTTTTTTTAAAAAAAACTCTCTGTGATTAAATTTATTTAAAAAAATTTTACATATAGAAAAAATGTCAAATTATTTATAGAAATAGTAAAAAAAAAATATATATTGATAGATACTGATAGATTTCTTTTAATATCTATCACATAGTATCAATGATAGGCTTCTATCAATATTTATCATTGATAGATACTGATCGAATAGAGTCTCTATCAACAAATATTAAATTTTCAAAGATTTGAATTATGAAATTAAAAAACCAACATCTATATAAGAATTTATTTTCAATTAGTCTATTTTACTTCCTTAAATGATTATAATGATAATTTGTTTATTTAATTTTACAAAACTAACCTAGGTTTATTCTCTCTCTCTCTCTCTGTTACTTTTACTTTCAAATTTTTAATTCAATAGAGGGATAAGTAAAAATCCTACCGACTTTTAAAATAATAATTTATGGCTCTAATTCAATAATTTATGCTCAAATAGGCCATGTTCATTCTCTCTTTCATCATACATCTTGGCTGCTGAAATTATTTTCCGAATTTTTTTTATTTGATAAAAGGTAAAATAGAAATAGGAAGTCATGTTGGAGTTTAGTTAGTTGAATCATTAGTAATGAGTGATGACACGAGGTGATGTCAATTTAAAGCTTTTTAGAATTATAAACCATAGTGAAAAGATGTTAACCCTATATTAAAAAGTGGATAATTTTATCCCTAAAAAATGTTAAAAGTGAAAATTTAGAGATTTAGTTGATGCAAAATTCACATGAGATTTTTCCAAATGATAAATGGTATAAATTGACATTTACAAAAATTCAGAATTTAGACCAAGTTTATTTTGCTGTAAACATAATTAATCGATCATCATATGAAAAGTGATGACTAGTTAACCATATTATGTAAATTATGAAGAATTAAAAAAAAAAAAAAAAAAAAAAAAAAAAAAAAAAAAGAAGACCTATTATGATTACAGCAATTTGATTATGGAGTAGTAAACATGGCCTTAAATCAATATAGTTATTAATTAGTCCATGATTTAAATTGATACAAACCTCTAAAATCAAAAGGTATAAATTTGATATTCTCCCAACCAAAAAACAAATAAACAACCCAACAATGTTAGAGATTCCTCAGTTCAAATCCTTACTAATAAAAATTGCCAACAAAAGTATGTTCAATAAGACAAAAGGGAGAGTTTAAAAACAAGAATCTATAACACTGTACAGGAGACCAAAAAAGGGAGAAGAATAAACAAGAGCAAATATATTGGCAGCCTAATCAGGTAATGGATTTAGACCGCATTCTGTACAACATACAGTGCCATTTAATCTAAAGCTTTAGACTCAACAAAGTAACAGTAGAACCAACCTATTCAATGCAATGATATCTCAAATCAAAACAGAATGTCCTACACAAAACCTCTATAGTTATATTCCCAAAATTGTTCTTATCTGGTTTGGAGGATGCCTTGCAAGTGACTTGGGGTCTGGGTACCCATTGTCTGGATCCATGATTGCGTCGTATATAAGCTCGTAAGCTTCGGCCAGCGATCGAGCTACTTGAATACAGGCTTCCGATCGCAATTTGGGAACCTGCAATAGCTCAAACTCAGGAAGGGAACTCTCACTTCCCAAAACAAGCCCAAAGAAAGCCTTCAAGCTCTCTGAAAGTGAAGCGGGAGATGTGTCTTGAATCTCAGCCAATCGTAGTCCATCTGCTGCATTGCCTGCTTCTGAGCTCTTATGGAAATATGTCATCTTCTGAGATAAGTCGCACCTTCGTAAGATTGCACCAACTTCCTTTTCTACAAGCACGCTCAAGTGACTATTTATAATTACTCCAAGTTTCTTGACATATTCAGCTGCAACTTCATGCCCAGATAATGGTTGTTGGATGGCGCACAAACAGTTGATCAGAAAGATCTTAGAAGGTGTTTCGGTGTCCTGCGTTCAGGTGATAGAAAACCAATATTTCTTCAGATTGAAAAAAGAAATTATAATTATGCATGCCATTGACAACAAAAATGTGGTCATGGAAACCTGAGAGGCTGGAGCAGGGCTGCTTTGGGACAATAGTGCATCTACTGATGATTTGCTATTCTGACCTGAACCAGAATTTGTCCTACCCCTTCTTGATATGTGGCCAGATCCCTTGGACTTGTGAATCTCTGCTGCTTGCTCACACATCTGCATAATTGAAATTTAAAAAATCAAACATATTAAATGTGCGCTGCGCCACTGTTTTTCTATCTACAATAAGACAGTTTTAGCATTTAAGATGTCAAAATGTTTGATTGTAAACGAAAGGGTAGGGAGGTTTTGCTGAAGCATCAATCCATTCAAATAAAAGAGAAGTTAACATCTTTTTTTCCTTTTGTTAACAATTTAGAAAAGTCAAATTTTTTTAATTGGAAATTTTTCTGAAGAAAAGACCCAGACTCATTTCTCAAGGGCTAGTGAACGTAGCTGGCCAGTTGATCATATTTTTCTCAACTACTATAAGCAATTTTTTGAAGAACTTGGAATACATCCCACGACAAAAGGGATATAAGTTTCTGGATAAACAAGTACTAAGATTTCTCTACTAGAATGACTAACATGGTTATTTGTCTACGCATAGTTTTTACTGAGAAGGCATCACTCTAAAACAAAGTAAACACAGATTTGATATTATACACGTATATGTGTCAGGGGCTTAGCCAAAAAATAAGATGTCATTAGGCACTCTTCTTTCTTTCTCTTTTTTCCTTTATATCCATGAGTGTTTGGCCCGCTTGCACTATCTTGACTAAATCTTGCCAGACAACTGTCTAATCCTATTGCATTTGGTTGTTGAAGAAACTCATAGGTTATTAATTCTCAAATGTGTGCCACCATGACTTGAATTCATTCCTACTATGTAAGCCTTTTATTTTTGGACTAACTCTTAATACAAAACAAACCTGAATTATGGGATCGAGTAAAGCAGATAACACCGGATCAAAAGCAGCCTTTTTCCCTGAAGCTGGAACCATCATGCTATTATAAGTGTCAATTATTTCCAGCAGCACAGAAACCCCTTCTCTAACTGCCGGTGGTGGAGAGAGATCAACAGCAACAAAGGAAGGAAATCGCAAAAGCTTCTCCCCTCTACTTTTAAGGATATCAAAGAAAGTCTTCTGGGCAGCATCGTTTAGCATCCACAAGGTATTGCATAGAGCCGTATCTCTCCCAAGCAAATCTGAAATCTAAAACTTAACAGACAGTTATAACAAAGAAAGTAAAAGTTGAGGGACCATTGCGATGCATACTAATAGAACCTTTACTCACCGTGTAGCTGTAAAACTCCAGGGTGTTGCTGAGTTTATATGAAATAATCAGAGATGGTTGAGACTGCAGCACTTGCTCAACTCTCACTTTAAAAGGCCGGCAAACTCCTTCAAAAATTCTATCCAAAACAAAGGTTAGGTCAATGTCTGGTGATCCAGATTCACTCTCTAAGTTCGGGGAGAACTTGTTGGCAGTTAGTCCAACATCAATTACTGCATCTGGGTCTAGCAGTATATGTACTAGCTCACGTTCAGATGCCAAAGCCTGCATAAAAACAAATTCTCAGTCTGGTAAACAAGCAGAATAGACATCCTCATCCTTGAGGGTTAGTCATTCCAAAATCGCAAGGATCCTTGGGGTACAATTAGTAGAGCTAGAGAATATACTAAACCAACTAAAAGTTCTGTTTCATACCTGATGTAGCCACCCTAACATATCCCCAACATAACGTAAAGGATCATGAGCATGTACTTCAATAGGACGAGGCATGCCACCTGGTCCTCCACGTGTAAGAGCACTGATAAACCTTCTAAACAATGCATTATGCCTCATATTTGCGACCTACAACAATAATCAATAATTTTAATGAAAATTAAAAGGAGGTATAAGAATCCTACTAGCAATCAACAATTATGTCACCTCCTCAGCACAATACTTGAAGAGAACAGGCCTTTCCCTGAGGCAGCGAACAGCTGTTTTCAATAGTTCACTGACTTCGGGATTATCAGTTTCTCCTAGGCTCCTGCACTCTGTCTGAACCCACCTGAAATAAGAATAATATATTACCAAAGACGTCTACACACTACATTACCATCATAACGTGAAAAAGCAACACAATGAAACAACGTAAGCCCTTTCAAAAGTCAAACACTATCACCCAAAAAAAGGAGAAAATAAAAACACTAACGTCCTCCATTTACAATTTCACAAGGGTGTAAGAAGAGCATGAAAACCTTTAGGCATACCTTCACATGTGCATAGGTGGCATTCAAAACTTAAATCTTTGGATAGCAGACAGTCCCAAAACAATTGAATTACGATTAAAAGTCGAGTGAACACATATAAACAATAACACTCTTTTGGGCAGAAAATAAATTATTCGGAAAATTTTTAACAATGGTAGTTTTAAAATATATGTAATATGAAATAATCAATCCAAAGCAGCTCACCTACACAGCCGCTCATATGCTGCTTCTTGGTACACTGCCATCATATCCATAAGCTCCAAACCTGCACGCTGCATTGAAGTCCCTGATCATTGCATGATAGAAAAATATACACAAATTTGAAAATGTCCAATAGTGCATATAACTCAGGCAAATGAAAAGCATTTTTTTAAAGAAAAAATATTCATGAAGATTTTTTTTAACATAAATATAATGGATTAATATGATGCAATTTGAAGGATTTTCCTAGCTTTCATTATTTAATAGAAATTTTAGATTGGAGATCTATATTTATGAATCGTTAATTCTGATCATCATTCTATATAGAAGTTCTTTTATTTTAAATTAAATTGCATACTTTTTATTGATTTAATTTAAAAAATATACACAAATTTGTAAATTCAAATCTATAGTTATATTAATTACAGACAGAGTATCAAATGAAAATGGTATAGGCATTCCTTAAGAACACCTAATTTATAATTTCTGTGACCCAAATGTTAAAACCATGAACCTTAAAAAGAATGACAATTTTCATCCTATGCATGTATATTTTCAATCTTACATATAAGTATAACTGATTTATACCTCATTTATATTTATAACATTAAGTTACGTGGGGTGAGATTTGAATCAACAACCACACAAAAGAGGTTAAGATGTCTTTTAACCACTAAACTATATTTAAGTTGACTATTCATACTTCTCATATTAAGTTATTTGTAGATACCAGGGCACAAGCAAATGGTGTGCAACACAAAGTGATAATCATGCATCGTGCTGCAACAAAATTGCACAGAATAATTAAGTACGTTTTGATATAAGGGGTACTTCATCACCTAGCTTGGCTCTAAATGTAAAATGAAATATGCCGGTTATTGTTTATAATGACAGTGAAATTGCCGATAGTTAACTTAAATTCCAAAAGCATGGCCAACAATAAGTTTGCAGTGGAACATGATAATCTTCATTAAGCCCCGTATATCACCAATCTGTCTCTCACAAGTGTGTTAGTCAGTGAATAAAATAAATTACCTGATGATGTGTTCTCAGCAGTGTTTTGCAATTAGCGTGGATTTCTTGAACATGGGAAAGAGCCTTGAAAAATTTCTGATTTAGATCTTCGTGCCTCAGAGCATTTATCTGTGGATATGCCAGGGAGTAAAGACAGTGTTTATTACATCATTCAAGCCAAAATTTATTATTTCATCGATGAAGCACTAAATATATAAAATTAAACTTTAACCTCTTCGTTAGATATCTGATAATCACGAACAAAGCATGACACAATCTCTTGCCTCTGTGTAGTAACTTCGAGTTCCTGCTTTAGGCGTTCTGTGGTACCAATAATGTCCCCGATGCTAGCACTAGAACTATTTAAAGCCTTTGCAATTCTGTAATAAATTCAATATAAAAACACGTCATGGTCTAATCTAGTTCAATTCTCTAAATTTGAGGAAAGTAATAACAATGTGCATCATTTCAGGTGATGAGATACATTTATCAAGGAAACAATGAAATGATGGGAGAAAGGAGTTCTCAGATATTGTTTTTCCTTCTTTGAAGAGAAACTAAACAAATAAGGAATTCATGAAATAATTCAGAAGCGACACCAAATGGCACAGAGTGATAACAAAACTACAGTCATCATCAATTCAATTCATTGTCATACAAGATCCTGTTTTAATCCAATCAAAGCCTTAAATGAGTACTGTTCTTCTTCTTTCTTCTAACTTAAATTATGTCCAGCAAAATACGCAAGCCACAATACCTGGTGATCTAAATAAAAACTCCCTTTTCAAAGTAATTCAAATATCAAAACCTTCTAGTAAATGTAAAAGTCCCAAGAGACAAATGTTAAATGATATATCCTAGTAACAGAAATGGAAATTCTGAACAACTTGTTTAATAACTAGATAAGATTCCCTAAAGTCTGCACAATACCTGAGGTCTGAAATTTTTCCTACACAAAAAATTGGCCATGTTTCTAATTTGGATACTAATAGTAATCATTTCACATCCCTCCGCTGTATATTCTATGACAGTGTCAGCGCCAATAGAACCGAGACCACCCATACATTTGAAAAGCCCATATATGATAACATTAAGGGGAAAAAAAACGGATCACTTCGGGAATTCATTTTGTGTACAGCTCCAAATGCAGATTAAGCATATATCTCACCCACTGATAGTGAATTGACAGAGAACGCAACTAGAGTTACCAGTAAACAGAAAGAAAACGCAAGGCAATTAAGAGAACTAAATCCTAGCAAGCCGGGTGTTACCTATCGCAGCAATCGGCAAGACCATTTACCTCCTCCTCGACGCGATCCAACGCCTGACGGGCAGAGAAAGCGAAAGAACTCATGAGCAAGCAAAACGAGCAATCGTCAACTGAATTGAACAAGAAAAAGACGTAGAAATCAGTGGGAAAACCTGCTGGGCAGTATCGGATGCGCGAAGAAAGTCGATGTTGATGGAAAGAGAGCGCTTCTCGATTGTGGATCTGAGGTTGCGACGATTCTGAGGAGTGTTATCGGTGTAGAAAGTGGAGAGGGTGTTAAGGGAACCGAGAACGTCCGGTGTATCGGTCCTTGATTCCAGCACTTTCTTCAGCTTCCTTGACAGTCCCGGCGCGAGACCTGCCATTGTTGTCCCCATTTTTCCTTCTCCCACTCTCTCTCTCAGATCTCTCTACTCCAACGATGTCTGTTCTGTTCTCTCTTTCATTTCCCTTTTCCCATGTGTTTATTGTATATTTAAAAGTTAAAAAAAAATGAAATTACAGCTTAATTACGTTATCACAATTAAACTCAATGGTAATTAATTCCTTGTACTAAAATACATACATGCATACATGTATGTATGTACGAAATAAAAAGGGAAAAAAAATACTGTAAAATTGATGAGCAAAAGGTACCACGGAAATATGGATATCAATAAATTATAAAATTAAAATAAATATAATGTAATGTAAGAAAATAAATCAATAAAATAAAATAACAAAAATGGAATGAAATATTTCTCCAAATTTCTCCATTCTTTTTGGATTTCTTTCCTATCTTCACACATCTACAAATAACACAAATTGTTGCAATTAGGATGTAGTATTTGGACACTAATCATATATAATTTTATGATACATGGGGTAACATATTTAAAGATACATGGTCTTTTTGAGATGGACATCTATTTTATATAATTTATAATAGTCCTCTTAGATGCTCATTATATATATGAAATATGTCTTGTTAAGTTACTAGAAAAAAAACTTAATGAGGGAAAATTCTAGTGAAGGAAAAAGAGTACATATTTCATATAATCTAATAATTCTAAAAAAATACAATATATTTGCTCCCCATCATGGAAACCTTTCTTGAGATCTCTAAGTCGCTGCATTTCAATATTGTGCACAAATTAAAGGTTGCAGTAGGTAATGATGTTCAATCGAAAATCGATGTCGTTGATTCGACTCCAAACTGAAACAAAAGAAAAATTATAAATCACCAAACTACTCTTATTACTACAAAAAACGTAGCAATAGTGGTAAGTGCAAGGTCGAAGCACAGAGAGGCAAAAAATTAATTCTCTCACAAGCTAAATTTGACTGTGAAAGCTAAATACTAAAATAAAAATGTGGATAAGTAAGATAGATTGAAAAATAAAGAGATCAAGCACAAGATTACCTTTGCTGGTTTAGAGACCGTAGAGTTTTCTATGAATCTAATCATTGATTAATTATGGAAACAATCTTGAATTAACTACTTCTTAAACCTAATCGAATGTAGGGATAACCCATACAAACTCCCTAATAAGAACCAGCATGTCGTTAATCCCTAAATTAACTAAGTTCATTACAAAGGCCATTTACTTAGTTAATTGCATTATGTTATTGGATTGATTAAGACAGCAAGAATGGTCAATTCTATCCTAATGCATTCCAATCTTTAGGTTTTGTTATCAATTAGGTGATCCTAGATAGCCTAGAAATCATGCCATAAATCAAACTAAAACCTATTGCTACTGGCTTAAGCATGCTTTCAATGCAATTATGGACATAAAAAACACACATAGCAAAGACAGGCCTACAAGAAATCGAGTCGTCAATTCATCAATCCTATATGCTTGTGCTAGACATTAATTCAAAGAAAGGAAATCAGAAAGAAATAGAAATATTCAATCAAAAATCCATAAGAAATCTAAAAAAATTCAAGAAAATTCCTACAAACCTCTAAAACCAATGTCGTGGCCTTCAAACGTTTATCGAAACCGACTTATGATGCCAAGATTTAAAATTATAACTCAAAATTAAAGGAAATCTAGTGAATTTTGGCCTGGAATGGCCAAAACCGACCAACATGATCCCTAAGACGATCTAACTCTCCTCCTCCCTTTACCTAACTTGGAAAGAACATATTTGTATTACAGTCGCAGTGTTGCAACGCTCTTGTCGATTTAGTCCTTGAGCGTTGGGGTAAGGTTGAGGTAGTGTTGCAACTCTGGTGCAAATTTGAGGTGCGCACAAATTCAACACTTTTTTGTCAAAATTCGTCGTGTTGCAGTGCTATAGGTAGCGTTGCAACATCGTTCCTGCAATCGCACATTCTGCCTTACAGTGTTGGGCGAGCATTGCAAATCTGTCACAGGGGCATTTTGGAAATTTCTTCTCTTTTGAAGTCCCGATGCTCAGATCAACTCCAAATTTCTTCAAATTAACCATGTTTCTCATAAAATGACTAATTTTACCTCTTGATTGCTCGGTACCTACAAAATAAGACAATAAGCATACAAAATCCCTTAAAAAGCCTAAATTAAGCAAGGGAATATAACTCTTTTTTAGAGCTATCAAACGACTTTGTAAATAAGTCTGTCAGGTTATCATTCGAACAAATTTGTTGTACAGTGATATCATTTTCTTCGAGATCACAAGTATGGACAAGTTTTGGTGAAATATGTTCTGTTTTATCTCCTTTAGTATATCTTCCTTTGATTTGGGCTATACATATTGTGTTGTCTTCATACAATATCATCGAAAGATTTTTACTAGAAGACAAACCACATGTTTCATGAATGTGTCGAGTCATCAATCTTAGCCATACACATTTTCGACTTGCCTCGTGAATTGCAAGGATTGCAATATGATTTAAGGAAGTATTCATTATGGTTTATTTCACTTATCACCATGATATATCAGTTCCTTCATGTGTGAACAAATAACCTGTTTGAGATATGGCTTTGTGTGGATCCGATAAATATCCAATATCTACATAATCAACTAGATCAAAATTCGATTTATTTGAATGAAACAAACCCATATCAATAGTTTCTACAAAAATAACGAATTATATGCTTAATCCCATTCCAATGTATTTTTCTTGGAGAATAACTATATCTAGCTAATAAATTTACCGAGAATGCAATATTTGGTCTTGTATTATTAGCGAGATACATAAGTGCACCAATTGCACTAAGATATGATACTTCCAGACCAAGTAGTTATTCATTGTCATCTGAAGGTCGAAATATATATTTCTTCACATATTGTAAACGGACTTCTATTGGAATGTTCAATAGATGTGCTTTGTCCATATAGAATCTTTTAAAAAAAATTCATGTATAAGTTGACTGATGAACAAATATCTCATATGCTAAATACTCAATTTGCAAGTCAAGAAAAAAATTGTTTTTCCAAGATTTTTCATCTCAATTTTTTTCTTGAAATATTTTATTGCCTTTGAAAGCTTTTAAGGAGTTCCAATTATATTTAAGCAAAAAACATATACAGTTATAATAGCAAACTCTGACTGTGATTTCTTTATAAAAACACATGGACTTATTGGTTTATTTTTATATCATTCTTTAAAAAAATATCCACTCAGATGATTCTACCACATTCATTCTGATTGTTGCAATCCATGTAGTAATCTCTATAATTTTATTGAATACAATTCCAGGGAATTGGATTTATATGTTTCAAGTATCTTAAATCCTTATGGAATTCTCATATAAATATCATTATCAAAATATCCATATAAATATGTTGTGACTGCATTCATAAGATGCATATCCAAACTTTTATACACAGCCAGACCAATTAAATATTTGAGTGTATTGCATCTACCACCAGAGAATATGTCTCCCTATAATCAATGTCAAGTCTTTGTGAAAAACCTTGTGCAACTAATCTTGCTTTATATCATGTGACCTCATTATTTTCATTTTTTTCCTCATAAATACTCATTTGTCTCCTACAGGTTTGACACCTTATAATGTTAGGACTAACTGGTTCAAAAACTTGATATTTTAAAAGTGAGTTTAATTCTACCTCAATTGCTTCTTTTCACTGAAGCCAATCTTTTTCTATGTCAACATTCTTCAACAGATTTTGGTTCAGAATCCTCATTTTTAGATATAGTATCAAAAGTAATATTATATGCAAAAATGTTGTCAATAACTACATCAATTCAGTTCCACCTTTTCCTTGTCATGACATAGTTTATTGAAATTTCATTATTATCTTTAGGTATTTCACCTTTCTCATTAGTCATGGCAAGGATTTCTTCATGGGTATTTACATTGTAACATCCCCAATTTTAGGAAAATTTAAGTTAATTATTTAAAACTATTGAGTTTAAATTTCTCTTTCATTTGAAAAATTGGGATTAAATTGAAATAATTGAAAAACTTTTATTGGTTAAATTGAATTTAATTGATTAGATATTCAAACTGATTATCTTGAAAATATTGAATTTTGCTTCTCTTTGATTTTGGATTTTAGGGCCAATTTAAAAAAAAATTAAAAGAGATAATTAATTTCATGTGGTTTTGAATTGATTTAAATATTTGGAAGGATTTAATATGTATCAAATTGATGGATCTTATGCCCTTTAATTTTGGTTTTTGAAGCCGATAATTTGAAAAGTTAATTGATTTATAAATTTAATAGAATTTTGGAGATTTTGGAGATATTTTGATAAACATTTTATTTATCTTTTCAAAATTTGAAAAAAAAATAAAAATAATTGATATTTTTTTTTCGAAATTAAATGAGAGTGAAAAGAGGCAAAAAATTGGGAGAAAGCAATTCGGTTTTTCAGCGACAACTTCCACAAAATTATCGATTTCCAAAGTTTAAACCGTTGGATCGTGCTCAAATTAGGTTAGTCTATTTGAAACATATAGAATTTCATTTTGAACGGTTGGATCATTGTTTGAAGCTCTGATTTGTTTATAATCACTGCTGCATAAAATCTATAAAACTAGAAATTCCCCTTCTCTCTCACTCTCGTAAACCCTCCTCATGCAAGACCCACACTACCAACCGCTAACCTAAACAATTTATGCCATCCGACAGCAACACCCGCTGCCTATCTATGGTAGCCTTGAGCCGCCACTGCTCGATCTTTGCCAAAATCTTGAGAAAAACCTTGGGTAAGACTTATTTTTCCTTATAATTTGGGAGGTGAAATTCACCAATTTGATTTTGGGTTAAATTAGTAACCTCTCTTTAGTGCGAAACTTAGATTCAAGATTTGGAAGTTTTGAGGCATTGACCATTAAGCTAGAGACCATTTTTCGTTTTGCAAAAAATTGGTAAAGATCGGTAAGTTCTGGGTAAGAGCGGTTGAGTTTAGAAGGTTCTCGATTGCCCATTAAATTTTGGTTTTCTTTTTGGTTGATGCTGATTATATTTGGAATTTAGATCCAAGATTGGAGTACTTTAGAGTGCGCAATGTGCTGTTCAACGGACTCGAGTTCGTTCGACAAGTAGTTTGGTAAGCGTTGTGATCCTTGTTGTTGGTTGTCGGCCACCTATTGATTATTGGACTACAAGATTGGTTTAATTTTAAGTATTTTGAAGGTTCTAAGTCGTCATCCATTGAGTTTTAAAATCTGCTAAGAGGAGATTTTGGAGTCGAAATCCTGCGAGTGTCTGTTGATCAAGTTTCGTTTGGGTAAGTTATTTGATGACCGTTTGATTAAATTTGTATGTTTGGGGCCTAGTTCCAAAGACTGAAATTTAGTATCATGTATGTGTTAGGGGACTCAATTTAGGACTTATTTGGTTGGATATCTGGATTATTATCTGAATTTGACTTCGAGGTAAGTAATCTTACTACTGGAACTGCCCACGGGCCAAACACTAGATGTATGCTAGCATGATGGATGAATGTTATGGTAGAATGATAGCATGATGAACTGATAGTTTAGTATAACCGATGTATGTTCTTGCTTGAGGATCTGAAAGATGTATTTGTTCACATAGATACTTGAATGATAGCATGAGATGATATTTGATTTCATAAGGTTGTATGTGATTTGTGGATATTGAGGCAAGTGTGTATGTTGTAGAGCCATGATGTTGAGGCATATCTGTATGTCATAGAACCATATTGTGATAATTATGGTGTCGAGCCTATGATATTACTGATTAGTTAGAATACCCACTAGGTTTGTGTTTCCTTCGGGATTCACCAGTTTGTGTTTCCTTCTTGATTCACCAGTTTGTGTTTTCTTTGGGATTCACTAGTTTGTGTTTCCTTTGGGATTCACCAGTTATTATGTCTCCTTCGAGATTCACCAGTTTATATTTCCTTCGAGATTCACCAGTTATTGTGTCTCCTTTGTGATTCACCAGTTTGTGTTTCCTTCGAGATTCACCAGATATTGTGTCTCCTTCGGGATTCACCAGTTTGTGTTTCCTTCGGGATTCACCAGATATTGTGTCTTCTTCGGGATTCACCAGTTTTTGTTTCCTTCGGGATTCACCAGTTATTGTGTTTCCTTCGGGATTCACCAGAGGTAGTGGGCATATTTAGCTACAGTAGGATAGAACTCAGTTTTTCATGTATGTATGTGTCCCATGAGGACTAGGACAGTTTATATGTTCCACCAGAGGTAGGCATCTAGAGGACATAGATGCCTAACCTGACCCTAGTAGTGGGGTTACTTACTGAGTATTTTATACTCATTCTTTCTCATGTCGTTGTTTCAGGTAAAGGTAAAGATGCATTGGCGACGGACAAGCGGAATTCGTGATCGAGCCGCTGGGACTAGTTTTATGCTTCCGCTCATGGGATTTAGATTTCTTTTCATGTTTTTCCTAACTTTCAGTTTTGATGTTTAAAACTTACTATTAAGAATCGTTTTCAAACTTATTTATTATCATTTATGATTTATGGGTACCCTACTATTGTTTTTAATGTTTGAATTTAATGAAAGTCTTTTGTACTTGCCTTATTTAATTAGCATTTATTTCACCATAACAGAGTGTCGTTTTAAGTTCCATGCATGCATGTATTTAGTAACAGCTTAGCTTAAGTCCTAGGGGGTCGGGTCATTACAGTTGATATCAGAGCCTAAGTTTTAGGTTCTGTAGACTGACTTACGATGTAAGTCTTGGTTTTGTGTCCCTTATGGCTATTCACAGATCATTCGTCCTCACCAGGTATGTTCATTCATTAAATGTTTTATGGAAAATATGTTTAAAAGCCTTCATATCTAAGCTTTTTGTACTGAATGATGGTTATTGCTAGTTTAACAACCTGAAAGAAGTTAGTATGAGATGGTTATTTTGTTTTGGTGTTATGGAAAGAAAGAAGAATCATAATAAGGCCATTTGGCGTTAGTTTAAATCATGGAAGGACTGTTAGAAACGGACATATATTTCGGTTTAGGGATATTGAAACCTGATAGAACTATGAAGTGTTATGCACTTATGACATGAAAGAAAGAAATGGATGTATTTGGTTTAGCTATAGAATAAGGTAGGTGAATTGGAAATTCACTAGGGAATAATTTTAAGTTTTGCATTACGAGAATAAAACTAGTGGTGCTACAAGGAACTTTATCACAAGACACACGTTCTTAGTTACGAGATTAAAGTTTCTTTATAAGATAAAAAAAAAAAAAAAAGGTGAAGAAGAGACTATAAATTCTATTAAGGATTACTAGATATTAAAGTCAAAATGTTCCAAGAAAATTTTTGAAAGGATTAATAGGTCATGATCACTTTCATGGTATCGAAGTTGGTGGACCAAGTAATGTATGGTGTTTTGGTTCTTTATGTAACATGCCTAAAAGGAAGAAGAATTACTAGATGGAGCATAAAGTGATAGTATAAGGAACTCTTTACAAGACCTAGGTAAGATGAATTGGACAAAGAATGCCAAGATGGTTGAAATTATAGTTGCCTTTAGATGGGAGAAAACGAGTTATTGGATTGAAAATTCTTAAGATGCTTGGGTTTGAACTATGTGTTTGTTGCAATGAAAATGTTCAAGTTTAATTAACCATACCAAGAGGAACGTTTTGAAGTTTAAAAGCAATGTTGTCTTGTGGGGATACCCTACTATAGTTCCAAGTTTGGAATGGAATTTTAGATTTATGGAAAATGTTATAAAGGGTCATATGTCTTGGTTTAGGGATTATGTTTCGCTCTTGAAGTAAAAAGTGCACTTTTAAGTTGTTGGCTTAAGCAAGGATAGATATGAAGAAAATAATAGTATTTAAGGAAAGGTTTTATTCATTTGGGGAGATAAATGGAAATTAATGTATTCAAGATTCTCAAATAGTTAAGAAAGATTTGGATTTTAAGATATGATATGGGTGGTACAAGGTATAGTTTGGTGTAAAATAGGAATCTCTTATTACCATTTGGAACTTTGGACTACAGTAGGCATTATTTGGAAAAAAAATATATAGCCTGCTTAGGTTGTTGGATTGTAGACTATGAAAAGGGATTCGAATAGTCACATGTTTTGGTATAGATATATTTCATTAGGAAAATGAAATAGAGCATCTTGGATTTATTAGTCTTGGAAAAGATAAGGGAAGATGAAAGGATTTGAGAAATATTTTGTTGTTTTGAGAAGGTAAGGGGAATTGATGTTTTGAGATTAAGAACAAAGGTTTGGTTTGGTGTCCAAGATAGGAAATATGTGTTTACGAACCTTTAGAGTTGGTACGAACAATCTCGTTACTATTTGAAACTATGGATCTTAGTATTTGTTGGTTGAATAGATATCCTACCTAAGCTATTGGTCATGGAACACAGTTTTAGCATGAGAATTTGATTAAGCTAGACTATCACACATTGGAAGAGTGCTTAGCAATCTTCTTCAAATTATAGTGGAGTCGAGGAAATAATGTTTTGTGAAAGGATGTTTAGTAGCAATAGTTACTAGAAACCATGGAAATGGAAGGGGTAAGGCCTCGTTAAAGAGGGGGAAGACGTTGAAAGGTATTAGCAAGGTTTAGAGGTTTTGATTATGGACATGAATATCTAGAACAAGGAATTAATGAAGCCATCAATTTGATTTGAAAGTGAAAGTAATCTAGCTCCAAGTAAAAAAACAAGCTATATGAGTAATGACCCCTAGCATTAGAGAAGAACTTAAGTTGAGAGAAACTCCTATTCTTAAGGCTCCTCATAGAAGGACTTTAGTAGAGTTGGAATTGCCTAAGTCACTCATACAAGAACCATTTAGTAAAGTGTTTCATATGTGTCTTAATGTTTTGCCTTGAAGCACATCAACTTTGTTATTAGGAAAGAAAGATGATTCACGCGACTTTATATCAACTATTACGGATTGAATATGATAGCGTATCTCGATTTCTGGGGATTGTCAGGGCAATTAGGTGCCAAATTCAAATTCTGAATCCTGGACTTGAGATGCCATGAGAGATATGTTTTATGTTGCATGGACAGTGAGGTGACCCACTCTATGGAGTGTGAACATTCTCAATATAGATGTACGCAATCATGAATGTCTTTATCTTAGAAATTGGCATCAGGTAATGGTTACAGCTATTATGAGGTTATGGTGATGTATTTTGGAATGACAAATGCTCTACAGTATATGGGGACTTCAAGAGCTTCATTTAAGTGAGCTTTTCATACTTGTGCATATGAAGGTCTAAATGGTGATATGTTTTGTTTTAAGATTAACAAGTAACATGATGTTGTCTCAGATAAGTTATATAATTCATGGTAGGAGGTGAAGACTTTCTGAAACTTGGAGACAGTGCTAGTTAGAAGTTCTTTGGCAGAATTATCGGTTTGAAGAAGCAATTTGGAAACATGAGGATGTGACACAAACTAAGTATCACGAGCCTTTAAGGACTTAAATTTTGAGGACGAAAGTCTCTTAAGGAGGGAAGAATGTAACATCCCCAATTCCAAATATTGTGTCTCATTCGGGATTCACCAGTTTGTGTTTCCTTCGAGATTCACCAGTTATTGTGTCTCCTTCGGGATTCACTAGTTTGTGTTTCCTTCGGGATTCACCAATTATTGTATTTCCTTCGAGATTCACCAGAGGTAGTGGGCATATTTAGCTATAGTAGGATAGAACTCAGTTTTTCATGTATGTATGTGTCCCATGAGGACTAGGACGGTTTATATGTTCCACCAGCGGTAGGCATCCAGTTTATATGTTCCACCAGCGGTAGGCATCTAGAGGACATAGATGCCTAATCTGACCCTAGTAGTGGGATTACTTATTGAGTATTTTATACTCATTCTTTCTCATGTTGTTGTTTCGGGTAAAGGTAGAGATGCACCGGCGACAGACAAGCGAAATTCGTGATCGAGCCACTGGGAATAGTTTTATGCTTCCGCTCATAAGATTTAGATTCCTTTTCATGTTTTTCTTAACTTTCAGTTTTGATGTTTAAAACTTTCTATTAAGAATCGTTTTCAGACTTATTTATTATCATTTATGATTTATGGGTACCTTACTGTTGTTTCTAATGTTTGAATTTAATGAAAATCTTTTGAACTTACCTTATTTAATTAGCATGTATTTCACCATAATAGAGTTTCGTTTTAAGTTTCATGCATGCATGTATTTAGTAACGACCTAACTTAAGTCCTAGGGGGTCGGGTCGTTACATACATCCTCAACCAATCTTTTTTACTATTGACTATTTTTCTTTTTCAAGGATTTTTATCTTTGGAACCTACTGGTCTACCACGCTTCTGATGTGTTACTGAATCATTAGTGACAATTTGCTGTGTTGGAATATCAATTTTTGATGGAACATTTGCAGATGGTACGTGTGTTTAGTTACTTTCTTAGCATCTATAGATGTATATGGTCATTGATTTGCTATATTTTGCAAATGAACATTTTTTTTAACTTCAAGTTTACATTGATCTGTACGGGGATTTAAATGAGACAGTAACGATGTATTCCATGTAATTTCTTTTTTCCAACTTCTTAATCCCCCCCCCCCCTCTAATGTTGGAAAAATTGTCTCACTAAAATGACAATCAACAAATTGTACAGTAAATACATCACCCATCAATGATTCAAGATATTTAATAATTGTTGGGGAATCAAATCCAACAAATATTCTTAACCTCCTTTGAGGACCCATCTTAGTACGTTGTGGTGGAGTAATTAGAATATATATTGCACGTCTAAAGCACTACTACAAAATTAGGTTTTAATGTTGGTTTAAAACTAACATTATAGGGGTACAATGTCAGTTGAAAACTGACATCGAAGATCGTGTTATAAATGATCTTTAGTGTCGGTTGTCTTTAATATCGATTTTAAACTGATATTATAGATGATCAAGATTTCAATGCTAGTTATCTTCAATGTCAGTTTTCAACTGACATCGAATATTATTTTCTGTGTCAATTTTCTACCGACATTGAACATTATCTTCAATATCAATTTTTACCTAATTTTTATCAGTAGTTGTCCGATATTAAATGTATGTCATCATTTTGGCATTGTTTTCTGTTGCTTACATACGTGCAAACCAATAATATTTACCTTTTACTTGTACATGCACAAAATAAAATCTTAATTGCCTTTACAAATCCCTAACAATAAGTCAAAAAAGAGGAATTAGATGATAAATTACCTCTAAAACCAAGGTAATCAACAAATTACTAAAACTCATAAGAATTACATAGCAAAATTAAAATTTTGTTAGATACAAACAACTTTTATTGATGTATCAAAAAAGAGTAAGAACTTACTTTTTGCACACACACTTGCTGCCATTACATAATGTTTTCCAAATAGTCTTTCAATTGCTCCTTTGTTCTGGTCTCTCCACCATCCACCACAAATTTTATTCAAATCCAAAGCAGGACTTCCTGCAAGCAGAGAAAAATGGGCAAACAACACATAATAAAAATTTGACTACCCCACACAAGAGAATCTATGAAATTCAAGCTAGGAGAAAAATTAACCAAGCGAGAAAAAAAAACACCATATTATATTGATGCTTATCGAATGATCAAACAATTTAAATCGGATATTCCAATAATGCTTATCAAATCCTAATACGAAAATGTTACTAATGCAATAAAAATACTGATTCTGTTACAGAGCTACATACTAACAATTTAAATCGGATGTTAAAGAACTCTGGAATAGAAAATTCATCATATATTTATACCTGTAATGCTTTTTTAACTATATGCTAACATAGCGTTTTCATTTCTATTCTAGAATTTCTGGGACATTTTAAAAATTGAACTGAAATTTAAATATTCAATACGAATTTTAGGAATATACACATAGATAACCATATAACAAGTTCTGTTGGTTGCCATGGCAAAATTTTGCAGATAACTTTATATAAGTAATCTGTCAATTCTAATTTTCACTTCTATTATAGTGAACATCGTTGCCTTCCTTTCTTCCTTTCTTGTTCTACCAGTTACTACAAAAAGCATTAGTCATATATGTTTAAATCTCCTAAAGGCTAATATTATATCATTCATATATGAGAATCAACAGTCACGAAGTAGGTTGTTTAACCTCTAACAAGATGCAAACAGAACACCCATATCATAAATAGAATCATCTCAGTATGTTAATTAGGTAAGTCTAACAATTTAAAAGTTCCCAACTCCTTACTTGACCCATTTCTGATTTTTTAAAGATAGATTATCGAGGTTGAACAAGATCATATCACATAATTGAAAATAAAGGTTATATTAAGCCAAAAGAGCTCTTAATACTATAAAAAAAAATTCCATAAGCGTACCTTGAATCCTTCCAGACATTATGGTACTCTGTAAACCCGAGACTTTCCTTGGATTATTTGCTCTTGTCACATATTGTAGGATGTTGGATTTAAGTTATTGTTGTTCCATTGTTGAAGAAAAACGGCAAAACTTTTGGTTGAGGTTGTCTTTGATAATTTTGGAATTTATTAATAAAGAAAATAAAAGAAAGAAAATAAAGAAAAAAAAAAAGAAAAAGAAAATGAAAGGAAATGGGAACCCATTCAGTGCTTAATGGTATAAAGTGAGGCCTAACTCATTTCAGCCCATTTCTCCATCATTTCCCATTAGATTTTCAGAGCATTTCGAGAGAGAGAGTGAAGGAAGAGGAAGAAGAAGCTTGCTGCAAGTTGGAGGTTGAAGAAGGGAGGAAAAAGTTCATGCAAATGCAACCATGGAAGAATCTGGGTTCAACCTGCATATCTCTAGTTTTTAAGTCGGTTTGAGCTACACAAGAAGAACTAAGAGGTAAGATCTGATTTCTTGAAATTTAATCCATTTTCTAACAAATTTTATGAAGGAAGCTTGAGCTAAATCTAATGTTAAGTTAATGGTTTTTGAAAAGGAAAACAAAGCACAGAATTTTCGTGTAAATAAAAAAGATCTCTAGTTTTCTCTAGTTTTTCGAACATTCTGAGGTGTATAGATTGAATTAGAAGCTAAATTAGGTATGGTTGGAAATATTATTCAATTTACTATAACTTACATGAAGAATTTGTGAGCCAAAAATGACTAAAAATAGGTTTAATTTCAGGAGAAAAATAGAGGGTAGTAGAGAAGTACGAATCTGTATTTGCTGTATTCGGAGGATTTCTGGACTAATTCGTTGGGAATCTTATTTTTATTCCTTCAGGTAAGTTGTATAGGGTTCCAAAATTAAGAGTTTGATATATAGCACATTAATTTTGGTCAAGTATTGAGGAAGTTATGACTATTGGAAGTTAGGGTATTGAATCTGGAAAATCTGGAAAAAAAAAAGTGTGAAGTATGATTTTATTTCTAGAATTTAGAATTCATGAGCATGGAATGACAAGACGATTTATAGTTCTGATGCTTGGTTTTGATTTGTTTGGCAGGTCAAGAGGAAATAGGCCGAGTCTACAGACCAGGGAACTAGCCAAGACTGTGAGTGACAAAACGAATTTCGAAAATGATTTCTAAACTGTAATTTATGCTTAAATGGTTTACATGCTTGAATATGAACTTATGAATGATACATGGTTTCTATGAATGGTTTCAAGCATAAGTTTTGAGCTTAGATTTTCTAATGAGATTTATATACGAGCACGTGATTATTGAATTCCTGAAAAGTAGTTGAAACGATATCATTTAAAGTAAAGTATGTATTAGCAAGTATTGTTAAAAGATTTTCAGTTTTTCACGAGCAAGCTAAGTAAGCTTGAGTTTTACGAAAGATAAAGATAAGCAGGCATGTTTTAGTATTTTCATATGGTTTTCTGAGACTTTTATTAACTACATGACTGAGATATTGAGCCCGAGGCTATATGGTACCGTGTGCACACAGGTTATATTCCGTTGTTGACGTTGAGTGTACTTTGTGAGAATGATGCTATCGTGAGTGCTGGGCAGGCCCCACTTCGATAAAGACGATGAGAGTGCTAGGTGGGCCCCACTACATCGTAGAGCTAGTAAATGTTGGTTGTACTGGGCGTGCCCTACACAACGTTGATTTGTCATGTTAGTTAAAATGTTTTATATACTTGATATGCCTTGCTAGATTTTAATGACGTACTTGCAGAATATTTGAGAAAGCTTTTAGCATTACACGTTTATGTTTAACGCTTTGATTGAATAGATTCATACGTTTAAAGGTTTATCACGTGTTCTGATTTGCGGATTTACAGTTTTAAATTTAGTCACTCATTGGGCTTCGTAGCTCACTCTTTCAAAATGTTTTCCCACTTTTCAGGTAGAGAACGAGCTCCTAGTGCCTGATAACTGCTAAAGTCTGTTTTCTGCTAAAAGCTTCCAGATCAAGCTCCATACGTGGGTGGAGTTGTACATTGTGTCTGTTTGTATTGTAAATGTCTTTGTAAGAACTGGATAGTTTATGGTTGTGTAAGCACTAGATGTCATGGTTGTGTAAACCCCAGTTGGATATGTTTTTGGTTGTGATATCTCTATCAGGTTATTTTCCAAACTGAGTTATGTCAGGACTGCACTTCATATGTGTCTAAAGGTTTTCAGGGGTTCCGATGTGTTATGTTACATGTAAAGTATTTTATATCTAAGATTAGTATGTTTATCAGGTTCAATGATTCAGCAGGGTCAACAGGTATCATTAGAGGAGGACGAGGTCTGTTGGCTTCACGCCATCGCATTGTTCTCTTGGATCGTAATTTCAGATGCGCCATCGCATTGTTCCCTTGGATCACAATTTCAAACATGCCATCGCATTATACCTGCATAGAATAATGCAATTTAACTGCTTTTATGCGATGAGCATTAGCGATCACAATTTCTTTTAGTTTGACGCATTCAATCATAATATTGCCTCCCATTATTTTAATAATTTAAGCTTTAATAACTTGTATTTCTACCAGTTATCAAATACTCATAGCTTCCCCTGGCTCGCACATTCATCGGACCACAAAGGTCAGAATGCACTAACTCTAGAGGCTCTTTAGCTCGAGAACCTTTTCCAGTAAAAGGTATTTTAGTCATCTTGCATTCAAGGCAAGATTCGCACATCGGTAAATAATTTTCCTCTAACTCGCTTAGAAGTCCATTCTTCACTAACTTCTCAATCCTATTGAGATTATTGTGCCCTAATCGAAGGTGTCAAAGTTGGGCATTTTCCTTTAGAGAAACCTTTTGTCGTTTATTTTGAGTTACGACAGTTTTAAACATCTTTATGTTATGGAGGGAACTCGTTGCTAACAGCCTTAGTACATACAAGTTAACTATCCAGATTTGCTGAATATATTTCAACTCCATCTTTATGAATAAACACTTTATTCAATTTGAAATTAAGAGTATATTTACACTGTATCAGACACTTTACAGAAATCAAGTTCCTCTTTAACTTGGGAACTACATAAACATCATTCAGAATGATAAACTTCTTCTGTAAAGTCAACTGGAGCCCTCCCACTGCCACAGTTGAGACAACGTGCCCGGTGCCTACTCGCATCGTCATCTCTCCAGCCTCAAGCTGCCGTCGGGATCTAATCCCTTGAAAAGAAGAACAAACATGATTAGTGGCCCCAGAGTCAATAATCTAGGCAGAATCATCATTCTCCACTAAACAGGTTTCCAAAGCTAGTAAATCATATTTACCTTGTTTTGCCTTGGCCTTAGCCTTCTTCTTCTCCTTGATCCAACGAGGACAATTCCTCTTCCAGTGCCCATCCTAGTTACAATAGAAACACTTTCCTTTGTCATCGGGTGCTGGTCGCCTTCCCCGCTGGGTTAGCAGGTGCTTTCCCCTTCCCCTTACCACCCTTCTTCTTCTTCCACTTGGAAGTGTTAGAAGTAGAAGGTGCAGACTTGGTTCCTGAGGTTGAACCCTTATGGAACTTCTTTGATGACGAGGCAACATTTGCCTTAACAACCTTCTTTTCCTTACTTTTCAGCAAGGATTGGAATGTCTGCAACTTGTTGAAGAGAGTTGTAAAGGTATGTTCCACTTTGTTTAGCATCACATTGCTGACAAAGTGCAGGAAGCTATCCAGCAACGAATGCAGGATTATACTAACCTGGCTGCCCTCATTGATGCGTGACCCATTCATCTCCGCCACGTTGAAATGGACCATTATGTTAAGCACATGTATATGAACAGAGGTGCCTTCCTCCATTTTGGAGTTGAAGATGCATTTTAGAGCCTCATGCTTGAGCTTTCCAAACGGTTGTCCGAACATCCCCCGTAGGTACTCCATGATCTCACGTGCTGAGACCATATGCTCATGCTTCTTGGCCAAAACTTCATTAAGACTGGCTAAGATATAGGCTCGGGCCTTCTCATTTGCCCGTGTCCAACGCTCATAGGCCTCCCAAACATTTTGAGTGGCATTTTAAGGTGGAACAGGAGGACACTCCTCCATAAGGACGAACTGTAAATCATCAATGATTAAAATTATTGTGATCGTGTATTTCCAACTAGCGTAGTTTTCACCAGTCAATTTGTCGGCGCTTAAAAGAGCTAATGTGGCTGCTGAAGGAAATCGGAATCGAGATTTCCATGAGCAGTGGAACAAGACTATTCCAAATTACAATCATGAATGAACATATATTTACAGTCGACTTCAAACAAGTGGTTATACAATTCATACAGAGAAATTACAGTATGAATAAACTCAAATGAACAGAGAAAAACTCTACGCACATAGGCAGAAGCGTCTCCACGCTCTGTTGAGTGACCGTTCGAACAACAGCGACCACGAACCCTCGATCTATACGACCGCAACACCGCATGAACTCTTCGCGCTCGTCCTCAATGATCGCCTTGACACGAACTCTTCAGCAACAACACGAACACCGCGCTCGTCCTCAGCGACACAACGACCTCTAAAGCACCATGAACGGCCTCCAGAATACCTCGACGGTGTTGAGTTGAGTCTGACACCACCAACAAGACTACCTTGGTATTCTTGGTGTGAGAATCCAGAGGGTAAGCTCTGTTCAGACTTGGTGTAAGGCAGACGAACAGAGGAAATATCGATCGCGTACACGACTGGGCAAGTGGGAGATGGCGGAGACCTATTGTATAGATCAATGCCCAATCGTTTAGATAGAGCTATGCGATCGTCTAGCAAAAGCTATGCGATCGTTTAGCTTATCGTTTAGCTCAGTCTGTCACTTACAGACTCTACACCATCATTTAACTTAGGCCAACAATCGTCTAGAAAAAAATATGTGATCATTTAGTAAATACTACATGATCGTTTAGCTCCAGCCGTCGTTTAGTAAATCCGAATTTACTTGACAACTTCGTGAGTTTTTTTTTCATCGAGAGAGAAAATTCAAAATTCTTTTCAATCATTTAAAAAACCCTTTTTTTAAAAAAAAAAAAAATAGGAAAACCAAGTTCCTTTTAAACTCACGGTTACCATGATTCAATAACCACCCAGTACTTTGGTTATTTAAAAGAAAAAGAATTAATTATCCAATAATTAATATTATTATAAATATAAATGATAACCAACTTATCATACTATATTTATAACCTATAGTTTTAATATTTCATCTCATGAAACATATAAACCATAGTTCTTTTTCTATTCGATGGTACTTAATGTAAATCTCATTTACATCAATCCTCCACTAGATGTATCTTATACATCATACCAATTATATCATATATAATAAAAAATACCTCTTGTCAATTTGAACATTTCAAATCAACACCAAGAACTGATCCTCAACTGAATCCATTGAGCTACCAAGGAGATCTCATGGACCTGTAGCTCGAACCTCCAATGGTATGTGAATAACTGACTAAACTCTTTAGTCACGAGATTCACTATCCGTTAACTGTCAGGCACTCCACTAAAGACCGACAGCTGAACTCTCCTTACCATAGATATATTATGTGTCCATCTTAACCAATCAGCAGTGCGACAACCCTTCACAGATCGCTCGTAAATACAGCTGGGCCAATAACCTTTATGCCCCTGTAGTTATATCTGTCTTCTTAAGTACCACTGATCCCTCTAATGAACATAAGTCATAGTCCTACTATGACTGAGTCTTCTCTTCCAAAGAGAAGTTGTGGCCACTATGTTCAAGCCCCGGAATCAGCCCTTAAGGGAGCAATCTCTCTACTTATCCCTGCTTCGGGAAAGGAGTGAATTCCATTTTGTGGATTGAGTTCTCAGCTTCCAAATCAAACAAGTCCCCAAAAAGGTAGGCATGTTGAGTTAGCAATCTGGCCACTCTCACCCATACTAATCAAAGGAATGCCCTCAAAGACAGAAGTTCCCAAAACACTCAGGATTGAGGTCGTGTCACCTATGATCGTTTTGGTGAGATGCAAGTCTCTAATATCAACGACGTTATATATAGAGTCATCTCGTGGTTTAGGTCTTATACAAACTCTTTGTATAGGACACCCCCACTCCACGTCTCCACATGAATGGTCAGAACCTACCATCTATAGTAGTTTACAACACCTGCAAATCTCTACAAAGCGGGTCGTATCCGTAGTGTCACCAGGATCAGGTATCCCACCTTAATCCTTATACTACAGACCTGTTTAGGTTATCACTTAAGGCATGATCCACTTGTATATCACATATACATGCTTAAGTTCACATAAGATAACCGAGGAGCTTTGTTTATTGGATATGAGTAAATGCTAGAATTAAATAACAATTATTTTATTCATTGAACAATGTGTATCTTTATAAAACAACGAGACTCCAGGAGAATTAGGACACCAATCCCAACAGCTGTAGCCATTATTAAGTTGCTGAAAATAGAACAAACTTAATAAGTCTATGCAATACCATATTTTAACACCAATTTTAGTTTTAGCAAAATAGTTTCCTAGTACCCTAAGTGAAAATACTTCTATTTCACAATGATGCCCCATCGAGGCAGGACAAACATCACCGGTGGGGTGATCAGATGCCCCCTTCACTAGGATGAGACACTATCAACCATTAGGCAGAAAAAACACTTGTAATTGACCCTAACAGTCGCCATTTGTTCGGTCTAGAACTATTAACCCTTAACAATTTCGCGTAAGTGTATCCCCTCATTTTTTGCCTTAGAGTCTCGCCCTAATGCACCACCGTAGGGGAAAAGCAGATTAGGACAAAAGACTAAAATGATCTTACCCTATACAGGAGATCAAACAAAGAGTCGTGGAAAACTACCATCCTATAGGGGGACACTCCCAGGGTGCCTCAAGGCGATGCACAGAAACGTTATCCAACCTAACGAGAGAGACCGTGGGATATGTTGTTGCACGTCCCGCTCCTACTTACTATGAACATTCTCTTCATTCACCTTGATATTGACTTACCCAAATACCATCCTTTAGGGGGACACTCCCAGCGTGCCACGAGGCCGAGGATTAATCTCACGGTGTGAACATAAAGGGAGAAATGTGAAGAGGTTTAAATGAAGTATCATATACCCCAAGTACCTCCCACTGAATGTTCTACCTAGGGGTTCATTAACTTAGACCATCCGGCTATTGATTTTATTTGAGTCAGTTTAATTTTCTCAAAAACAACTCTTGTCTTTGAAATTAAATAAGTTCAAGTAGTCTCATTAAACTCTTAACGAACAGTCCTGAAATTTGCATGCATGTATCAAATCTATCTAATTCACCTTTCCAGGTAGGTTCTCAGGTAGGGTATTCCATTTCCGTCAGCTTAAGTACCCAGCCTAGACAGAACCCTCCTTAGACAAAAGGTCCCTTATAGATAGATTTGCTACACTTTCAATCTTTTATTAGTCAATTTAATCCTATTAAACTGATTAAAAGATTAAACCTTAGGTTTCTAATCTCATTAAAACCGTGATCTTAGGTCTATCTCCACCAAGTTTTAAAAACTTTTAAAACCATGATTCAAGCCTAAGTTTGCATGCATGTCTTTTTTTATCGATTTTAGTTTTAATTTTCCTTATAACATTTATAAAAGAAACAACCAAAACCATACACATTGCCATGCATAACTAGGTATTTATAACTCTTATAAATTTAACTTATGTGTCATGCTTCATGCAATGTCCATTCATTACTATATATAACTTTTATATACTTGTAATGAACTAAGCAAACATGCTTCCATATGCCCTTATACTATAACACTTATAATATAAAGATGATGCATGTCTATGCTTAATGCATGCATAAATATAACTCTTATATTATATGATGTAAGAGCATGCTGTTATGTAATTTAAGTCATGCAAACTACTATATCATAACACTTACAATATAGATATGATGCATGACCAATGCATAACCTAAGGTGGGATTTCAACTATATGGCATACCATATGACATATAATTAAACATACATCTTATGTACATTCACCAAAGACTAATGGCCTGGGATGATTAAGCCTAAAAAACTAGAATAAAATTCTATCTATTACATTAACTCCATCGAGCAAACTGGGTCTTGAACCGCCCGGGCGAAGCCTCCTTGATCGTTTAGCAAACTGGCCGAGTATCCACGATCGTTTAGCTACGATCAAGTACCATTTACAATGTGATGAAGCATAAGGCACTCAATCGTTTAGCGCACCAAATTCAAACATGCAAGTCTAAACGATTGTTTAGACGAAGACGTTGTTGTGAAGCACGATCATCTAGACGAACATAAAAGAAGCGTTTAAGTAACAATTACTCCGCGATCGATAGTTAGAAACTAAGCGATGAAACTTGCTGAGCTACACGATCGTCTAGTGTGCATGCGTGATAACGGGCAGAAATGCACGTTATTACAGTACTAAGTTTTTAAACAATGTTGGCTTGAGCTGACAAAATATGTTAGATTGTGTCCAAAAAGAATTAAATTCATAACATTTCGGTCGCATGCGTTCATCGTAGAGAAAAAATGGATTTTTGTATTTTTATGCAGAATATGCGTTGATGCAAAGCGAAAATAGCGATCACAGGAAATCATTGGTCGAGCGCAGCATTACCGCAAGGCTTTGTGGTGATTGTGTTCGCAAACATTTGCTCAAGAAGGATTGCCGCATAAAGCCGATGCAAATTGGTGGGTACATCTGGATGAAAGGCATAATTAAACATGATAGGATAGAAAGCTAATGACGGTCGAATCTGAATTAAGCTGACAAGCCACTAACGATAACAAGTACACTCAGCTTTTCAGTGACAAATATTCGGCGTATCAGTCAGAGAATTAAAGTCATCCCATCTGTGCAATCATAAGAGAGAAGCCGCCTTTCACCCCGAAAGCTCTATAAATACCTTACATAAAGGCGACAACATAATAAAACATGATGGGACGTAAAGCTGATAATAGTCAATTCTTAAATATAGTTGACGGCCGTTAAAGACCATACCATTGCAAATACATTGAACTTTCGGTGACTTTCAGATGGCACAACAGAGGGAAATTAATGCTACCTATCCATGCAATCATTAGAGAGAATAACTACTTCACCTAGAAGTCTATAAATACCCAATGTACCAAACCAGAGCGCGACAACGAGAGGAGAGAAGGCGAAGCCGAGGGAAGGGAATTCTTGAGAAGAAATTAATTTTCGGAGAGGTCGAGAGACTGCAGGAAACAACACGAAAGAGAGACACCCAACCCTTGCGAGAGCAAGATTCTACAATTTGGAAAGAAGTTGAAGTGATAAGAGTAGTGTAAAAAGCCAGAGGAAGCAAGACATAGCTTACCTAGCTTCATACTTCATACTCTATTTAGTGTTTTGTACTCAACACTTTATTTGCAAAAATTAAAACTTCATTTCAATTTATGATCATTCTCTCCACACCATGCATGAGTAACTAAATTTGTGAAAGGGTTGAGAAGTATTTAGCTAGCATGACTTAAGCTATGCACTTTATGCGATCATCTTGTCTTATGTATGCTTCATTCATCATTTGGAGTACTTGAAGAGTAGTCTAAAGACAGAATCTAGGCTTGAGAGAGTTGGATTAGATCTCTGATGCATAAAATTGTGATGTGTTATGGTGTGAGTTTGCGATGATGTGTGTTATGCGGTGATCATGCAAGTTTTCCTAACAAGGCCTAAGTATAAACCTTCTTAGGTTTCCTGGTAAGTCCAGGGTTGAACACAGGGATTACTAAGTAGATATGCGAAAAACACTTGATTCTATTGTGGTAGTAAAAACAAATGAAGTGGATAGTGTTTTGATTGAGATTTTTCCTATGCAACGAAATTGAACGCAGAGTTGATGAAAGCGTAGAGTTACAATAAGTATGCGATGAAGGGGTTGAGAAGGGGTTTAGCTAACATTTCCTAAGATTGTGTACAAGTTATGCGATCATGCTACACACAAATAACGACACTTCATTTCTCAATGCAGAATGCCATAATTCCTATCTAGGACACATGTGATGTATATGCAAAACAGTCGATAGGACTTATAAAGCCTTTATTCTTGCTTATGCGATGATGAATGATGCACACATAAAACAAGGTGATTGATGCATTATTTTATGATGTGAAATTGTGGATGAAATGCAATGGTGAAAAATGCATTGAGCACTCAAGTTTTCTCAGTGGAATCCAAGTGTAAACCCCACTAAGTTCCTGGTAAGTCCAAAGTCGAACTCAGGGACTTGTGAAAACAGGTTGCGATGGTAATTTTTAGAAAACTTTGCAGTAACCGGTAACTCAATTAATTGTTAGTTTGTTGTTGATTTCGGTAATGAAAAGTAAACAAATGCGGCGGATTTAAGAAAAGTCGGACTGTGTGATAGATGCACTGAGTATGCGGATGAACGGGTTGAGAAGGTATTTAGCTAGCGTTACTTGGGAATGCGTCAGACTATGCGATCATGCTACAACCATGCATAGCAAGTCATTTTCCAATGCAAATGCGATGCTCCTAAGTCTAAGACGCATGAGTTGAATGCAAAAGTGTCCATAGAGCTTATTCCTAAGTTTCTACTCTTGTCCTATGCGATGATGCAAGATGCATAAAGGCAAGGTGACTGAACACAATCATATCCCATCTCTAGGATGTATGTGATGCGTTAATAGCAAATAGTGCTTATTCCTAAGCTCCTATCTCTTGATTATGCGTTCTAATCTAACTCTCCTAAGCCTAGATTCTAACCTGACTTTCCCAAGCCTAGATCCTATCCTTAAACTACCCTCCGGAGTATCTTTAATGGATGAATGAAGCATACATAATACAAGATAATCGCATAGAATGAAGATTTCCAGTTGTGCTAGCTAAATGCTTCTCAACCTATTCAACAGATTTAGCTACTCATGCATAAATAAAAGAGAGTGAACAAATATAGATAAGTAAATTCCATTTTTAAAATGAGTTTGAGTACAAAATAACAATTGAAGATAAAGGTAGAGAGCCTGGTAGCAATTCCTTGTTGACCGAGGCTTTTACACTATCAATATCTATTCGATTCAAAAGAAATTCCTGCTTTTGCCGGAGTCGGCCCTCTCTCTGTTCTTGAAGCTTCCAGCGTTCTCCTAAGCTTACCAGAACGATCTGTCAGCACAACCTTCTTCTCTCGCGTCCACCTTAAAGTAAAAGAAAATCTAAGAACAAGGCTAAACTATGAATAGAACTCTCGAGATGGTGAACTGGTGAACTGGTAGAACCCCTTTTCTGAAGGATGCCTCTGGTATTCATAGAGCTTCGGGGTGAAGGCGGCTTCTCTCTTATGATTGCATAGATGGGATGGCTTTAATTCCCTGACTGATGGGCCGAATATTTGTCACCGAAAAGCTGAATGTACTTGTTATCGTTAGCGGCTGTCAGCTTAATTTGGATTCGATCGTCATCAGCTTTCTGTCCCATCGCAATTAATTATGCCTTTCACCCAGATGCACCCACCAAGTTGCGGCAATCCTTCTTGAGCAAATGTTTGTGAACACAATCACCGCAAAGTCTTGCGATAACGCTGTGCTCGACCAATGATTTCTTATGATCGCAATTTCCGCCTTGCGTCAACGCATAATCTGCATAACAACACAAAAATCAACTATTTCTATGCGATGAACGCATGCGATCGCAATATTATGAATTTGATGCTTTTTGGACGCAATTTAACATATTTTATCAACGCAAGCTAGCATCGTTTAAGAACTTAGCACTAACGTGCATTTTTGCTCATTATCACACCCCCAAATTTAAACAATGCTTATCCTCAAACATAAGCTAAAGATTTCCTTTAGCAAGTCGACCGCAATGTTCTTTTCCTAGATTTCTCAAGGATACTTCGTTCACATCCTATATATCAAAGTTTCCTTAAGTCTTATCCAAGTTTCCTCTTAAAATATTTCTAAGACTTAGGGATTGAAAACTTAACCTTCAAAAGGACTTTACTAACTTTCGAAACATCGCATGATTTATTTTTTTAAAAAAATTCTTTTCCATCGGGGTGTTAAATGATTTTATCCTTGCATATTTCTTGATATTATTATTTTTTTCTGACCTTGCGCTGATCCAAGTGCCTTGCCTTCGTTTTGGCTTGCCCCCACATGTGTCATGCGGACATCCAACTACGAGGAATGCACTTTTTCTCAGACTAAACTCATACCTACTTGGCAGCGGAGTTACAGTCATTTATTTATGCGTTGATCTTGGTGACTTACTTTCATTTTGGCTTGCCCCCACGTGTGTCATGCGGACATCCAACTATGGGTAAGTGCCCTTCACAACTTAACTCTTATCAACATGGGTTTCCCATTGCATTGACAGTGGGGTTGTTATTTTCCTCTTTATTTTTTTTTGTTTTTTTTCAATATAGCAAGGTCGAAAATAAATACTTCACCCCCAAATTTAAAATGCGGCAATGTCCTCATTGCCAAAAGATTGAAATAAATCATGCAATGTTCTTAGAAAGCTTCGTAAAGAGAGTTTGAAAGAAAGCTTGCAAACCCCTAACTTCTAGAAATATGTCATGAGGTGACTATCTTAAAGTTAAGTTGACTCTAGAATATATGAAAGAAATAGAAGCATATTTTTCATCATTGAAATCATAATCGACAAAGAGACAACATGTGGTAACTTACTAAATTTATCCATGTCAAATGATTGCAGTAATCAAAGAGGATGTGGTGATAAAACTTTTAAAACTAAAATGCGATGCGATAGTGCAAAATTTGAAATAAAGTGACAGAAGAATACAACCCCCAAATTTGCGTTGTCACCCGCATTATGTATTGATGCATCCTTCTTTGCAGCGATCTATCTTCTTTGGAGTGTAGTGACAGAGTAAGATGAGTTGCTTCTTCATGTAACACCTCTGTAATCCTGTGCCTCGATCGTTGCACTAAAAACAGTGAGAGGGTCAAATGATTTTAAACAAAACAAAATTATTTTACCGCAATCGTTCAGCACGATTGCCTTTTTTTTTAGAATATAAAGAAAAAAATAGATATGCGATAACAGACAAAATTAAGATGCTTAAAGTTTATAAAGTATTGATGTAGAGAAAGGATATTCAAAAGAATTGCGTCCCTGATGAGGTTGTGTTATATCGTAACTCAGGGACTGCTTATTCTAGGCTGGTCTTTTCACGTCCATGGTGGCTTTTCTCTATTTTCTTTGTTTTCTGGGATCTTGACTGCCTTAATCCGGAGCTTTTCCCCATGAATGCTCATTATAATTTTCCCCTTGCACACATCGATTTGAGCGCGACTGGTCGATAGGAATGGTCGTTCCAAATGATGGGCGCATCTTCGTCCGCTTTATAATCCAAAATGAGGAAGTCTGCCAACAGGATGAATTTATCGATTGAAATTGCGGCATTTTTCAACTCTCCTTCAGGGAGTATCTAAGATCTGTTCGCGAGCAGGAGATTTTCCTTTGTGGGCGTGAGTGTGTTGGCATTCAATTGTTTGAAGATTGATAGTGGCATTATATTTATACTTGCCCCAAGATCGCATAGTGCTTGGCCACTGTAGACCCCTCCGATGGAGCATGGTATCGTAAAGATTCCTGGGTCGCCCATTTTCGGTGGGATCATAATATTCTGTGTTGCGGCCACTATTGCGATCTTTTCTTCATCATTTTGTTTCTCTTTCAATCTTTGCGGAGTTGCTGGTGGTTGGACTTCTTCTATCTCAAGATCTATAGGCTTGAGGATGGACGCAACTTTAAGGTTCATTTTCTTGGGCTTTTCCGAATTATAGGACAACGGGTCTTTGGTTGTCACCGCATTCAAGTTGGTTGTGATGGGCTCCTTCCCTACTTCCGCAGTCATGTTGTCGCTTAGCAAGGAGACTGCTAAGCATTGTTCCTTCTCGGTACCCCCAGCATTACGAGGGAGCTCAGTTGAGCTCGGCAACACTCCTTACGGTCTTTTTTTCAGCTTGCCTGCAATTTGTCCCATTTGAATTTTTAGATTTCTAATGGATGTAGCTTGATTCTGAAGCACTGATTCATTTTTGTCAATGTACTGCTTCAACAAGCTTTCTAAGGACGAAGATTGCAGTGTTTGTGAGTTGCTAGCTTGGCTATGCGCCTACCCGTCTTTAGTGGTAGTAGATAGGTTGTTCCTTTAAGTGCCGACTTCAGAATTAGAACAAGGGGCCCCACCTTCTCACTAGGCTGAGAGGGACTCGATTTGTTGGTTGGACCACAAATCAATTGTTCTTTAAAGGTTCAGTGGGACTGAAGGAACAAGAAGTGTTCTCAGGGGTAAAACGGTATTTTGACCCAGCCAAGACCATGAACAACCTGTGAAAGATTAACTTACTGGTTATGGTTATATTAGATGGACAGAAATATGTCTATAGTGAAGGGAGTGCAACTACGGGACTTTAGTGGAATGACCCGTTAGTTAACAAATGTTAATTAATTAGGTTAAAGAGTTTTACCTGTTAATCTCGGATTGTTGGAGCCCATGATCTATAGGTCCATTAGGTCCCTCTGCTAGCTCATATGGATTAAACTTAGAATAGTATGTATTCGAATTGTTCGAATTAGGAAAAAAGATTAAAACCGATAAGTATATGCGATATCGCTATTGGTTTTTGCTCTATATTCAAATGTGATTTTAATTTCGAAAATATGAATGCGAATTCATGTTTGGGAGGTCAAAATTAGTCAATAGGGTCAAAACTGTAAAAAGTCACAGGGTTTACTTTTTCGCTAAAAGTCAAAGTTTGACTTTGGCCAAATAGAAAAAGACCATTTTGCCCTTGACTAAGAGTTAGTGGAATTATCCAACATTTTTGTTGGATAATCCCACTAACTTAAGTGGACTATGTGTAAACATTATAGAATGACACATAGCCCACTTTGGTTTAGTGCTTTGTGAGGTGTTGATTTTTGGTGTGTTTTTACATGCATTAGATGCATGTAATTGTTTTATAAAAAGGAAGTTTTATAAACCAAATTTTCTTCTTTTTTTTTCTCCTTTTAAGCAAGCTAAATTTTTATAATTTTGGTTTCCAAAATTCTCACCAAAAATTCTCTTTTCTTTCAGACATTAACCTTGAACCACCATTTCTTCCCCTTTTCATTTCTTCATTCACTGGGTCCCACAACCCAGTTCTGAGTCCAGAGAATAGCGAGTAAACTCTAGTGGTGGTCCAGAAGAGTTCGGGTCGAGATTCAGTGAGGAAAAGCTTTTTTCGGGAGCTACAAAGGTTGTACTCTACTACTTTTTAATTTACTGTTTTTCCTACTTTTTGCATGCTATTTTCCTTTTAATTAAAAGAAATTAGAGTGATTAGATCCTTATTCTGCTACGTATGTCTCGTGTTTCATCAAATAGAATCAAAGAGTCTGTCCCATATCTACTTAGTAGTCCCTATGTTCGACCCTGGACTTACCAAGAACCTAAGAAGGCTTATACTTGGGCTTTGTTAGGAAAACTTGCATGATCATCGCATAACACACATCATTGCATACTCACACCATCGCATCATAATTCTACGCATCAGCATGTCACCATATGTGTTGGTGTTTGGAAAGGCTTGTCATCTGTCATTGGAACTAAAATATAAGGCGATGTGGGCAGTTAAGAAACTTAACTTTGATCTTAAGGCTACAAGAGAAGAGAGAAAACTTCAGCTACTAGAGCTGGAGAGTGAAGATTATAAGCATATGAGAATTCCAAAATTTACAAAGAATGCACCAAGCGATGACATGATAAGCGTCTTTGTGAGAAAATCCTCAAGGCATGTCAAAGGGTATTACTGTTCAACTCTAGGCTGCGTCTCTTTCCTGGAAAACTGAAGTCGCGTTGGTCCGGGCCTTTCATAATCAAGGAAGTATTCCCGCATGGAGCGGTAGAATTGAAAACGAAGATGGAACCAATGCATTTAAAGTGAATGGACAAAGAGTAAAGATGTATCATGGAGGAGATTTCCAATGCGAAAAAACCTCTATTGACTTGGGTAAGCCAGAATAAAGAAGAAACACTCAGTCCTTGCGATGACAAGCGACATACATTCATCAGGGACGAAGTATATCCTTTTGAGTATCCTTTTTATTTTTCTGTCAAGAATCTAGTTTACTCTTTTCCGATTTACTACTCTTTATGATTGTCAACTTTTTTTCGTACTTTTAATCTTTTTGATTTCATCATTCTGATCGCATTAAAGAAATTTGATGGAGTAATGCGATGGGTTTAAAACAAAATCGATTGAACTCCAAAAAATAATAATAATAATAATCAGCCCATCGCAATTACAAAATCAGCCCATCATAGGAAAGGATGCGATCAAAATGATGCAAACGAAAAATTAAATTTGGGGGTTTGTCCTTCCTTGCCTCATCTTATTTCAATTTTTGTACTTCTCAATTTAATATTGCTGAATTCCACATTCTCTCTCGTTCGGCTCAATCCTGAATTTTTTATTGCTTTATTTGGTCGCTGCATTCACCCCTTGCCCATTATGACTTCAATGATTAAATATATGCTCCTTTTCTTATGACATGAACTAGCGTCAGATTAATTTCAGGACAATCGATTCAAAAAACATTTCTAAAATTTAGTGGTCTACCAGCTTTACTTCAAAACTATTTTTTTAAAATTTTCTGAGTCCATTGCATGAATTATTTCGTCTTTAGCAATGAGGACATTGCTTCGTGTTAAATTTGGGGGTGTTTTATTTTTAGCCTTGTTATTTTCAGATTTTTGTTTCAATTTAAAGGAATATATATATATATATATATATATATATATATATAATGTTGAGATCGGATCCTGCTCGTAGTTGGATGTCTGCATGACACCCGTGGGGGCAAGCCAAAACGAAGGTGGGAATCGTGATCAACGCAGAAGCTAAGTGATCACAACTCCGTTGCCAAATAAAGAGATGGGCATGAGTTTTGACTGAAAAGAGCGCCTCGCTCGTAGTTGGATGTCCCCATGACACCCGTGGGGGCAAGTCAAAATGAAGGTTGGGCACTCGGATCAGCGCAAGATCACAAAACGAATATCTAAATTATGTGAAGGCCAAAATCACTTGAACACTCCGGTTTGATAAAGTTTGAAATAAATCATGCGATTTCCTGGGAAATGAGCAAAGATTTTTTTAAGAATAAGCTCACTGTCCCTAAAGATTAGAAATATTTTAGGAAGAGATTAGAATAGAAATTAATAAGGCATTGGTTCAACAATTTGAATAAGGCATCATGAGAAGCCTAGGCAGGGTGAAGGCGATTGAAATTTTGAGAAATCTTTAGTTTTATGCTTGAGGGCAAGCATTGTTTTAAATTTAGGGGTATGATAACTGGTAAAAAATACAAGTTATAAGCTCAAATTATTAAAACAATGGGAGAAAGAGATGTTGAAATAGGCAATATTATGATTGAATGCGCCAAACTAAAAGAAATTGTGATCGCTAATGCTCATCGCATAAAAACAGTTAAATTGCATTATTTTGTGCAGGTACAATACGATAATGCATCTAAAATTGTGATCCAAGGGAACAATGCGATGGCACATTCAAGTTTGCGATCCAAGAATACCTTAAACATGATCGTGTAAAGACCTTACATAAAGGTAACAACATAATAAAACACGATGGGACATAAAACTGATAACGGTCAATTCTGAAATACAATTGACGGCCGTTAAGAACCATACCGTTGCAAATACATTGAACTTCTGGTGACTTTCAGACGGCGCAACAGAGTATGAAAATTAATGCTGCCCATCCATGCAATCATTAGTGAGAAGAACTGCGTCGCCTTGAAATCTATAAATATCCAATGTTACCAAACCAGAGGGAGCGCACAAAGAGGCGAAGTCGAGGGAAGGCAATTCTTGAGAAGAAATTAATTTTCGGAGAGGTCAAGAGACTGCCAAAAACAGCACAAAGGAGAGACACCCAACCCTTGCGAGAGCAAGATTCTATAATTCTGAAAGGAGTTGAAGTGATAAAAGCAGTGTAAAAAGCCAGAGGAAGCAAGACAACCATCTCCTTCTTTGTCACCATGGTAATGGACTCAGAGAGTCCGTCGGATATCTATTTAGTAATCCCTGCGTTCGACCCTGGACTTACCAGGACCCTAAGAAGGCTTATACTTGGGCTTTGTTACGAAAACTTGTATGATCATCACATCCACACATCCCTACATCGCATGATAAATCAATGCATTATCACCTTTATTGATGATTACTCTAGGTATGGGTATGTTTATTTGATGCAACGGAAATCTGAATCCTTTGAAAAGTTCAGAGAGTTCAAGACTGAAGTTGAAAACGCATTGGATAGATGGATTAAAATACCTCGATCGGATCGGGGTGGAGAGTTTTTGGATTCGGGGTTCCAGAACTATTTGATAGAACATGGAATCATTTCCCAACTCTCAGCATCAGGTACACCTTAGCAAAATGGTGTAGCAGAGAGGAGAAACAGAACCTTGTTAAACATGGTTCAGTCGATGATGAGTTATGCTTCCTTACCAGACTCTTTTTAGGGTTTTTCAGTGGAGACTGCAGTGTATATCCTTAACAGTGTTGCGAAAACACCTCTAGATTTATGGAATGGACATAAAGCTAGTTTGTGTCACTTCCGCATATGGGGTTGCTCAGCACATATAGGTTGCAAGATCTATAAGAGGAAATGAGGTGCCGATGAGAAGGTGCAAACCTTCAAAGCTAGACTTGTGGCAAAGAGTTATACTCAGGTGGAGGGAGTCGACTATGAGGAGACTTTCTCGCCTGTTGCCATGTTGGAATCTATTCGTATCCTCCTATCCATTGCCGCATTTTATTATTATGAGATATGGAAAATGGACGTCAAGACTACCTTTCTGAATGATAATCTTGAGGAGACCATTTATATGGTGCAACTTGAGGGATTCATAGCCCATGGTCAAGAACAAAAGGTTTGGAAACTGAATTGGTCCATTTATGGGCTGAAACAGGCGTCTCAATCTTGGAACATTTGGTTTGATGCTGCAATCAAATCGTACGGCTTTGACCAAAACGTTGATGAGCCTTGTGTCTACAAGAAAATCATCAACAGTTCAGTAGTTTTCCTAGTGTTGTATGTAGACGATATCCTACTCATTGGGACTGATTTAGGACTACTGACTGTTGTTAAGAACTGGCTAGCAACCCAATTCCAAATGAAAGATTTGGGAGAGGCTTAGTTTGTTCTTGGTATTCAGATCTTTCAGGATCGGAAGAACAAAGTGCTAGCACTGTCTCAGGCATCGTACATTGACAAGATGTTGCTAAAGTATTCGATGCAAAATTCTAAAAGAGGCCTACTGTCGTTCAGGCATGGAGTTACATTGTCTAAGGAAATGTGTCCTAAAACGCCTCAAGAGGTTGAGGAGATGAGATAGGTCCCCTATGCATCTATCGTTGGTAGTTTGATGTATGCGATGCTCTGTACTAAACTAGACATCTGCACTACTACACGTTAGGAATAGTCAGTAGGTGTCAGTCTAATCTAAGACAGAGTTACTGGACCACAGTAAAAACATCTTCAAGTATCTTTGAAGAACAAGGGACTACATGCTTGTGTATGGAATTAAGGATTTGATCCTTACTAGATACACAGACTCTGACTTTTAGACTGATAAGGATTCTCGAAAATCCACTTCAGGGTCAGTGTTTACTCTTAATGAAGGAGTTGTAGTATGGTGAAGCACTAAGCAGGGTTATATAGCTGACTTTATGATGGAGGCCGAGTATGTAACGACTTGTGAACCTGCTAAGGAGGCCGTTTGGCTCAGGAAGTTCCTGACTGATCTAGAAGTTATTCCAGACATGTCTAGGCCCATAATCCTCTATTGTGATAATAGGGGTGTTGTGGCGAACTCTAGGGAGCCCAGAAGTCACATGCGTGACAAACATATAGAGCGGAAGTATCATCTCATCAGCGAGATAGTGCATCGAGGGGACGTAATAGTCACGAAGATTACTTCGGAGCACAATGTTGCTGATCTGTTTACGAAGGCTCTCACGGCTATAATTTTTTAGGGTTACCTTTAGAACATGGGTCTACTGGACTGCCGCCGACTAGACTAGGGCAAGTCAAAGATTTTTTTATTGGGCCTTAATGTCCTAGTTTATTGTTTTGTACACCCCACCCGCTTTAGGACAAGTGGACGATTGTTGGGGATAATGCCCTAAACTCTCGTTGGGTCTTGTAGTTTGTAGGCACTTGTATTGAACAAACGCTTGTAATGTAATAGTATATGATATTTTCTTCACTGTTGTCTATGGAACATGTGATGTTTTATTTGCTTTACCACAAACCATTAAACTAAGATCCCTGGTTATCATTGTAACTTAAGTATGTATGTGGAGGCATACAAGTAGATCATGCCTTAAGTGATAACCAAAATGGTCTATGGTATATGGATATAGGAGGGAAACCTTATCCTAGTGACACTACGGATGTGGCCCGCTTTGTAGAGAGTTACAAGTGTCGTGACTTACTACAAGTTGTCTGATTCTGATCATTCATGTGGAGACATGCGAGCGGGGGCGTCCTATACAAAGGAGTTTGTATAAGACCGGATCACGAAATGTTATAGTCTCATTATATAATGTCATTCATGACAGAGACTTCACTTCACTAGGATGACCATAAGTAACATGATCTTAATTCTGAGTGAGTTGGGAACTCCTGCCTTTGAGGGCGGTCCTTATATTTGCATGGGTGCGAGTGGCCAGATTGTCAACTCAAACCTACCACTTTGGGGATTCGTCTGATTTGGGAGCTGGGAACTCAGCTACACAAGATGGAATTCACACCTTCCCAGAAGCAGGGGTAAGTAGATAGATTGCTCCCTTAAGGGCTGATTCTGGGGCTTGAACGATGTGGCGCCACACACCTTCTCATTGCTTGAGAGGTGTCCACACTTAGTAGGACTATGCCGTATTGTTCATTAGGGGGATCAATGGTACTTAAGAAGTTAGATGTAACTATAGGGGCAAAATGGTAAATTGGCCTAGCTGTACTTACGAGCATTTATGAAGGGTCATCGTACTATTGATTGGTTATATCCGATGGACACAAAAATATATCTGTGGTGAGAAGAGTGCAGATGTCGTTTTTTAGTGGAGTGCATGCCAGTTAACGGATGGTGGATCTCGTGGCTAAAGAGTTTAGTCAGCTATTCACGTATCTTTGGAGCTTCAAGCCACAAGTCCATAAGGTCCACTTGGTAGCTCGATGGATTCAAGTTAAGAATTAGTTTTTGGGCCAGTTTGAAGTGTTCAAATTGACAAGAGAAAGTTTGATTATATATTATATGATTAAACTGGTCGATTATATATGATATAGTTGACATGATGTATGAGATACATTAATTAGAGGAAAAGGATATAAATATGGTTTATATCTAGTGGAGGAGAAAAAAACTATGGTTTATATGTTGCATATGATGTGATATTAAAACTATAGGTTATAAATATAATATGATAAGTTAGTTATTATATTTATTTATAATTAAACAATTATGAGATAAATGTTAGTGGTTTTCTCCATAACTGTGCGTGAAAGTGGGAGATTGCATTCAGTTTTCATAACTGAAGGATAAATTGAAAATAGTTTTCATTTTTGTAAAGAATCGGATTATCGCTTCACAAAGTTGTACACCGCCTATCGTATAGCTAATGAGAGCCTACACAATAAGCTCAAGTTTTCCTAAACGATCGTGTACACGCACAGTTATCTTGAACGTTCGTATAGCTTTTACTAAATGATCACGCGTGTGAGCAAGATTGTCTAAACGACCAGACCTGATTACCCAAACGGTCATGCACCTTTTTCTAAATGATTAAGCATCTGTCTACACGATAGACACAAAATCTCTCCCACTTGCTTGGTCGTTGAATACGATCATAGTTTCCTCCTCCCCTCTACCAAATCCAACAGAGCCCACACCTCCTGGATTCTAACTCCAAGAATACCAAGGTCACTGAGTGGTGGTGTCCTTCTTGCTGCTTGTTCGTGTAGAATCGTTCGGTGGTGAGCGACAACAATATTTAGTAGACGATTTATTGGGCGTTGCAACAATAGCAAGAGGTGTTGTTTCTTGACCAGACCGAGAGATAGACAGAATAAAGGTTTTTCAAAGGTGAGTATTTCGATTCTTTGTATTTATTTGTTCTAAGCATACCGAAATTTGTTATGAAATGCATAACTACTGTGTTTGTTTGCAAATGTTGTATTTATGTCCCAATGAATTTGGAACGATCTTGCTTCCGCTCATAGGCACTCTTTAATAACAGTTCCTTCAAACTCATAATCGATCAAACCATGTTGAACAAGGTTTTATTTCTCCTCTCCACTACACCATTCTGCTGGGGTGTACCCGGCGCTAAGAGTTGGGAAACGATTCCATATTCTATCATATAGTTCTGGAACTCCGAATCCAAAAACTCTCCACCCCGATCCGATCGAAGTGTTTTAATCCGTCTTTCCAATGCATTTTCAACTTCAGTCTTGAACTCTCTGAACTTTTCAAAGGATTCAGACTTTCATTGCATCAAATAAACATACCCATACCGAGAGTAATCAATAGTAAAAGTGATGAAATACTCATAGCCTCCCTTGGCTCACACACTCATTGGACCAGAAAGGTCTGAATGTACTAACTCTAGAGGCTCTTTGGCTCGATAACCTTTTCTAGTAAAAGGTCTTTTAGTCATCTTGCCTTCAAGGCATGATTTGCACACTGGTAAATAATTTTCCTCTAACTCACTTAGAAGTTCATTCTTCACCAATCTTTGAATCCTATTGAGATTTATGTGCCCTAATCAAAGGTGCCAAAGATGGGCATTTTCCTAGGAGAAACTTTTTATCGTTTATTTTGAGCTACGACAGTTTTAAATATCTCTATGTTATGGAGGGAATTTGTTGCTAACGACCTTAGCACATACAAATTGTTTCCAATTTTGATGAACAAATCTCAACACCATCTTTAAGAATAAACACTTTATTAAATTCTAAGTGAAGAGTATATTTACATTGTATTAGATACTTTACAAAAATTAAGTTCCGGTTTAACTCGGGAACTACATAAACATTATTCAAAATGGTAAACTTCTTCTGTAAAGTCAACTGGAGTCCTCCCACTGCCACAGCTGAAACAATGTGCCCGATGCGTACTCGCATTGTCATCTCTCTAGCCTCAAGCTGCTGCCAAGATCTAATCCCTTGAAAAGAAGAACAAACATGATTAGTGGCCCCAGAGTCAATAATCCAATCAGAATCATCAATCTCCACTAAACAAGTTTCCAAAACTAGTAAATCATATTTACCTTGTTTTGCCTTGGCCTTAGCCTTTTTCTTCTCCTTTATCCAGTGAGGACAGTTCCGCTTTTAGTGCCCATCCTGATTGCAATGGAAACACTTTCCTTTGTCAATCGGCGCTGGTCGCCTACCCCGCTGAGTGACAGACTGTGAGATAATAGGTGCCTTCCCCTTCCCCTTACCACCTTCTTCTTCCACTTGGAAGTGTTAGAAGTAGAAGGTGCAGACTTTGTTCCTGAGGTCGAACCTTTATGGAACTTCTTTGATGATGAAGCAATATTTGCCTCACCAACCTTCTTCTCCTTACTCTTCAACGAGGATTGGAATGTCTACAACTCGTTTAGGAGAGTTGTAAGGGTATAGTCAACTTTGTTCAGTAAAGCGTTACTAACAAAATGCAGGAAGCTATCTGGCAACGAGTGTAGAATTATGCTGACCTGGCTACCCTCATCGATGCGTGACCCATTCATCTCCAGCACATTGAAGTTGACCATCATGTTCATGAACAGAGCTGCCTTTCTCCATTTTGGAGTTGAAAATGTATTTAAGAGCTTCGTGCTTGAGCTATCCAGACGATTGTCCGAACATTCCCCGCAGGGACTCTATGATATCATGCACTGAGACCATAGGCTCATGCTTCTTGGCCAAAACGTCATTAAGACTAGCCAAGATATAAGCTCAGGCCTTCTCATTTGCCCATGTCCATCTCTCATAGGCCTATCGAACATTTCGAGTGGTATTCTGAGGCGGAATAGGAGGAAACTCCTCCGTAAGGATGAACCTCAGGTCATCGATGATTAAAATAGTAGTGATTGTGTGTTTCCAACTAGCGTAATTCTTGATAGTCAATTTATCGACGCTTAATAGAGCTAATGTGGCTGTAGCCAATTTTACGTTGCTGAAAAATGAACAAACTTAATGAGTCTATGAAATACCACTTTTAACACCAATTTTAGGTTTAGCAAAATAGTTTCTATGTATCGTAAGTGAAAAGACATCTATTTTGCAATGATGCCCCAGCGAGGTAAGACAAACGTCACTGGTGGGGTGATCATGCGCCCCTTCACTGGGATGAGACGCTTTCAATCATTAGGCAGAAACAACTCCTATAATTGACCCTAACGGTCACCATTTTTCGGTCCAAAACTTTTAACCTTTAACAATTCCGTGTAAGTGTAATCTCTCATTTTCAAGCGTTACTTCACAATTCTTGTAATACTCATGTACAACTAGAGTATCTCCTATAGGCGTAGAGATAAATAAATCCTCATTCATACGCTCAGGCACTCTATCTATATGTAATGCACACATGCTAGATATGAATGAGTGCGTAGCACCAGGATCAAATAATGCATAAGCGGATTGATGACATAAAGTTATCGTACCAGTTACGAAATCTGGAGCCTCTTTCGCTTCCTGGTGTGTCATAACGTATGCTCTACCCTGCTGCTACTACGGTTGCTATTGGGGTCGTCCAGCTACCCCTTTCTGCTTAGCTTCACCGGATCTCTCACCTCTAGTTTCAGTCGTTCTAGGTTGGTTTACAGTCTGGGTAACTCCTCTTTGCTCATTCTGTGCTCCATGACCTAGCTGAGGACAATCTCTCCTGAAATGCTTAGCTTGTCCGCACTGGAAACACACATTCCTATTACCATAACATACTCATGTATGAGGCCTACCACAGTTTATACAAAGTGGTTTCCTCCCCGTACTAGCTACTGACTCGCTAGCGTGACCTGATACCGATCTACCACTCGGTCCAGCTGCAGGTCTTGACCTCTTACGACTTGAACTTTGTTGGCTCATGCCTCCAAGCTCTTTATATCTGACTGTTCAGAGAACGGGGGTCTAGATCTCTTACTTCTCGTTTCTCTAGGCATTCTAAATTGTCCTTCACCTGACTGGAGTACATCTTCTCTCGCTACACTTTACTCTACCCGGATAGTGGTCTCAACTAACTGAGTGAAATTCACCCAACTAGATGTAGATGTAACAGGTGTACGTATTTTTCTTCTTAGGCCATTCTCAAATCTTCTACACCTCTTCTTTTCTTCCGCGATGATCGGAAGGGTATACTGAGATAACTCAGTAAATCTTTGTTCATACTCAGCAACCATCATTACTCCCTGAGTTAGCCTAAGGAATTTCTCCCTCTTTGCTTCCTTAAAAGCACTAGGGTAGTATTTATCCTCAAATACTTGTCTGAACTCAGACCAAGTCATATTTTCCGAACTACTTCTTCTAACCTCTATCACTTTCCACCATTTCTTAGCCCCTTTTTGCAGTAAGAATGCCGCTAACTCGACCTTACGGTCCTCAGGGTACCTCATAACCTTAAAACACTTCTCAATCAAATCCAACCAGATCTCAGCATCTACTGGATCTGTGGCTCCATCGAACGTCGTTTCTCCTAAAGCTTTCAGCCTCTCGATGCCGAATTTCTTTTCTGGATCGTTTTGAATCGATCCTACACTTGCCGCCAATCTTTGAGTGATTCTATCGAATACTCAATCCTCCATCTGGGGTTCTACACCTACCTTTGGTGTACTCGACTCATTTTCAGAAGTTGCTTCCTGCTCTACTGAGTCTCTAACTCTTTTCCCCTTTGGATCCGGGTCCCGTCTAACTTCAGGACCTCCGTTGGTAGGGTCAACATTCCTCTCCTCAGTCTGTTTGCTCCGCTTGCCATTTCTCCTCAGCATCTTTGCCTAATTATTAGGTACACACGTTAGGGACTTATCTATGGGACTAAATCTAATGCATGAACTCTCTCTTTCACCCAAAACCTTATGCTTTAATATTAAGCTAGTTCAAACCTTTCCCAAGTTTACGTATACCTTTGCTCTGATACCAAACTCACACCCCGCCCCAGACCACCTTCTTAGCCTAGAGAAAGGCGTGACTGTAGCAGTTACCAACCCTTGGGCTGACACTTACTGCCTAATAACTCTTGCAGAATAACTCTAATACCAATTATAATTCATATGCAATGGGACGTCTTTAGGCCCACAATTTATTAACTTAGAAACATAATATGTTTAGAGTCATTACAACACTAGATTTACAAGTCCCAAAACCCACAAACCCTAGTCCCTATATGAACAATAGTAACATGTGTACAATATTAACAGTAACCACCTAGCAAACGGTTACAAGTCTTTTGGTCCTTTAGTGGCAAAGCAGATACTGAGCTGTCTTCAGAGGATTTGACCGCTACCTGTGGGGGGGAACAAAACATTTGAAAATGGGGTGAGCTTACGCCCAGTGAGTGACCGAGAAAACATAGTAAATTCTCATGCATGATTTCAGTAATGAGTTTATACTCTACTGTGGGTAAAACAATCCCAACACCAACTACTAGTCTAGAGAGAACCCTTTTGCTCAATCTCTGACTCTATTCACCTGTGGCCACACTAAGTACCCTCACACATTAGGTACTTCTGCTCAGATACCTTCTCAATGTCCTTCAGTATCGAGCTACTAGGATACCTTCTCAAACGTCCTTCAGTATCCCATTGGCTTGGTACCTTCTCAAACGTCCTTCAATACCAATAGATACCTTCTAAAATATCCTTCAGTATCTAGTTGAGTGGATACCTTCTCAAATATCCTTCGGTATCACATTTTAGTAAAACTAGTCATAAACGACTTTTCTCTTTAAAGCATGTAAAGTATAACACATATAAAACATGACTTTAAAGATGTTAACGCATGTTGGATCAAATCAACACATATAAATAGTTTTTCAAAAATTTCTCACACATGCATGCGTTCAAAACATAATTCACAACTTGCTTAGAAATCACTTCATAAAACTAATAGGCATGAGAATATTCTTGAAAACATGCTTTCTATAACATGTTGTAATCAAACAGTTTAAGCAAAATTTTTTAGTCAAAACATTTTAGCCAGTCACCTTGATTTCTTAGGAGCTTTTCACTTAAGTAGCTCCTTGGGCTCCTTTTTCACCCCTAGAATCCATATTCAACTTACATCTTAGATTATTCATAGTTATTAACCTTATTTTGAAATACTTCCTTCTACAAACTTATTCTAAAATGTCTCAGGAAGAACTCCTCGTGGTTTGGCCGGAATCACAGAATCTTCAAGACTGGCCCAAACTGATCCGATAGTCTGACCCTTATGTCTTCTTTTCAATCTCCAGCCCGATTCCTTCGAGTTTTTCCCTCCGACAGTCCCACTCTGAAAACTAGACTTCCAGAGCTTTCCGATGGCTTTGGAATCACTCCAAATGCATGAGTAGATTGGCAGATCTTCTCATCCAAATTTGATGCATTCTCCTCAACCCTCACTGCTCTCCCTCTCTTTTACGAAATTGCTGATTTTGTGATTTGAAAATGAAGTCCCAAAGGCTCTATTTATAGGCGTCCAAATTTCCCCTGGTGTTGACACCACCTACTTGGCTGCATGGCCAAGTGTTTACCGCTCCCTTTATCAACGCAAGCTTGCATCTTGGCCCAAAGTGTCTTCTTCATATGCGTCCACCACAATTCCTTAGCCCTTAAGCATTTCTCCCATGAAGACACATGGTTTGGCTGTCGTTTTCCCTTATGACCTCACTCTCTGTATGTGTTCAACTTAGGGTTTTCAATGCATAATCCACAATAACGCAGCCAAATTCAACGCATAGGTGCTTGCCTGGCCATTCGATGCATAAGCGAGGTCTTTCGACGTTTGTGTGTGTGAGGCATTCGAAAACAGCACCGGATGAGGCATTGCTACACGCACAGGCTGCTCTCGCTCTCTCCACTCTCACTCTCTCCCACTTTCTCGCTGGTCTCGCTCTCTCCCACTTTCTCGCTCAAAATCTCGCTCTCTCCAACTTTCTCGCTCAAAATCTCGCTCTCTCTACTCTCGCTCTCTCCAACTTTCTCGCTCAAAATCTCACTCTCTCTACTCTCGCTCTCTCCCACTTTCTCGCTCATAATCTTGCTCTCTCCAATCCCGCTGGTGTCGCTCTCTCCCACTTTCTTGCTCATAATCTCAGTCTCTCTAATCTCGCTCTCTCCCATTTTCTCTTCAATCTCGCTCTCTCCCATTTTCTCTCCAATCTCGCTAATCTTGTTGTTAGCTACTGTGAACATTGTTTGTCTCCGTGCAACTTCTACACGTTTTTTCTAGATTTTACCCAAAATAATTTCCCATATTTTTCTCAGTTCTTCAATCATTTCTTCAGCCATAACGCATTTCACATAACTTCTCTATACTTAGCCGAATTTTTCGAAATTTCCCAAACTCAATTTCCATATTTTCTCTTTTCAAATCCCCATTCCTTCTTCACCATTCCACACTAGCTTCCTCGTCAACCTATTTATTATACAAATTTCATTACAATTTTATCAATTAAAGCTCAACTTAAATTATTCAAGGAAAATCTACTTAACACTTAGAAATTTCCTTCCCTTTAATATAAGATTTAACTTTCACTTAGTTAATTCCTTTTATCACTTGCTTAAGGAAAATAGAAATCCGGGTTTCACACCCAGGGTGCCACGAGGCTGAGGATAGATCTCACGGTATGAATATAAAGGGAGAAACGTGAAGAGGTTTAAATGAAGTATCATATACCCCAAGTATCTTCCACTGAATGTGCTACCTAGGGGTTCATTAACTTAGACCATCCGACTACTGATTTTATCTACGTCAATTTAATTTACTAAAAAACAACCCTTGTCTTTGAAATTAAACAAGTTCAAGTCAAGTCCCATTAAATTCTTTAACAGACTATCCTCAAATTTGCATGCATACATCAAATTTATCTAATTCACCTTTCCAGGTAGGAGTGTTCCGTTTCCGTCAGCTTAAGTACCCTAGCCTAGACAGAACCCGTCTTAGACAAAGGTCCCTCATAGATAGATTTGCTACATATTTAATCTTTTATTAATCAATTTAGTCCTATTAAACTGATTAAAAGATTAAACCTTAGGTTGGTAATCTCACTAGAACCGTGATCTTAGGTCCATCTCCACCAAGTTTTAAAACTCTTTTAAAACCATGATTCAAGCCTAAGTTCGCATGCATGTATTTCTTATCGATATTAGTTCTAGTTTCTCTTATAACACTTATAAAAGAAACAACCAAAACTATTCACATTGCTATGCATAACTAGGTATTTATAACTCTTATAAATTTAACCTATGTGTCATGCTTCATGCAATGTCCATTCATTACTATATATAACTCTTATATACTTGGTAATGAACTAAGCAAACATGCTTCCATACACCCTTATACTATAACACTTATAATATAAAGATGATGCCTTTCTATGCTTAATGCATGAATAAATATAACTTATATTATATGATGCATGAGCATGCTCTTTTGTAATTTAAATCATGCAAACTACTATACCATAACACTTATAATATAGAAATGATGCATGACCAATCCATAACCTAAGGTGGGATTTCAACTATATGGCATACCATATGACATATAATAAAACATACATCTTATGTACATTCACAGAACTAATGGACTGGGATTATTAGCCTCAGAACCGGAAAATAAATTCTATATATTACATAAATCCATCGAGCAAACCGGTTCACAAATGAACCGAGTATTGAGCCACCCAAGAGAAGCCTCCCTGATCGTTTAGTAAACTGGTCGAGTAACCACGATCACTTAGCTACGATCAAGTACCATTTACAATGCGATGAAGTATGAGGCCACTCAATCATTTAGCGCACTAATTTAAACACGCAAGTTTAAACGATCGTTTAGACGACTATGTTGTTGTGAAGCACAATAGTCTAGATGATCATAAAGTAAGTGCTTAAGTAACTTTTACTACACGATCGTAAAGTCAGTGACTAAGCGATGAAGCTTGCTGAGCTACATGATCATTTAGTGTGCGCACATCACCTTGCTGCCGAGTATCTCGTACTCAACGATCGCTTACCCCCATCGTTTACACGATCTGACAAACACTTGGTCTTCTTCTTCCTTGAAGTAACACACAACTCCTTGCCTTGAAGCTTCATCACGAGCGACTCACATTAACTCAAACACTTTGAATTACAGACTCGATAACAAGTTAATATGCTCAAAAACACAGAAGCCTTTACAATTAACTTTGAATGTAAAATAACGCAATAGCCAAAGGAAATTTAACACTTAAACAGAATGTAGACATGCTTACACCCACCAAGAATGTAAATGCTATTCTATACATCAATCGATTTGGAATATCGAAACATGATTCTGATACCAATTGAAGGAACTCTTATTAAAGAGAACCTATGAGCGGAAGCAAGATCGTTCCAAATTCATTGTGACAGAATTACAAGCATTCACAAACATACAAGGCAGTTATGCATCTTCTAACAAATTACGACATGCTTCCATAAATAAATACAAAGGGATAAGAAACATACTAGGTACACCTCAGCAGAATGGTGTATCAGAAAGGAGAAATAGAACCTTGTTGGACATGGTTCGATCTATGATGAGTTATGTTTATCTTCCAGATTTGTTTTGGGGTTTTGCAGTGTAGACTGCTTGCTACATTCTAAACAACGTTCCCTCGAAAGTGTTTTTGAAACACCTTTTGAGTTGTGGAGATGTCGTAAAGGTAGTTTACGCCATTTAAAGATTTGGGGGTGTCCGACCCATGTTCTTGTGACTAACTCGAAGAAGTTGGAACCGCGTTCGAAAGTTTGCTTCTTTGTAGGCTACCCTAGGGAAACGAAGGGTGAATACTTCTATGATTCGAGTGAGAACAAAATGTTTGTTCCTACAAATGTTATCTTATTGAAAGAAGACCACAATAGGGATCATAAACCATGAAGCAAGCTTATTTTACATGAGATTTCTAATGAGACTAAGACTACTAAGGGTTCAACAAGAGTTGTTGAACAGACCGACAGATCAACAAGAGTTATTGAGGCCGGTACATCTAGTCAACCAGCTTAAAAGTTGAGACTGCCTTGACGTAGTGAGAGGGTTATGAACCCATCGGATTGCTACATGGGTTTGACTGAAGCCTAGAACGTCATTTCTAATGATGGGGTTGAGGATCCATTGTCTTTTAGACAATCAATGGAGGATATTGACAAGGATGAATGGATTAAAGCCATGAACCAGAAGATGGAGTCTATGTACTTCAATAACGACTGGGAGCTTGTGGATCCGCCTGATGAGGTAAGACCTATAGGGTGTAAGTGGATCTATAAGCGAAAGAGAGGTGTAGATAGAAAGATGCAAACCTCTAAGGCTAGACTTATGACAAAGGGTTATACCTAGGTTGAGAGAGTGGACTATGAGGAAACTTTCTCACCTGTTATCATGCTCAAGTATATCAGGATACTCCTATCCATAGCCACATTTTATGATTATGAGATATGAAAAATGGACATCAAGACTACCTTTCTTAATGGTAATCTTGAGGAGAACATCTACATGGCTCAATTAGAGGGGTTCGAAGTTCTAGATCAAGAGCAAAGAGTTCGTAAGCTTAATAGGTCCATTTATGGGCTTAAACAAGCATCTAGATTATGGAACATTAGGTTTGACAGTGCGATCAAATCATTTGGCTTTGATCAGAACATTGATGAGCCTACAAGAAGATTATCAACAGCTCAGTAGCTTTCCTGGTACTGTTTGTGGATGATATCCTACTCATTGGGAATGATGTAGAGTTTTTGACTGACATTAAAAAGTGGCTAGCTGCCCAGTTCCAAATGAAAGATTTGGGTGAGGCACAGTATGTTCTAGGGATCCAGATCATTCGAGATCGTAAGAACAAGAGGTTAGCCTTGTCTCAGGCATTGTACATCGATCAAATGTTGATCAGGTACAAGATGCAGGATTCCAAGAGGGGTTTATTACCCTTTAGGCATGGAATCATTTTATCTAAGGATCAATGTCCTAAGACACCTCAAAAGGTTGGGAGATGAGACAGATTCCCTATGCTTCAGCTATAGGAAGCTTAATGTATGCAATGTTGTGTACCAGACCCGACATTTTCTATGCAGTAGGGATTGTAAGTCGGTATCAATCCAATCTAGGATTTGATCACTGGACGACAATCAAGACGATCTATAAGTATCTTCGAAGTGTTGGGGTTGATACCTTAAAGTCTTGTGTCTTGTAGTTTGTAAACAGTATATATGAACACTTGTGATTGTTAATATATGATATTTACTTCACATCTTGTTGTTTTGCTCATTTACTTATTTTATTTGCTTTACCACAAATCAATAAACATAAAATCCCTGGTTATCTGTATGTGACTCAAGCATATATGTGGTGACATACAAGTGGATCATGTCTTGAGTGATAACCAAAATGGATCGGAGGGAAACTTTATCCTGGTAATGCTACGGACACGGCCTGCTTTGTGGAATGGTCACAAGTGTTGTGACTTACCACAGATGATCTGATCCTAATCATTCGTGTTGGGGACATGCGAGCAGGGGCGTCCTATACAAAGATTTGTATAAGACTTGACCACAAAGTGCTAATGTCTCGTTATATAACACCGTTCATGATAGACACTTCACTTCACTAGGATGACTATAGGTCATGACCTCAATCTTGAGTGATTTTGGAACTCCAGCCATTGAGGGCGGTTCTTTGATTTATATGGGTACGAGTAGCCATGTCGCCGATTCAAACCTACCATTTTGGGGATACGTTTGATTTGGGAGCTGGGAACTCAACTACACAAGATGGAGTTCACTCCTTCCCTGAGGCAGGGGTAAGTAGATAGATGGCTCCCTTAAGGGCTGATTCCGGGGCTTGAACGATGTGGCGCCACACACCTTCTCTTGCCCCGAGAGGTGTCCACACATAGTTGAACTATGTTTTATTGTTCATTAGAGGAATCAGTGGTACTTAAGGAGTGAGATGTAACTACAGGGGCAAAATGGTAAATTGGCCCAGCTGTACTTACGAGCATCTGTGAAGGGTCATCGTACTCATGATTGGTTATATCTAATGGACACAGAAATATATCTGTGGCAAGAAAAGTTTAGCTGTTGGTCTTTAGTGGAATCACTAATAGTTAATGGATGGTGAATCTCGTGGCTAAAGAGTTTAGTCAGCCATTCACGTACCGTTGGAGCTTCAAGCCACAGGTCCATTAGGTCACTTGGGTAGCTTGGATAACATCGAGAACTAGTGTTTGGGTTAATTTGAAATGTTCAAATTGACAAAGGGAAGTTCAATTATATATGATATAATTGGACTGGTTAATTATATATGATATAATTGGCTAAATGTATGAGATACATTATTTTGGAGGAAATTAGATATAAATATACTATACTAGATATATGATATCAAACTGTAGGATATAAATATAATATGATTATATTTATTAATTAAATTAATTGATTAATTATTTAATAATTAATCAATTAAACGTTTGAACGTGGGAACATGGGTCACAAAGGTTAAGGTAACCAGCGGGTTGAAGTATGAAAATTGTTTTCATTTTGTTTTTTAATTCATTCATGCAATTCGATATCCGTGCCCCAAAAGAAATCGTGAAAGAGCGATCGCCGAGAGCCTATACGATAGATTCTCATTGTCTAAACGATCGTCTGGTTCACGCGTTCCCTAAACGATCGTATACCACTTTTCTAAACGATCGTCCAGTTTTTCTTAAACGATCGTGTAGTTTTACTATACGATAAGCGTCCCCGCTATACGATAGTAGAGTTCTTCTTGTGTGCGCTTGTCGTCTACACGAAATCCTCTCCTCCATCCTCTACCAAACTCATCAGAGCCCACTCTTTGGGTTTTTGACATCGAGGATACCTGGGTTTCCCTGGTGGTGGTGTTATCCCCGAATCCTTGTTCGTGTATGTTCGGATTGTGTAGTAACAGTCGAGAGACTCGCCGAGTGCAAGTAGATCGATAGAGTTTTCCACTGTTGTGGGTTCACACAAACAAAGACTGTCTTCCTCTAGTATGAACCCCTTTCTCTACATTTTATCGTATTATGAGCATGTTGTTGATGAGTTTAATATGCATAACTTTTAGTAAAGAATGTATTTCGTTTATATTCCGGTCACTATGAAATTAGAGCGATCTAAGCCCGCTCATGGAACTCTCATTTTGAGATCCTTCAATTGCTATCAGAGCCAGGTTTCTGATATCCGATTACATTTGTTACAACAAAATAACGTTTACATTCATGGTGGGTGCATTTCTACACTATTTTTTAAGTGTTAATACTGTTGTGGATGTGTCGGATTAATGGATGTTTTCGGGATGAATTTCCTCAGTCTGTTTAAATTCCTTTTACATTTGCGGTTGTATGTAAAAACCCCAGCATTTTTGGGAATATATAATCGTAACCGAGTTTGTATTCAAAGTGTTTGAAGTCTTGAGTCGTTCGTCGAAGTTCTGAGCAAAGGTTACGGCTCTTCGAGGAAGGAGATGATCTAGGGTTGATCGCATCATGCAGAAATGGTTTTATGTGATCGCTATCCATCGCATCGTGAAGATGAAGGACTAAGCGACCGTGGTTGAAAACATCGGTTGAACGATGGGGTATGCGATCAAGCATTGGTCATATTGGGAAGACGATCGGGCATGCGATCGCTGAGTATCATTTAATACGTGCACGAGCTAATCGATCGTTTAGGTCAGCAAGCTTCATCACTTAGTATCTGACTAAACGATTGCTTAGCATTGCAAGGTAAATCGTTTACCAAGTTGCATGCATCGGTTAAACGATCAGGCACTCGCGTATCGTTTAAAGCACACTAGACGATCGTTTAGGTCAGCAAGTTTCATCGCTTAGTAACTGACTAAACGATCGCTTAGTAACTCAAGGTAAATCGTTTACCTATCGTCGCACTACAAGATCGCAAGAGCGATCAAGCTTCGCAACCTCTCGTTGTCTACGCGATCGTTTGCTAAAGATCCTATTGTGTAGTGTGCGCCGAACTTGTTTATATTTCATAAACAAACGTTGTTTATGTGCAAACTTTAAAAAGACCACTTAGACTAAAATCAGTAGCCAGATTGTCTAGGTTAATGAATCCCTAGGTAGAACATTCAGTGGGAGGTACCTTGGGCATAAGATACTTCACTTAAACCTTTCATTTTTCTCCTAAAGTCCACACTGTGACATCTATCCTCAACCTCGCGACACATTTGGCATGTCCCCCCAACGGATGGTGTTTGGGTAGGTCAATATTAAGGTGGATGGAGAGAATGTTCATAGTAAGTGGGAGCGGGAAGTGCGACAGCATATCCCTCGATCTCCCTCGTTAGGTTGAATAAAGTTACTACGCATCGCCTCAAGGCACCTTGGGAGTGTCCCCCTAAAGGATGGCAGTTTTGCACGTTTCTTTATTTGATCTCCTGTAAGAGGATAAGGTAACTTAGTCTCTTGACCTAATCTGTCTTTTCCCTTCGGTAAGCGCATTAGGACAGGACTCTGGCACCGAAAATAAGGGGTTACACTTACACGGAATAATTAAATGTTAACAATTCTGGACCGAAAAATGGTGGCTATTAGGTTCAGTTCCAAGAGTTGGTTCTGCCTAATGGTTGAGAATGTCTCATCCCAGTGAAGAGGCAATTGATCACCCCACCGGTGGCGTTTGTTCTGACTCACTGGGCATCATTGCAAAATAGAAGTCTATAACTTAGGGTACTTGAAACTGTTTTGCAAAACTAATTGGTTTAAAAGTGTTTTAGCAAAACTAATCAAGATTTTTTCGTATTTTCAGCAACTTTTTCAATTGGCTACAGCCACCTTATCTTTGTTAAACGTCGAAAAATTGACTGGCGAAAATTTTTCAACATGGAAACATATGATCACGACGATCCTAATCATCGAGGATCTCATGTTCACTCTCATGGAGGCTTGTCCTCCTATTCCAACTCCAAATGCCGCTCGAAATGTTCGGGAGGCATACAAGCAATGTACAAGAAGTTACGCTTCCTTACCGGACTCGCTTTGAAGTTTCGCAATGGAGACTGCGGTGTACATACTCAACTGTGTTCCCTCTAAGAGTGTTGCAAGAACACCTCTGGAGTTGTGGAATGAGTGTAAAGCTAGTTTACATCATTTCCGCATTTGGGGTTGCCCTGCACATGTGCTTGAAGCTAATCCCAAGAAGTTGGAACCACGGTCGAGGTTATGCCTCTTTGTAGGCTACCTCAAAGGTACATGAGGGGGTTATTTTTATGATCTGATGGAAAATAAGGTGTTTGTTTCAATAAACGCTACTTTTCTAGAGGAGGATCATATAAGGGAGCACAGTCCACGAAGCAAAGTCGTGTTACGTGAGCTTTCCAATGAAACTACTGAAACTTCAACAAGAGTTGTTGAAGAGCCTGCTTCATCAACAAGAGTTGTTAATGGGAGTTCATCCAGTAGGTCGGTGCCACCTCAAGAGTTGAGGGAACCTCGACGTAGTGGGAGGGTTGCGAACCCACCCGTTCGCTATCTAGGTTTCACGGAAATCCTTGCTATGGTAGCAGATGGCGACATTGAGGATCCGTTGTCTTATAAGAAGGATGGAGGATGTTGACCGGGATGAAGGGGTCAAGGCCATGGATCTCAAGATGGAGTCGATGTACTTCAACTCAGTATGGGATCTTGTAGATCAGCGTGATGGGGTTCGCCCTATAGGTTGTAAATGGATCTACAAGCGCAAATGGGGTGCTGATGGGAAGGTACAAACCTTCAAGGCTCGACTTGTGGCAAAGGGTTATACCCAGGTAGAGAGAGTCGACTATGAGGAGATTTTCTCTTCTGTTGCCATGTTAAAGTCGATGCATCCTCTTGTCCATTGCAGGTTATTATAATTATGAGATCTGGCAAATGGACGTCAAGATGGCCTTTCTGAATGGCAATCTTGAGGAGACCATTTATATGGTGCAGCCTGAGGGATTCATAGCCCAAGGTCAATAGTAAAAGGTTTGCAAACGGAATCAGTCTATTTATGGACTGAAACAGACATCTCGATCTTGGAACATACGATTTGATGTTGCGATCAAGTCGTATGGCTTTGACCAAAACGTTGATGAATCTTGTGTCTACAAGAAGATCATCAACGCTTCAGTAGTTTTCTTAGTGTTGTAGTAGACGATATCCTACTCATTGGGAGCGGACCTTACTGCAGACGAATCCATTTTGATGTAGGTCTACTGACTGTAGTTAAGAACTGGCTAGCGACCCAATTCCAAATGAAAGATTTAGGAGAGGCTCAGTTTGTTTTAGGGTTCCAAATTTTTCGAGATCATAAGAACAAAGTGCTAGCACTGTCTCAGGCATCGTGCATTGATAAGATGTTGCTCAAGTACTCAATGCGAGACTCTAAGAGTGGCCTACTATCATTCAGGCATGGAGTCACTTTGTCTAAGGAAATTATCCTAAGATGCCTCAAGAAGTTGAGGAGATGAGACGGGTCTCATATGCATCTGCCATTGGCAGTATGATGTACACGATGCTCTGTACTCATCCAGACATCTGCTACGTTGTAGGTATAGTCAGTAGGTATTAGTTTAACCCAGGCCAGGGTCACTGAACCGCAGTGAAGAACATCCTCAAGTATCTTCGAAGAACGTGGGACTACATGCTCGTGTATGATTCTAGGGATTTGATCCTTACAAGATATACAAATTCTGACTTTCAGACTGATAAGGACTCTCGCAAGTCCACATCAGGGTCAGTCTTCACTTTTAACGAAGGAGTTATAGTGTGGCGAAGCACTATGCAGGGGTGCATTGCCGACTCCACAATGGAGGCGGAGTACGTAGCGGCTTGTGAAGCTGCTAAGGAGGCCGTCTGGCTCAGGCAGTTCTTGATAGATCTGGAAGTTGTTCCAGATATGTCTAAACCCATTACCCTCTATTGTGATAATAGTGGGGCAGTGGTGAACTCCAAAGAGCCAAGGAGTCACCAGCGTGGTAAACATGTAGAGCGGAAGTATCATCTGATCCGCGAGATAGTGCATCGAGGGGATGTGATTGTCACGCAAATCACTTCAGAGCACAATGTTGTTGACCCGTTTACGAAGGCTCTCACGACTACAGTGTTTGAGGGTCACCTAAGAAGCATAGGTCTACAGGATCACCCGCGGCTGAACTAGGGCAAGTGGGAGATTTTATTGTACTGGGCTTTTATGTCCTAGTTTATTGTTTTGTACTAAGTTTTTTGTACACCCCACTTCGCTTTAGGACAAGTGGGAGATTGTTGGAGTTGATACCCTAAAGTCTCATGTCCTATAGTTTGTAAATAGTATATATGAACACCTATGATTGTTAATATATGACATTTAATTCACATCTTGTTGTTTTGCTCATTTACTTGTTTTATTTGCTTTACTTCAAACCAATAAACATAAAATCCCTGGTTATCTATATGTGACTCAAGCATGTATGTGGTGACATAAAAGTAGATCATGTCTTGAGTGATAACCAAAATGGTCTGTAGTATATGGATATAGGAAGGAAACCTTATTCTGGTAATGCTACGGACACGGCCTGCTGTGTGGAATGGTCACAAGTGTTGTGACTTGCCACAGATGGTCTGATCCTGATCATTCGTGTTGGGGACATACGAACGGGGGCATCCTATATAAAGAGTTTGTATAAGACCTGACCACGAAATGCTAATGTCTCGTTATATAACACCATTCATGACAGAGACTTCACTTCACTAGGATGACCATAGGTAACATGACCTCAATCCTGAGTGAGTTGGGAACTCTTGCCAATTAGGGCAGTCCTTTGATTTGTATGATTTGCAACTGGCGGTGATGGGCACGCGATGGAAGATTGCCCGCAAAATCCACAACCCGTTTAATTTATAAAAAATAATCCCTTTTCGAATACCTACAACCCTGGGTAGAGAAACCACCCCAATTTTTCTTGGAAGAATTAGCAACAGAATTTCCAACCCGTGGCACAAAAAGAAGGGCCACCAGGATTCTTCCCACGCAATAACGGTCAAACAAGCAACCAAGCAAGTAGCTTACAACCTCCGCAATCCTCTTCTTTGGAAAGCCTATTGAAGCAATACATAGAGAAAAACGAAACTGTGCTTCAAAGTCAGACTACGTCCATCTGCAATCTAGAATTACAGATGGGCCAGATTGCGAGTGGGCTGAAGAGTAGACCGCAAAGGGCTTTGCCAAGTTCAACAGGACTCCCACGCAACCCAGGGGGATCAGGTAAAGAGCAATGTCAGGTTGTGACATTTCGAAGTGGGAAGACTGTGGAAGGAAAAAAGAAGGAGCTTAGTCGGACAACTCCCATTGCAGCTGAACCTGAAATTGCGGTGACGCAAGAAGAAGAAAGAGAAAAAGAAGCAGTAGAACCAGAGGTTGTGTCGACCTCAAAGCCAACTAAGACGGGAACTATGAAAGTGCAGTTGCCCCCTTTCCCACAGAGACTAAGGAAGAAAAAGAACGAAGAGGTACAGTACCAACGTTTTTTGTCTATGTTAAAACAATTACATATTAATATTCCTTTTAGTGAAGCGATTGAGGAAATGCCTGCCTACGCAAAGTTTCTGAAGGATATGGTAACCAAGAAAAGGGGAGCTGGTAAGTTTGCCACGGTGGCGCTAACTCAGAGTTCAAAATCAATCATTCCACCAAAGATGAGCGATCCTGGGAGCTTTACTATTCCTTGATCTATAGGAGGACTGTACATCAGGCAAGCTCTGTGTGACCTGGGAGCTAGCATAAATTTGATGCCTCTGTCAATCTTTAGGCATCTAAATGTGGGGTAACTTGTGGCCACAACGGTGACTTTCCAACTGGCCAATAGATCTTTAGTGCACCCAGAGGGAAACGTGAAGGACGTGCTAATAACAATTGACAAATTTATCCTACCAGCCGACTTCATCATTTTGGACTATGAGGCCGACAAAGATGTGCCCATCATTCTGGTGCGACCATTTTTATCAACAGGTCGTGCTCAGATTGATGTGCATAAAGGGGAGATCATTTTGAGCATCAACGTGCAGAAGCTCAAGTTTAACATAATTTGTGCCATGAAGTTTCCGAATGAAGAAGACCTGCATAACTCGGATGATGACCAGAATTCGATTGAAGACGAAAAGTTTGATGAAGAGAATGAAGAAGAGGATGCTAGCACATCCGTTGCTGCCTGTAATGTGATCATGACAAAAACAAGCAAGGAAGAGGAGATGATTGCAAATCAAGAAGAAGAGCCAACAGAAAAAGAAGAAAGAAAAACAACGCAACCATCCCTAGTAGAACCACCAACACTGGAATTAAAGACCCTACCGACCCATTTAAAGTACGCATTTTTTGGGCAGAATGAGAAGTTGCAAGTTATCATTTCCTCTGAGCTCAACAAAGACCAGGAAAATGTGTTGATGAGCATTCTAAGGAAACATGTGAAAACAATTGGTTGGACGCTCACCGACATTAGAGGAATTAGCCTAGCGTACTGTATGCACCGCATTCTTCTTGAAGAGGACCACAAAGCAATGATCAAACATCAGCGCAGGCTCAACCCTACGATGAAAGAGGTCGTTAAAAAGGATATCATTAAATGGTTAGATGCGGGCATTATCTATCTTATAGCAGATAGCACGTGGGTCAACTCCGTGCAGTGTGTGCCGAAAAAGGGCGGCATGGTGGTAGTCTCGAATGAAAACAATGAACTAATACCGCAAAAGACCGTCACTGGGTGGCACATTTGCATGGATTACCGTAAGCTGAACGCGGCCACCAAGAAAGATCATTTCCCTCTGCCATTCATTGACCAAATGCTGAACCATTTAGCTGGAAAGGACTTTTAATGCTTTCTGGATGGTTATGTTGGGTACAACCAGATTATGATAGCTCTAGAAGACCAAGACAAGACCACATTCACCTACCCATATGGGACCTTTGCTTTTCGCCGAATGTCGTTTGACCTCTGTAATGTGCCAAGCACGTTCCAAAGGTGCATGATGGCCATCTTTTCAGATTATCTCGAGGACTCTGTTGAAATCTTTATGGACGACTTCTCTATTTATGGGAACACCTATGAAGTCTGTCTAACCAACTTGGAACACCTAATAGTGTTGGGCCACAAGGTTTCCCGGGATGGATTGGAGGTGGACAAAGCAAAAATCGAAGCAATTGAAAAACTTCCACCTCCAACAAACATGAAGGAATTCACCTAGAGCTTCTATGCTTGAGGCAGTAAACCAATAATGTTTGACTAAGTATGAAGCTTCTTGGGGCACGCTGGATTCTACAGACGCTTTGTCAAAGACTTTTCGAAAATAGCATGACGATTGAGTGCGTTATTAGAGGCTGACAGAAAATTCAAATTTGACAACAACTGCCTCAACGAATTCAAATTTTCGAAGAATGCGCTGATTACCGCACCCGTATTAATTGCACTTGATTGGACACTTCCCTTTGAAATAATGTACGATGCAAACGGGTATGCGATAGGAGCAGCTTTAGCACAAAAGAGAAAAACAATCTTGCATCCCATCGCATATGCGAGTAAAACATTAAATCCTGCTCAAATAAATTATACCACCACAGAGAAAGAGCTTTTCGCGGTAATTTTTGCATTGGAAAAATTTCGGGCATATCTGTTGGGAACAAAGGTACTCATCCATACTGATCACTCGGCAATAAAATACTTAATGACAAAGAAAGACATAAAGCTGAGGTTGATCAGATGGGCTCTCCTCCTTCAAGAATTTGATATAGAAATAATTGACAGGAAGTGGACAGAAAACCAAGTTGAGAATCACTTGTCTAGGCTGGAAAATCCTGAGGTCGACCACAATGAGTCCGAGGTGAGTGCAGTGTTCCCGGATGAGCAATTGTTCCATATTGAAGAATTACCCTGGTATGCAGACATAGTCAATTATTTGGTTTGCGAGCAATTTCCTAAAAATTACACCTACCACCCACAGAAGAAGCTCAAACATGAATGCAAATATTATTATTGGGATGAGTCGATTCTGTATAAAAGAGGGGAAGACCAGATTTTTCGATTATGCGTACCAAATGTTGCTCAATAACGCATATTATCGCAATGTCATGACTCATCATATGGTGGGTACTTTGGAGGGCAGCACACTGCAGCTAAAGTTTTACAGAGTGGATTCTTTTGGCCTACATTGTTCAAGGATGCAGCTGACTACGTAATGAACTGTGATTGGTGCCAACGCACAGGTAACATTTCATGGAAACATGTAATGCCAATGAACACCATCTTGGATCTTAAATTGTTCAACGTATAGGGGATTGATTTCATGGGACCATTCCCTCCATTGAATGGTAAGCATTATATTTTATTAGCCGTCGATTATGTATCCATGTGGGTAGAGGACATGGCATGCGCCATAAGCGATGCGGCGGTCGTCTCCCAATTCCTGAAGAAACATATTTTCACTCGTTTTGGCACTCCCCGTGCCATCATAAGTGATGAAGGGTCTCACTTTATCAACCATAATATGAAGGAGCTGCTGCACAAATACAACATCCTCCACAAAGTGGCCACCGAATACCATCCGCAAACGAATGGTCAGGCCAAGGTGTCCAATCGAGAAATTAAGCTGATACTTGAGAAGGTAGTAAGGCCTTCGCGAAAAGATTGGGCAACAAAGCTTGACGATGCGTTGTGGGCATACCAGACTGCATTTAAAACGCCAATAGGTATGTCCCTATATGTATTGGTATTTGGTAAGGTGTGTCATTTGCCTTTGGAGCTGGAATATAAGGCATTATGGGCAGTAAATGATAACTTGGTTGAACAAGCTTATCTCAATCTTCTGGAAATAAGGATATTGCCGCATTTTAAATTTGGAGGTGAGGTATTTATTTTCAACCTTGCTATTTTGGGGAAAAAAAAGAGAAAAAAAATAATTTTTGAGAATAACAACTCCACTATCAACGTAATGGGAAACCCATGTTGATAAGAGTTAAGTTGTGAAAGGCACTTACCCGTAGTTGGATGTCCGCATGACACACGTGGGGGCAAGCCAAAACGAAAGTAAGTCACTAGGATCAACGCATAAATAAATGACCGCAACTCCACTGCCAAAAAGGTATGAGTTTAGTCTGAGAAAGAGCGCATTGCTCATAGTTGGATGTCCGCATGACACACGTGAGGGCAAGCCAAAATGAAGACAAGGCACTAAGATCAGCGCAAGGTCAGAAAAAAAATAACATTGTCAAGAAATATGCAAGGATAAAATCATTTGACACCCCGATGGAAAATTTTCTTTTTGAAATAAATCATGCGATGTTCCGGAAGTTAGTAAGACTTTTTAAAGGTTAAGCTTGCGTTCCCTAGGTCTTAGAAATATTTTGAAAGGAGGCTTGAACGAGACTTAAGGAAATTTTGGTATATAGGATTTGAACGAAGTATCCTTGAGAAATCTAGGAAAAGAACAGTATGGTTAACTTGCTAAAGGAAGTCTTTAACTTATGCTTTAGGACAAGCATTGTTTAAATTTGAGGGTGTGATAACGGGCAGAAATGCACGTTATCATAGTGCTAAGTTCTTAACAATGTTGGCTTGCGTTGATAAAACATATTAAATTGCTTCCATTAAGCATCAATTTTATAATATTGTGGTCGCATGCGTTCATCACATTAGAATAGTTGATTTTTGTATTTTTGTGCAGAATATGCGATGACGCAAGGCAGAAATTGCGATCATAGGAAATCATTGATGATTGTGTTCGCAAATATTCGCCCGAGAAGGATTGCCGCAACTTGGTCAGCACAACATGGTGGGCGCATCAGGGTGAAAGGTTAATTAATCGTGTGGGACAAAAAGCTGATGACAGTCGAATCCGAATTAAGTTGACAGCCGATAACCATCACAAGTACATTCAACTTTTCGGTGACAAATATTCAGCGCATTAGTCAGGAATTAAAGTCATCCCATTTGTACAATCATGAGAGAGAAGCCGCCTTTCACCCTGGATGCTCTATAAATACCAGAGGCAACCTTCAGAAAACGGGTTCAGCAGTTCGAAATTTCATACTTCAATTCGCACGTCTTTATTCATAGTTTTCCTTTCGTTTTAAGGCGAAGCAAAAGAAGAGTGGTGATGTCGGAGATTGCTCAGGAAACTCAAGAGAGAACCTTGAGGCAAAGAAGTAGAGAGCAGGCCGACTCTCACGAGAGCGAGATTATCTTTTGAGCACGAGTAGAAAAATAGTGTAAAAGCCTGGGCAGCAAGAGATTACTAGCAGGCCCTTTATTCTGTACTTGCATTGTTATTGTGTACTTCATCTTTATATTTATACAATGGAAGTTCTATATCTACATCTGTTCACTCTCTTAGCACGCATAAGTAGCTAAACTAGTCGAATGGGTTGAGAAGAACTAACCTAACATGACCTAGGAAGTTCATTTCTTGCAATTGTCTTGTATTATGTTGTCCCAAATACCCTTTAGAGCTACTCGAGAGAGAGTCTAAAGAAAGAACCTAATGACTCGAGAGAGCTAGGTTAGAATCTGGACTCGAGCAAGCAAGATTAGAACTACATAAACAAGAGATAGGGACTTAGAGATAAGCTCTATTTGTCAACCTGCATCGCATACATCCTAGAGATGGGAATGATATTATGTGGTCGCCTTATTTGTGTGTGTGTCATTTTTTTCATCGCATAAATAAGAATAGAGGCTTATGTGTAGGTCCTATAGACTTAGCGGATATATCGCATGCGTTCTAGCCTTAAAAGCCATGGCATTCGCATCGAGAGGTGGTTTACTGTTGTATGCATGTTGCATGATCGCATAGCATGAACGCATCCTAGGAAGTGTTAACCGAAACTTTTCTCAACCCGTTCACCGTATACTCATCGCATTTCCCGTTTAATCAACTCTTTTCAAACTCCGCCGCATTTGTTTATTTTTCATTAACGCAAAAGACAATCCCAACAATTTATTTATTTATCCGGTTACCGTAGATCGGTGGAGTTTTCCACTACTGTGGGTTCACACAAACAAAGACCGCCTTCCTCTAGTATGAACCCCTTTCTCTACGTTTTATCGTATTCTAAGCATGTTGTTGATGAGTTTAATATGCATAACTGTTAGTAAAGAATGTATATCGTTTATATTCCGGTCACTGTGAAATCGGAGCGATCTAAGCCCGCTCATGGAAATCTCGTTTTGAGATCCTTCACGAAGAATGAAGAACTACATGCTCATGTATAGAGATAAGTATTTGATCCTTACAGGATACATAGACTCTGACTTTCAGACTGATAGAGATTCTCGTAAATCGACATCGGGGTCAGTGTTCACTTTGAATGGAGGGGCTGTAATGTGACAAAGCATCAAGCAAGGATGCATCGCAGACTCCACTATGGAAGCCGAATACGTAGTCGTTTGTGAAGCAGCTAAGGAGGCTGTTTGGCTGAGGAAATTCCTTAAAAATTTGGAAGTTGTTCCAAATATAAATTTTCCGATCACTCTTTATTGTGATAATAGCGGGGCTGTGGAAAATTCGAAGGAACCTCAGAGTCATCGTCGAGGCAAGCATATCGAACAGAAATACCACTTGATCAGGGAGATTGTGCATCGCGGTGACGTGATATTCACGAAGATCGTGTCGGAGCATACCGTTGTTGATCCATTTACAAAGGCTCTCATGGCTAGAGTGTTCGAGGGTCACCTAGAGAGTCTGGGTTTGCGGGACATGCGGCATCTTATCTAGGGCAAGTGGGAGATGATACTAGGGTATGCCCTAGCTTATTGTATATTGTACATGTATTTCTCTTGTATTGTACATTAGTCTCCCAAGGCATTAGAACAAATGGGAGATTATTGGGATTAGTGTCCTAATTCTCCCGAAGTCTCATAGTTTGTAATCTATACACATTGTTATGAATAAAATAAAAGTTATCTTATTTGGCATTTGCCCATATCCAATAAACAAAGTTCCATGGTTTTTGTATGTAAACTTAAGCATGTATATGAGATATACAAGTGGATCATGCCTTAAGTGATAACCTTAAAAGGTCTGTAGTATAAAGATTAAGGAGGGATACCTGATCCTGGTGACACTTTGAATACAACCCGCTTTGTAGAGGTTTGCAAGTGTTGTGAACTACTACAGATGGTAGATCCTAACCATTCATGTGAAGACATGCGAGTTAGGGTGTCTTATACAAAGAGTTTGTATAAGACCGAACCACGAGATGACTAGTCTCTGTATGTAACGTCGTTGATACTTGAGACTTACATCTCACCTAAACGACCATAGGTGACATGATTTCAATCCTGAGTGTTTTGGAAACTCCTGCCTTTAAGGGAGGTCCTTTGATTAGTATGGGTGAGAGTGGCCAGATTGCCAACTCAACATGCCTACCTTTTTGGGGATTTGTCTTATTTGGGAGCTGGGAACTCAATTACACAATATGGAATTCACTCCTTCCCTAAAGCAGGGGTAAGTAGATCGATTACTCCCTTAAAGGCTGATTCCGGGGCTTGAACATAGTGGTCACATCTTCTCTTTGGAAGAGAGGACTCAGTCATAATAAGACTATGACTTATGTTCATTAAAGGGACCAGTGGTACTTAGGGAGTTAGATGTAACTATAGGGGCATAACGGTCATTGGCCCAACTGTACTTACGAGTGATCTATGAAGGGTTATCACACTATTGATTGGTTGATATGGACATATAATATATCTGTGGTAAGGAGAGTTCAGTTGTCGATCTTTAGTGGAGTGTCTGGCAGTTAACGAATGGTAGATCCTGTGACTAAAGAGTTTAGTCAATTATTCACGTACTGTTGGAGCTTCGAGCTACAGGTCCATAAGGTCTCCTTGGTTGCTCAATGGATTCTAGTTGAGAATCAGTTCTTGGTGTTGATTTGAAATGTTCAAATTGACAAGAGGAAATTCGATTATATCTGATATGATCAGTGTGATGTATGAGATACATCAAATGGAGGATTAATGTAAATGAGATTTACATTAAGTACCATGAAATAGAAAAATAACTGTGGTTTATATGTTTCATGAGATGAAATATTAAAACTATAGGTTAATAATATGGTAAGTTGGTTATCATATATATTTATAACAATATTAATTATTGGATAATTATCTTTTTTCTCTAATAACTAATTGAGTGGGAGGTTATTGGTGGTTTCATGGTAACCGTGAGATAAAAGGAAAATTTTTTTCCTAAATTTAGTAGTTATTGAATTGAGAGTTTCTATTCTCAGAATTACTCACGGAAAGGCTGTCAAGTGGATTAGAATCACTAAACGATAGCTGAAAAGAGACTAAACGATCGTGGAGTGACACTACACGATAGTTCACTCAGCTGGCCTTTAGGTAAACGATCGCGGAGCTTTTGCTAAACGATCGTGGAGCATTTGTTAAACGATTGGGCATCATTTATACGATAGACCTCTGCCATCTCCCATTTGCTCAATCGTTTACACGATTGTTCTTCCTCATGTCTCGTCCTCTAACCAATTCCACACAGAGCCCACACTTATAGATTCTCACACCGAGAATACCAAGGTAGCCATTGTAGTGGTGTCGTACTCAACTCGACATTGTTCGAGGTTTTTGGAGGCCATTCGCTGTGTTCGTGGTCTTGGAGTTCGTTGAGTTCGTGTTCGCTGTGATCGTGTTGTGTTGCGTCGTAGTGTTCGAGCGTTTGGGATTGCTGTCTTGCTGATTGCACAAGCGTTTGTGATCGAGGGAGTTTGAAGATGAGTCTTCAAAGATATGTATGATTTTATCCCTTGATTTTATAGAAAAGCATGTTATAATTTCGTTGTATGCATGACAGTTAGTTTCCGTTTCTTGATTGTAATAGTGTATGTTCAAATATGAGGAATTTGGAACGATCATTCCACTACTCATGGAAATCCTCACATCTGATTTCCTTCAACAATAATAACTCCAGATATCCTCTGAAACTTTAGATGTCGAAGCCTAGATGCAATGAATTGAAGAGGACTACTTATAGGTATCAATTCAAAGGTTCATTACACTTAAACTACAAAACGTTCAGAAAAGTCTTATACTAGTATAAATTGTTTATGTCGGTAGCTAATACCAATTAGGAACCAGCAAGGCAGCAACTATCATTCAATTCCACTTTCAACACCAAAATCAAAGTGAATTCATTTTAAATGCTAATGCTCAATTCAACACATAAAAATCTAAGATTATAAATGTTGAATGCAAGGGATTGAAGAAGAGTGCTTAAGTAAGAAACAAATCAAAGGCACGTCACATATTGTAAGACCCTAACACTAAATCTAAAGTGTGAGGTTAAATAGAGAAGAAAAATCCTAAGTAAGGATATTGGGGCAAAGAGTGAAAAACATTAATACTAAATTATCCAAAAAGGTGACTAATGAGCCAACTCATATGGAAGGTTTAGGCATGTTAAACGCAAGAGTGCATGGAGAATGGAAGCAAGAAGACTTGAAAAATGGCTAAGGGCTTGCATACAAACAATGCAAAGGCATGCACAAGACATGCGAACATGGGCAGGAGGCATGCATCGAGTGGGCATGCCAAGCGCACAGGCCATGCGTCGATGCCGCGCACAGGCCATGCGTCAAGGCCAAGCGCGCAGCCCATTCGTCGTACAGGTATGTCGCGCGCCCTGCCTATGCATCGAGCGGGCAAGCCATCCTATGTGTCGAGCACTACCGAGTCTGTCGAGCAGTCATGCATCGATGCTCTATGCCAAGCGCATGCCCATGCAGCGAGACATGCCCACGCGGCCGAGCGCGCCTATGCGACCAAGAGTGCCTATGCGACCGAACGCGCCTATGCGGCCAAGCAAGCAAGCGCCTAGGCAGCACGCCTATGAGTCGATGGTCAGTGTCGTGTGTCCATGCCAAGTAGGCGGAGCAAACATACCTAGCAAGCCATGTGTCGAGAGTGAACAGCCATCCTATGCGTTGGTGATGGCCGACTCATGCAATGGCTGAGTGGAATTTCAATGGAGGTAAGTTGATACGTTAAGGACAAAGAGTGAGGCTAATTGATGGAAAGGAACTCCAAGGGAAGATGCCAATAGTATACGATCATAAGTCTTAAACAATTTAAATGGAGGAATATGTTTAAGTATTTAAGTGATTTAAGTGGCAAAAGGAGGTTCACACAAAATTCTAGCAGGAGGTGGACAAAGGAGATTTCATGCAATGGAGGTCTTATCACCCTAAGCAGGAGGTGGGTGAAGGAGATTACATGCAAAAAAGGAAATTTTGGCTGGCAAATTGAGGTGAGAATAACTCAAGGCTAGGCTGGAATAGCCTAAACGTTGGCAGCTCCAAAGTGAGACAAATGGGAGTTGAGTTGTCACAAGGGGGTGAGTTTGGAATGGCTATAAATAGAGGGGTTGGGCGAGAAGGATTTATTCATACCATCACCAAAATCTTATGTTGAGAGCATATTTAGAGTGTTACGTTTGAGTTATTAGGCTGCCAAGTTAATTAGAGTTCAAAAGAAACAAAGGTTGCGTTGGTGAAGCATTGAACCAGCCTGGACGCATAGCCAGCCAGCGCATCTGGCACCTTGCGCGCACGTCTTGCAGCACTACGTTCGTCCAACAGCGCGCCTCGCTCAATGCATCCCGCACACTAGCCCACCCAGCAGCCCCACCGTGCAATGCATGCCCAACGCGTCAGCCCTTGTGCGACACCGCACGCCCACCCTGCACACAGCCAAACGCCCAACTGCCTACCACAGTCCAAATAACCACTAAAGAGGCTAATTTTAGGATTTTGGCTTGGAGTAGGGTAAGGTGGTACTTTCATTATATAATGGTATTTTGGCTATTTTGACATTATTTATTGATATAACAAGTATTAATTAAAGAATTTCCATTGATATGGAGGAATTCTCAGGAAGGTATTCTCAAGGTGATTTTAGTGGAAAAACTTGCTTGCGATGAGTGGTTACTTAGTTTTATGCGTTGATATATGGATAAATTCATATATAAGTGCAAGATGCATACTTATGATGTTATTTTGTTTGCCATGATATTCTTTTTGAAATTTCTATGGAAACTGAGATTATACCCAGACTACATAAGTTAGCATGCTTAAAAAAGATACTTGGCGGGAAAATATAGTCGGCCTCGGTCGGCGGGAAATAATAGTCGGTGACGACCAGCGGGAAATATAGTCAAGTTACCTAAGCATGACTAGCAGAAAAAGAATTTTCGATGTGCACATTGGCGGGAAAAGTGGGTTATAGGAAAGTTTCCATAAAAAGTTGTTATGATTGATAATATGTCCATGATGTGAACATGCCAAGTATAGCATGGAACTGGAGGATAATGATTGAATGAAATCACACATGATCATGCATAAATTATACTGAAATTGTGATTATGTGATTGACTTCCCAAAAATATATTTTGCAAACTGATTATTATTTTAAAAAGCATCACTCACTAGGCTTAGTAGCTCACACTCTTCCAAATGTTTTCTTCTATTCCCCCCCCCCCCCCCCCCAGGTAGCAAAGTGGAGCGTTCAGGAAGGAGTCTACAAACCACCAAAATACCAGGACTTGGTAAATTCTCAGGGCACGGCTCGGATCATGTGATAAAAGAATATAGCAAATTGAACTATATGTATGAAAGTTAGATAGATTATTGTAAACATGTTAAAGTCTTTAATAGATAAGGGGGGAGATGTTAAATTAAAATGTTGTCTTGGAATACTACTGGTGTATCCTCATGCTCCCTTCCAAGTCTTGGGACTAAGGCTAGGGAGGGGGTGTGACACATATAAACATATTAATTTTTTTTTTATACATAGCCAGAGACTATCTTTAGAACAAGAATCATCAAAGTCTGAAGGAATTGAAAAGAAAACTTGAATTCTTTTAAGCTACATCTCATTTTAAGTACTAGTACCTAAGTTTACAAGCCTAAATTAGAGTTCTTTAAGTGTATGATTAAGTTTACAAGCCTAAATCAGAGCTCTTAAAGTGTATGATGAACAAGAAGATTAAGTGAGAAGATAGAGTACAAAATTTACATTCTCTCTCTCTATCTTCTTTTCTAAAAAGTTTGAGGTAGTTGGCTTCCTTAGTGCTTTACTCTTGTTGAATCAAGCTCCATATTTAAGTAACCATTCATAGTTTTAAGAAGCCTAAGATTGAATAAAGCTGAGAATATTAACCATTAGCTAAAAATCCCACTTCTAAAAAACTAAAAAGAGAATCAAAATTCTAAATCCTACCTATATCAACCATGATTCTTCATTACATTTACAGACACTCAGTAACCCTGTTGGGAATGTCCTAAAACTCGCAGTTCGTAATCATGAAAACATATTATATTTATCAATAAAAGTATTGTTGAAGCATTTATTCAATAAAAGTGTTATTGAAATTACATAATGTAATAAAATTCCAATAAACGAATTCATGGCTATAGTATGAATATTGTAACTTTATGTAGAGACATAAAAGATGATCAAGTTATAGTATATAACCAAAAAGGTCTATAAGTATATGGATGAGATTGGGCATCTCGTTCTGAGGATACTATGGATGTGGCCTACTTTGTATAATGATACAAACAACGTGATCCCAAAATCGTTCATGTGGAGACATGCGAGTAGAGGCATTCTGTGCAAAAGAATTTTGCATAGGACCGGACCACGAAATAATCACTTTTTCTTTATAACAACTGTTTACTATTAAAACTGACTATTTCAATTCGATGACCTAGGGATAACTCGATCTTAATCTTGAGCTAACTATGAACTCCTGTTTATTCGAGATTATCCTTTGATCTGCCTAGGTGAGAGTATTTCAACAACACTCCTCAATAAACCTCCCATTTTGGGGATAAGACTAGATAGATAGCTGGGGACATAGTCCTGCAAGATGGAATTTACTCCTACCCGAATTAGGGTTAGTAGATCGGTCGTTCTCTTAAGTACTAATTCCTGGTCTTCAACAAAAGGGCCCTGCCCTCTCATAGCCGAGAGGGACATGGTTTATTAGTTGGACTATAAACCAATTGTTCAATAGAGGATCAGGGGGAGCTTAAGGAGCAAGATGTATCTATAGGGATAAATTGGTAATTTTGACCTAGCTGTAAATACAAACAACCTATGAAGGATTGGCTTACTGAAATATATATACAATGAGGAGAGTGCAACCATCGAGCTATAGTGGTATGTCTCAGTGGTTAACGAATATTGATTAATTAAATTTAAAGAGTTTAGCCAATTAATCTTAAACTGTTGGAGCTTATGATCTGTAGGTCCATAAAATACCTCTACTAGCTCGTAAAACATTACACATTAGATTAGAAAATTGAGCGAATTTTAAGTGTTCAAATTTGGAATTAGAGTTTGAATTTAAAATGTTCAAATTCAATTTAGGGTTTAAATATTTATTGGTTTTTATGTCCTAAAACTCGTGGTCTGTAAACAATAAAATCATTCTGTAAATCAATAAAGTTGTTATTGAAGTTTGATTCAATAAAGCTGTATTGAATATATGAATTGCTTATTTCGTTTTAGAAATAAATCCAATAAACTAAAAAGATACATGACTATTATATGAGTATTTAAACTTTATGTGGAGACATAAAAGTGGATCAGGTTTGAGTAAATAGTCAAAATGATCTATAGGGTACTTGGAATTTGTTTTTCTAAAAATTAATTGGTTAATTAAAATGTGGTTTTTGCAAAGTCTTATACAAGGTTATTCGTTTTCTTTAGCAATGGGTTTTAATGGCATCAGCCACTATCAATTTGCTTAGCGCCGAAAAACTGAATGGCCAAAACTATTCAAGTTGAAAACATATGCTCACGAAGATACTCATCATCGAGGATCTGAAGTTTGTCCTTACGAAGGAATGTCCTCCTATTCCACCTCAAGACGCTACTCGAAATGTTCGGACAGCTTACGAGCGTTGGATATGAGCAAATGAGAAGGCTCGAGCCTATATTCTAGCCAGTCTTAGTGATGTCTTGACCAAGAAACACGAGTCCAAGGTCTCAGCTAGTGAGATCATGGAATCCCTGCGGGGAATGTTCGGACAGCCGTCTGGACAGCTCGAGCATGAGGCTCTAAAGCAAATCTTCAGCTCCAAAATGGAGGAAGGTACCTCTGTTCGTGAACACGTGCTAAATATGATGGTCCATTTTAATGTGGCGGAGATGAATGGGTCTAAAATCGATGAGGGTAGTCAGGTTAGCATTATCCTGCATTCATTGCCGGAGAGCTTCCTCCACTTTGTCAGCAATGCGATTCTTAACAAAGTGGAATACTCCCTTATCTCTCCTCAACGAGTTGCAGACTTACCAATCCTTGCTAAAAAGTAAAGAGAAAAAGGAAGGTGAGACAAATGTTGTCTCGTCCTCTAAAAAGTTTTATCGAGGTTCGACCTCAGGAAAAAAGTCTGCATCTTCCACTTCTAACTCTGGAAAGGGGAAGAAGAAGAAGGGTAGTAAAGGGAAAGGGAATGCGCCTGCTAACCCGCCACTTGTCGCCTAGAAGAAGCGTCCACCGCTGGTTGAAAAAGGAAAATGTTTCCACTGTAACCAGGACGGACACTGGAAGAGGAATTGTCCTCGTTATCTGAAGGAAAAGAAGGCTGCCAAGGCAGACAGAGGTAAATATGATTTTCTTGTAATAGAAACTTGTTTAGTGGAGAATGATGATTCTACTTGGATATGAGATTCGGGCGCCACTAATCATGTATGTTTTTCTTTTCAGAGGATTAGATCCTAGCGACAGTTGGAGGCTGGTAAGATGATGATGCGAGTAGGCACCGGGCACATCGTCTCAACTCTGGCAGTAGGAGATATCCAGTTTACTTTACAGAATAGGTTTCTTATATTAAAAGATGTCTTTGTAGTTCCTAAACATAAAAAGGAACCTTATTTCTGTAAAGTGTCTGTTACAATACAATTACACTATTTCTTAAAAAATTGAATAAAGCGTTTATTCGAAAGGATGGTGTTGAAATTTGTATAGCTAAACTGGAAAATAACTTGTATGTGCTAAGACCTTTAGCCGTAAGTTCCCTCCATAACATAGAGATTTTTAAATCTGTCGTAACTCAATCTAAACGCCAACGAGTTTCTCTAGAACCTTGTTGAACATGGTTCGTTCGATGATGAGTTACGCTTCCTTACCGGACTCGTTTTGGGGTTTCGTAGTGGGGGACTGTGGTATACATTTTCAACCGTGTTCCTTCTTAAAATGTTGTAAGAGCACCTCTGGAGTTGCGGAACAAGAGTAAAGCTAGTTTACGTCGCTTCGGCATATGGGGTTGCCCAGAACATGTGCTTAAGGAAAATTTGAAGAAGTTGGAATCACAATTAAGGTTGTGCCTCTTTGTAGGCTACCTCAAAGGTACATGAGGAGGTTACTTTTATGATCCATGTGAAAACAAGGTGCTTGTTTCCACGAACGCCATTTTTTTGGAGGAGGATCATATCGGGGAGCACAGTCCACATAGTAAAGACGTGTAAAGTGAGCTTTCCAAAGAAACTACTGAAGCTTCAATAAGAGTTGTTGAAGAACCTGCTTCATCAACCAGAATTGTTGATGATAGTTGATCTGGTAGGACGGTTCCACCTCAAAATTTGAGGGAATCTTGACGCAGTGGAGGGTTACAAACCCGCCTAATCGTTATCTGGGTTTCACGGAAATCCCTGTTATGGTGACAGATGGCGACGTTGAGGATCCGTTGTTTTATAAAAAGGCAATGGAGGATGTTGACCAAGATGAATGGGTCAAAGCCATGAATATCAAAATGGAGTCGATGTACTTCAACTCGGTATGGGATCTAGATCAGCCTGATGGGGTAAGACCTATAGGTTGTAAATGAATCTACAAGCGCAAACGGGGTGCTGATGGGAAGGTGCAAACCTTCAAAGCTCAACTTGTGGCAAAGGGTTATACCTAGGTGGAGGGAGTCAACTATGAGGAGACTTTCTCACCTGTTGCCATGTTAAAGTCGATCCGCATGATAGTGCATCGAGGTGACGTGTTCGTCACGAAGATCGCCTTGGAGAAAAATGTTACTGATTCGTTTACGAAGGCTCTCACGGCTATAGTGTTTGAGGGTTACCATCAGAGCATGGGTCTACGGGACCGCCCGCGGCTGGACTAGGGTAAGTGGGAGATTTTGTTGCGCTGGGTTTTTATGCCCTAGTTTATTGTTTTGTGCCTGTTTACTTGTACTCCCCACTTCTATTTAGGACAAGTAGGAGATTGTTAAGGTTTGTATCCTAAAGTCTCGTGTCCAGTAGTTTGTAAACAACTTTGTATGAACACTTGTGATGTATAATATAAATGATATTTACTTCACTACTTGACTTTGCACATTTAGATTTTACCACAAACCAATAAACATAAAATCCCTGGTTATCTATATGTGACTCAAGCATGTATATGGTGACATACAAGTGGATCATGTCTTGAGTGATAACCAAAATGGCCTGTAGTATATGGATATAGGTGGGAAACCTTATCCTGGTAACGCTACGGATGCGGCCTGTTTTGTGGAATGGTCACAAGTGTTGTGACTTGTCACAGATGGTTTGTTCCTGATCATTCGTGTAGGGGACATGTGAACGGGGGCATCCTATACAAAGAGTTTATATAAGACCTGCCCACGAAGTGTTAACGTCTCGTTATATAACACCGTTCATAACTGAGACTTCACTTCACTAGGATGACCATTGGTAACATGACCTCAATCCTGAGTGAGTTGGGAACTCCTGCCATTGAGGGCAGTCCTTTGATTTGCATGGGTGCGAGTGGCCAGAATGCCGACTCAAACTTACCATTTTGAAGATTCGTCTGATTTGGGAGATGGGAACTCAGCTGCACAAGATGGAATTCACTCCTTCCCCGAGGCAGGGGTAAGTAGATAGATGACTCTCTTAAGGGCTGATTCCAGGGCTTGAACGATGAGGTGCTGATGTGTTATTTTATGATGTGAAATTATGGAGGAAATGCGGTGATGGAAATGCATTGAGCACTCAAGTTTTCTCAGTGAAATCCAAGTATAAACCCCACGGAGTTTCCTGGTAAGTCCAAGTTCGAACTCAAGGACTTTGGAAAACAGGTTGCAGTAGTAATTTTTAGGAAAACTTTACGGTAACCAAATAAATCAATAGTTGTTGAGGATGTTGTTTGCAGTAATAAAAATAAACAAATATGGTGGAGTTCGAAAATGCATTGACAAATGGAAGATGCGATGAGTATGCGGTGAACGGGTTGAGAAGGGTTTCAGCTAATATTTCCTAGGATGCATTCATGCTTTGCGATCATGCAACACACATACAATAGTAAACCATCACCCGATGCGAATACTACGGCTTCTAAAGCTAAAATGCATGAGATATATGCAATAAGTCTATAGGACCTACACATAAGCCTCTATTCTTATGCGATGACAACATGACACACACAAATAAGGCGACTACATAATATCATACCTATCTCTAGGGTGCTGTGATGCAGGTTAGCAAACAGAACTTATCTCTAAGTCTTTATCTCTTATTTATGCAGTTCTAATTTGACTCTCCCGAGCCTAGATTCTGACCTGACCTTCCCAAGCCTAGATCCTGTCCTTAGACTACCCTCCCGAGTATCTCTAATGGACGAATGAAGCACACATAATACAAGATAATCGCATAGAATGAAGATCCTAGGTCATGTTAGCTTAGTTCTTCTTAACCCATTCGACTAGTTTAGCTACTCATGCACGCTAAGAGAGTGAACAGATGTAGAATAAGAACTTCCATTGTATAAATATAAAGATAAAGTACAAGACAACAATGCAAGAATAGAATAAAGAGCCTGGTAACAATCTCTTGCTTCCCAGGCTTTTACACTGGCTTTTCTACTCGTATTCAAAAGATATTCTCGCTCTCGCGAGAGTCGGCCCACTCTCTACTTTTACACCTCCGGGTTCTCTCTCGAGTTGCCCTGAGCGATCTTCCGGCGTCTTAGCTCTTCTCTTGTTCCGCCTTAAAATAAAAGGGAAATTATGAACATGGCTAAAGCTCTTCAATTGGTAAACAGGTGAACTCCTTTTCTGAAGAATGCCTTCGTTATTTATAGAGCTTCTGAGGTGAAAGGCGACTTCTCTCTTATGATTGCACAAATGGGATGGCTTTAATTCTCTGACTGGTGCGCCGAATATTTGTCACCGAAAAACTGAATGTACTTGTTATCATTAGCGGCTATCAACTTAATTCGGATTCGACCGTCATCAGCTTTCTGTCCCATCGTGATTAATTATTCCTTTCACCCAGATGCGCCCACCAAGTTACGCCGGCTCTATACGAAAATCCTTCTTGAGCAAATGTTTGCGAGCACAATCATCGCAAAGCCTTGCGGTAATGCTACGCTCGACCAATGATTTCCTGTGATCGCTTTTTTCGCCTTGCGTCAACGCATATTCTGCATAAAAATACAAAAAATAACTGTTTCTATGCGATGAATGCATGGAAACGCAATGTAATAAACTTAATGCTTTTGGACGCAATCTAACATATTTTATCAGTGCAAACCAGCATTATTTAAGAACTAAGCACTATGATAACGTGCATTTCTGCCCGTTATCAGACACCACACACTTTCTCATGGCTCGAGAGGTGTTCACACATAGTAGGACCATGTTGTATTGTTCATTAGAGGGATCGGTGGTACTTAAGAAGGAAGATGTAATTACAGGGGCAAAACGATAAATTGGCCTGCTGTAATTACGAGCATCTATGAAGGGTAATCGTACTGATGATTGGTTATATCCAATGGACATAGGAATATATCTATGGCAAGAAGAGTTCAACTGTCGGTCTTCAGTGGAATGCCTGGCAGTTAACGAATGGTGGATATCGTGACTAAAGAGTTTAGTTAGCTATTCACGTACCGTTGAAGCTTCGAGCCATAGGTCCATAAGGTCCTCTTGGTAGCTTGGATACAAGTTGAGAGTCAGTTTTTGGGTCAATTTGAAATGTTCAAATTGACAAGAGGGAGTTTGATTATATATGATATAATTGCACGAGTTAATTAAATATGATATAATTAACTTTATGTATGAGATACATTAATTGGGAGGAAATTGGATATAAATATGATTTATATCTAGTAGAGGAAAAATATTATAATTAATATTTGATATTAATTTATAAGTTATGAATATGATAATATCACATTAATTGGACGGTTATAAAGGAAATGGGAAGGCGCCTCTTCGTTTAAAATAACGGATGAGTGCATTATAAATAGCAGACGGTATGTTGATCTCAGTGTGCGTGGGTATTGTGAAAACGATAGTGTCATCGTTTAGAAAATTAGTGCCTATACGATAGGGACTGCACGATCGTTTACATATATGATATTGCTAAGTGATCGCATACCTATTATGTTGTTGCATGCTATTACCTAAACGATTGTTTACCTTTTTCCTAAGCAATCGTTTAGCTCCCGGTATTTACTAAATGATCGTATAGACGATCGCTTAATTTTTTCTACGCGATCGTTTTGGACGATCACTCACCCTTTTCCTACATGATCATATAGACGATCGCTTACTTTTGCTACATGATCGTATACTTTACCTAAACGATCAAGCATATTGTCTATGTGATAGACGACCACATCTCCCACTTGCTTGATCGTTGTGTACAGTCTCTCTTCCTCCTTCCCTCTACCAAATCCGAACAAATCCCACACTTTGGATTCTCACTCCAAGAATACCGAAGACTCTAAGTGGTGTTGTCTTCTCCAATTCCTTCTGTCCAAGTGGTGACTATTTGAGATAGACGGTTGGGCTTCAGACTCGCTGTGAAGAAGAAATCTCCATCTGGTATGATTTCTTAATCCCTTTTGCATCTTGAAAGTATGTTTGAATGTATATGCAGTAATTCTGTCACAATGAATTGGAAAGATCCGCTTCCACTCGTAGGTACTCTTGAATAAGAGTTCCTTCATAACTTACTAATCTGGGTTATATCGAGTGGACACAATATATCTACAGTGAGCGAAGTGCAACTCTGGGCTTTAGTGAAGTGACCCAGTTGTTAACGAATTGGGGTAATTCGGTGTAAAGAGTTTAGCCAATTAATCTTGGATCGTTGGAGCCCATGATTTGTAAGTCCACTTGGTTCCCCTACTAGCTCACAAACGGATTAGCCTTAGAGTAGCGTGATAAGTTGATTTGAAACGTTCAAATTAGAATTAAGCGGAACTAAAGAATCGACTAATATTTAAATATTAATTCATGAATAAAGGTTCATGGTAGTGGGATTGGTGACAAATTAATTTAATATTTGATATTAAATTAATAAGATTAATTAAATTATTTATTTATTTATTTATTTATTTATATTAGAAAATTAATTATTAAATTAATTTTGTAAAATTAATAAAATATCTTTTTTAATTGAAATGTTTATTTTGGTTTTGGAAATCAAAATAAAAAGAAGAAAATTGGAAGTTGAAAATGTGGGATTTTCCCACTAATAAAGCAAGTCTCTTAGTCACATTTGCACTTCTAAATCCACCTCAAATTGTAAGTAGGTGTTGGGTCACATGCAGCAAATGAGTTTACATGATGATCATGCAATATAAACTTGAAATTTGAGTGGAAATGGCATGCAATCAATTGCAATTTTGTCGAGAAATAGTGATTGAAGAACTGTCTTCAACCAGCAGATAAACCAATCTTCCTTCTCCTTTTCCCTAATTCAAGCTTTTTTTTAGTCCCACAATTCAATCCAAATCACCAAGAGGATAGTAAGGAAGGCCTTGTGGTGGTTCACGAGCAGAGATCAAAGAGACTACAGCTAAAGATCATGAATCAAAGGTACTTCAAAAGTTAGTGTTGAAACTCTAGTTTTAGTTTATGAGCATGCTTAGTTTGAAGCCAAAATTAGTGAATTAGAATGCTTAATGATTCTGTTTTACTTCTATTGCTTGCTTCTTAAATCCAACAATTGGTATCAAAGTATCATTTAAACATTCAATTCGGATTAACTTTAGCTTGGTGGGTGTTGTTTCATAAGTTGTATGAAAACGATGAACTAATATGGTTTCTCTAAGTTTTGGCATTGTTTTCTCTTCAATTAACAAGCATGCAATCAGTTGCAATTTGCTGAGAAAGAGTGATTGAAAAACTGTTCTTCATATTGTCAAAACAGAAAATCTTCTCTCCTTATTTCCTTAATCCAAGCTTATTTTGAGTCCCACAATTCAATCTAAGGCACCAAGAGGATAGTAGGGAAGGCCTTGTGGTGATTTACGAGCAAATATCAAGGAGATTGTAGCTGAAGATCATGAATCAAAGGTACTTCAAAGATTAGTATTGAAACTCTATTTTTAGATTATGAGCATGCTTAGTTTGAAGCCAAAATTAATGAATTAGAATGCTTAAGGATCCTGTTTTGCTTTCGCTCTTGCTTCCTAAATCCAACAATTGATATCAGAGCATCATTTAAGCATTCAATTCGATTTAACTTTGGCTTGGTGGGTATTTTTCATAAGTTGTATGAAAATGATGAATTGATATGGTGTTTCTGAGTTTTAGTATTGTTTCCTCTTCAATTATGTTGTAATTCTTGTAATTGGCTCTTGTTTAATGGGCCTTAATGTGTGTTTAAGTGTCTGTAATTCGTATGGAGTCATTAGAGTTGAAATTAGATTGTAATTGAAGAAAGAAGTGAAGAAGGTTGAGTAGCAGGAACTGGAGTTTCAACCACTGCTCAATACTCGATGCTCGATGATCAAAAACTCGATGCAAGATGCCATACTCAGTGAGCAACTCGATGGTATTTTGTGAAATACTCAATGCACGATGCCATACTCGATGGTACTCGATGCTCATACTTGATGGTATTTAGTGAAAAACTCGATGCATGATGGTGCTTGATGGCATACTCGATGCTTGATGGTACTCGATGGTTTTTGCCTGATTCAGTACAGTTTTGAGCATTAGAGGTCTGATTCAAGGCGATTTGGGCGATCCAGAAGTGTTTTAGAGCTGGTTTTTGCTGATTTTTGTAATATTTAGGCCTTTGCTTGCTTAAAAATTGGCAAAATGAAAACCATATCAGTTTGTGTTTAATTATTTATGAATGTGATATATGTTATAAATAAATAAATCTTGTATGTGCATAAAGTATGCCATGTAGATTTAAAATCCCACCATAGGAAGCATGTTACATGCATTGAAAGTATGTCATAAAATGTTATAATATATAGTATGCATGTATAGGGTTTCAAATGTTTTAATATAAATGTTATATAAATGTTGAATGCCTTTGATGTATATTATGGATGCTGCTTAGCATGTCTAAAATTTTGTATATTGTTATAAAATTGGCTTAGACATTTAAAATCCATAACAAAGATAAGTTGCATGTTCACGTAGGCTAATCACCTGTTTTAATAGTTAAAATAGGTCGACATCTTGTAAAATATGGTTACAAACTCAACCGGTATATAATCATGTCTAAGGTTAGGGATATTTAAGTTGACGGTCTACGGAACACCTCCTACCTGGGGATTATGGCCTAATAATTGAGCGTTGTTATCCAGTTTTATGAGTAATATGTGAGCGGTGTGAGGTTTTAAAACTGGTTTATCACCTAGACCTCGTAGGTTCCAAATAGAAATGTTATACTTGGATAAAAACCTAGACTTAGGTTGTTTAATTAGCCGGAACAAACTTGAGTAAAGATATACCCAAACCAAATATAAAGACACTTCAATGGGAGTTTAATAGCATATATGCTATGTTATTAGAACACTTCAGTGGGAATTTAGAATGTTTCAGTAAGAGATTAATAACATATGCGATATGTTATTTTTTGGCTCTCGTGTCCCTAAGAGTTCACATCGAGATTCATGCTTCGCTTCGTGTCGATTATGAACCTCGACTGCTCCATTCGAAAATTGTTGGCATGAATCAAGATCGGGTGAATAGGGGAATTTGTTCATAGCAAAATCAATATTAATATTTTGATTTTCATTCTTACGTCCTAAGATGTTCACACCGTGAGATCCATGGAACGCTTCGTGTTGATTATGAACCTTGACTGCTCCATTCGGAAAGTGTTTACATGGGGTCAATATCAAGGTGAATGAAGGGAAGTTGCTCAATGTAAAATCAAATATACGATATATTGATTTCAACTCTCATGTCCCTAGAAAGTTCACACCATGAGGTCCATACAACGCTTCGCATTGATTATAAACCTCGACTGTTCCATTCAGAAAGTGTTTGTATGGGTCGATATCAAGATAAATGGGGAAAGTAGTTCATAATAAGTGGGTGAAGAATATATGTCAACGTGTCCTGCGATCTCTTCCATTTGTTTGGACTGTGAGATTCCTATGTTGCGCCTGCTTTTCGTCTTTAAGTTGGCCTTGCTAGTCATTTAATTACGGTTATCCCCTCGGAAGGTTATAACATAGGATTCGGAACAACTCAAAATCCATAAATGGATGTATTTCTTAGGTTGTTTTCAACTTTGACTTTCCAATTCAATAGCATCGTTGGGGCCGACCTATGAGGCCTAAAAATGGAGGGTTACACTTACAAAATTACTAAAGTGTTAGTAAGTCCTGACAAAAAATAGTGGCTGAATGACAATCAGAATATGAGTTATTCTGGGGATAGTATTTAGTCAAGAATGTCTTGCTATAGTATCGTTTCAAAAATAATGAGAATTTTGGGTACATTCATGATTGGGTTTAAAAGTAATTCGCTGATAAAATTTGTTTATATTTTTAGAATGACGAGTCCTTTAGTACACCTATTGGCTTCTTATAAACTTATCGGGGATAACTATGCGACGTGGAAATCAAACATAAATACTATACTGGTGATAGATGACCTACGGTTCGTTTTAACATAGGAATGTCCTCCCATTCCTGGCTCAAATGAAAATCGAAATGTCAGGGATGCATACAACAAATGGATTAGAGCTAATGAGAAAGCCCTTGCCTATATTTTTGCCAGCATATCTGATGTATTGGCCAAGAAACATGAGGGCATGAGTATTGCCAGGCAGATTATGAAGTCTCTGCGTGGGATGTTTGGACAACCATCCTTCTCCCTGAGGCATGATGCTATCAAATACATTTACAACTACTGTATGAAAGAAGGGGCCTCTGTTAAAGAACATGTCCTAGACATGATGGCCCATTTCAACATGCCAGAAGTAAATAATGTTGTCGTTGATGAGAAAAGTCAAGTTGGTTTTATTCTTGAATCTCTTCCGAAGAGTTTCTTACAGTTATGTACGAACGCACTGATGAACAAAATAGAGTATAACTTGACTAGGCTTCTAAATGAGCTACAGGCTTACCAGACCATGATGAGGGCTAAAGGACTGGAATTAGAAGTAAATGTTACTACTGCTGACAAAAAAGGATCATCATCTAAAAAGCCTAATATTGCCTCTTCTTCAAAGAATAAGAGTATTCTGACAAAGAAGAATAAGGGGAAAGGGAAAAAGAAAACTACTGGCATAACAGGCAAAGCAAATGTTGCAGATAAAGGAAAATGTTTCCACTGCAATGAAGAAGGGCACTAGAAAAGAAACTACCCACAATACCTTGCATAGAAAAGAGCAAAGAAAGCAAGACAAGGAAACTAGTTCCTTGTAAACTCTAAGTTTTGAACGAAGGTGTATTTCTCAGAACAACCAGTGGGAGATGCAGTTGTTGTCAGAAGATAAATTTGTTTACTTTTATTACTGTAATGAAAGTTCTTTTTATCTTTTTTGTAAGAAACATATTGTAGAGATTCTTGACAAAAAAGAGCAAGTGTTGAGAAACAAGACGATACCTTTAGTAGAGGTATTATGGAGAAATCATGGCATTGAGGAAGCTACATGGAAAGACGAAAAGCAAATGAGAAGTAAATATCCCCAATTGTTCAGTTGATATCCTTGTACCAAATTTCGAGGACGAAATTTCTTAAGGGGGAGGTAAATTGTAAACCCCAAACCCTACTTTTCTTACTTAGATATGTTAATGTATATGTTGAGTGGATTTAAATATGAGTTAATGATATATTTTAGGGAAAAGTTGAGGAATATGGAAAATGAAGGAAGGAAATTCTAAGTATTGGAAGATATGGCTCTCGGGTTGCTTTGAGGTTGGCTTAGCATGTGAAAATTTTGGCTTAATGTGGAGCTAGGCGTATAAGCCATATGCATTGATGAGAAGGTTCCATGGGTGATGACTTTGTCTTTGAAGGTTAGGCGAGCCCGTTTAATGTCTGATTATGGGCCGTGTGATGATCTTAGGCGATGGTGATGTGCAAGGCAAGGCGTGGCTTGAGGTAAGGGTGTTGCAAGCTAAGGAGCCAAGGCGATAGTATTGGACGCATAAGGCCACCATGCATTGATAAGGGATGTGCAGTAGCCAAAGGTTGTAAAGGTTAGTGGTGTACGCGACAAGGCAAGTGCGTTGGGCACACGACATGAGCGAGGCAGCTAGGCGTCGAGGCTGGGTGTGCACGCTGACCAGTGTACGGGCGATGAGACTATATGTTGGCCACGAGCCTATGCAAGGAAAGGTGGAGATGTGTCGAATGATGCATCGAGTGGTAGGTGAGTATGGCATGAAGGCCTTATGTGTGGAAAGGTTATGTGTATGCATAGGTATGCGCTGGTGACAAGAGACATGAAGCATGCGCTGCTCGGTGAGGTATGCGCCAAGGCTAGCGTGTGTGCGTTGGCTGGTGGTGACGCACGACAGTAAGAGCATACGATGGCCAAGGCATGCGCCTAGTTGGTAATGCGATGAGATTGAGCCATGCATTGGTTGAGGCTATGCGATGCGCATAGCAAGGCCACGAAAAAGGAAGGTAGGGCGTTGGGCACAAGGCATGCTCTGTCCGAGGGGGCATGCGGCCAAGGGGTAGCATACGATGGCATTGGATATAAGCCTTGTCTTAATAATGCTGGTAGTAAGGAATCTTGCATTGGTGGCCAAGGGAAGGTGATTATAACCACCGTTTAAATGGCCAACTGTTATGATCAGATGAATTAACCTCAATTAGTGGATGAGATGGCAGCTTGGTAATTAAAGAACAATATGCAGACTTGAGTATAGAAAGGGAAGGCTGACTTCAAATGCACGGTTTGAACAATTTACTCGTGATTTTGAGGTGATTTTAAAGCCATCTAAAAGTTGAGTAAGTGTAGTTGATGAATAGGGCTGCTAGAAGGAAACTCCAGAGGAATCGAGCTGGAAACTGAAGAATTTGCAAGAAGGTCGAGCTCTCGGGTTAATCTAAGCCAGTGTTAAAGATTTGAAGTTTTTGGCCAAACCACAAGGAATTCTGAGCTCAAAGTTTAAGGCAAGTATATTAAGACAATTTTGAACAAAATTTCATAAGAAAATTTTCTAGGAAAAGGCCTGAAAAATGAGTTATTTAAATTATAAGTTGAATCTGGAAATTTTGAACAAGCAGGCAACTCAAGGGCTGGCACGCGTGCAAAAGGTTAAGTTGTGCGTTGAGTTGTGCATTAAATTGTGCAATGAGCTGTGTAGGTGTGTGCTGAGGGCTTAGACGCATATAAGACAGTGTGTACGTTGATGTGTGGCTGAAGGAGCACCTAAGACGTGTGATTGGCACATGGTATGCGATGATGGTGTGTGTGTGTCTGCCGCATAGCCAAGGTTTAACACCTAAAAAAATTTCTAAGTTTTCAATGCATAGTGAGGTAGGCGTTGAGAGATAAGATCAATATGTTAAGGAAAATGTGAGATTAAATATGCAAGTTAGTCTCAAAAGGGAGACCATTGCTAGTAGCTAAAACATGTTGTTATTTCCACAGGGTTGACACCAATAGGAGAAGCTTACCAACCTTAAAAGGAATTGCCAAAGCCATGAGTGACTATGATTGTTTGCTAAATGTTTTTAGAAATCCATGTATTAATGAAAGTTTATTCCTATGCTAGTTAGTTTACAAAAAAATTCCCAAGAAACACAATTTTTCCTATGATATGAACACATGCTAAATGTTAAGTAATAAGCATGTTTTTAAGTTTCAATTACTCAAAGCATGCATTAGATGTTTGTACCTAAGTGACTTGATGCTTATATCTCAATTTATGTTATTATGTTTTAAGCATATACATATCAGTAAATAAGTTTCATGTTGATTAAGTTAAGCTCGATACTGAAGTACTTAGAGAAGGTATCTGAGCAATAGTACCTAAGGTATGATGGTACTTAGTTATTACCATGTGCACGTAGGTAGATTCGACATTGGATGTATTAAGATCACTCCACACCAGCTAAGGCTTGACGTTGGGAGATTGAGCAAAAGGGTTCTCTCTCAACTAAGGATCAGTTCAGTTATGTTTTCAATTATGAGGAACTTATAGAACTTTTATGTACATGTTTCTTGGCAAGTTTCAGATTTCAGTATTGGATTTCTAGTTTTCAATTTTTAAGCATAAGAACTATGTTTAATTAAGTCACTCAATGGGTTAGTAGCTCACCCTGTTTTGAATGTTTTTCTCTCCCCATGTAGTATTCAACTTCCTAAAAGATAACTTTGCTGCTGCTCTGCCACTCAAGGAATCTATCTTGGAAAGAAGTTTAGGTGTTTATTCTACAAATACATGTACACGTGTCTTGTCTCATATAGGGACTAGTTTAGCATGTTGGGGCCCACTAGATCTTGTGATGTACGTATGTTATGTTTATGGAAGGTTTTATGAAACCTTATTGTTGTTTGAGTATGTAAAGTGTTGGTTGATATGTTCAGTATGTTTATAAATATGTTTGTATTCTAGGGTTTCTAAGCAAGTTAAGCAGGTTAGTTAGGCAGTAAGTGCTACAAAAGGGTGGTAACTGCTGCAATCATATTTCCTTTCAGGTTAAGAGGGTAATCTGGGAGGGGGTATGATACTTAAAGCTTAAAACTAGTGCTTGATCTAGATAAGGATTAAAAAACGAAGAAAACAAGTGGTCACTCACCAAAAACAGCCACCCGAGTCCAAAGTTATGACATATTTACTAACAACGAGATTTATAGTGTCACTGATAAAAGTCGTAGTGCCGCAGTGCTTAAAGATAGCGCCACGACACTCTGTCCAGGGTCAATTTCCCCTACTTTCATCAATTTGACCCTTTTCCTTGCCCTAGGTTAACCTTTGACTTTCTTTAGGGGTATTTTGGTCATTTTACCCTCAAAATTGCTTGTTTTGGTCTAAATGCTTGCTTTCCTACAATTAAACATAAAAGACATTAATGATCACAAATTAAGCATAAAACTAACTAAATTCTAAACCTAAAGAAAGCACTTTTGGAGTGTTTTTCATCCTTATAGGATACACGTACCCTGATTTTCAGACTGATAAAGATTCTAAGAAATCTACATCGGGATCAGTATTCACTCTTAATGGAGGAGTTGTAGTCTGGTGCCACATAAAACAATGTTATGTTGCAGACTCTACTGTGGAGGTAGAATATGTAGCTACTTGTGAAGCTGCTAAAGAATCTATTTGGCTGAAAAAGTTCTTGATTGGTTTGGAAGTTGTTTCAAATGTCTTTGCCTATCATTCTTTACTGTGGCAATAGTGGTGTTGTGACAAATTTGAAGGAACCTTGAAGCCATAAGCGAGGAAAGCACATAGAACGAAAGTATCATCTAATACAGGAAATTGACAATGAAGGGACGTGATCGTCACACAAATAGCATTAGAGCACAACATCTGATCCATTCACCAAGATTCACATGACTAAATTGTTCAAAGGTCATCTAGAAGGTCTAGGTCTATGGGATATGTATCACTTAGACTAGGGCAAGTAGGAGCTATGACTGGGTATATTGTATGACTTAGTTTATTATATTTATCTTTTACATGTATTGTACATCCCACTAGCTTTAGGACAAATGGGAGATTGTTAGGATTTATCTCATAAATCTTGTAATTTGTATATTTTACAAATACATTATTAATAAATAAATAAGTGTTTATTTAATGAATAGAGTATTCTACATTATTTGGATAATTCAAATTCCAATAAACTAAGATCTGAGGTTATTTAATGTAGCTTGAATAATATGTAGTTGACATACAGCTGGATCGCATTCAAGGAATAACCTGAAAGGTCTATAGTATATGGATAAGATTGGGTACCTTATCTTGGTAACACTATGGATATGACTCACTTTGTAAATGTTGCATCAGTTGTAAGTATTATAAACGATTTGATCCAAATCGTTCATATGATGACATACAAGTGGAGGTATCCTATACAGTGAGTCTATATAAGACTGAACCACGAAATATAATCTCTCTTTATAACACCGTTAATTGAAGAGATTTATATTTCAAAAGATAACCATGTAACTCGATCTTAATCTTGAATGAGTTGTGAACTCTTACTCATAAAAGTCGTTCTTTGATTTGTATGGGTGAGAGTGTAGCTGTGACTTAATATGCCTACCATTTTAGGAACAATACTGAGTGAGAAGCTGGGTATATAGCTTAACGAAATGGAATTCACTCATTCCCGACTTTACGAAAAATAGACAGATTGTTCCCTTAAGTGCAGACTCCGAGACTCGAATAATGGGGCCTTAACCTCTCATTGGCCCGATAAGGACTTTGTTTATGTTTAGACCATAAACAAAATTGTTCATTAGAGGATCAATGGTACTTAAAGTACAACAAGTAACTACAAGGGTAAAATGATAATTTGACCCAGCCATAATTACAAACAACTTGTGAATGAAGGAAATTGGACTCAGGATTTTCGTGAGTAGCGGAAGCAAACTATTCTAAATTACAATCATGAATCAACAAATCATTTACAGTTGACTTGCAAACAAACGATTATGTGATTATACAGAGAAATTATAGCATGAATAAATACAAATGTATAGAAAGCAGACTCTACGCACATCGGCAGAAACGTCTCCACGCTCCGATGCGTGACTCTGATCGAACAACAGTAACCACGAGTGCTCGATCTACATGACCACAACACCGCACAAACACAGCACGAAGACTTTGTGCTCGTCCTCAACGATCTCCTCGATCATGAACTCCTCTGCAACACGAACGGCCTCCAGAAAACCTCGACGGTGTCGAGTTGAGTCTGACACCACCAACAAAGCGACTTTGGTATTCTCGGTGTGAGAATCCAGAGAGTGGGCTCTGTTTGAACTTAGTGTGAGGCAGACGAATGGAGGAAACAACGATCGTGTACACGACTGGGCAAGTGGGAGAAGTCGGTGACCTATCGTATAGGTCGATGCCCAATCGTTTAGATAAAGCTATGCGATCGTCTAGCAAAAGCTATGTGATCGTTTAGCTCTATCGTTTAGCTTGGTCTGTCGCGTATAGACTCTACACAATTGTTTACCTTGGGCCAGCGATCGTCTAGTAAAGCTATACGATCATTTAGTAAATACTGCACAATCGTTTAGCTCGCACCTGCACGATCATTTAGCTCGCCCAACCGTCGTTTAGTAAATCTGTATTTACTTGACGACTTCCGTGAATTTCTTTTCGCCGGAGAGAAAACTCAAATTCCTTTTAAAACTTTTGTAAAAACTTCCTTTCAAAATAGGAAACTGATTTATTTTTAAACTCACGGTTACCATGATCCAATAATCACCTACTACTTTGGTTATTTAAAAAAATATTAATTATCTAATAATTAATATTATTATGAATATAAATGATAACCAACTTATCATACTATATTTATAACCTATAATTTTAATATTTCATCTCATGAAACATATAAACCATAGTTCTTTTTCTATTCCATGGTACTTAATGTAAATCTCATTTACATCAATCCTCCACTAGATGTATCTTATACATCATATCGATTATATCATATATAATCAAAATACCTCTTGTCAATTTGAACATTTCAAATCAACACCAAGAACTGATCCTCAACAGGATCCAAGCTACCTAGGGGACCTCATGGACCTGTAAATCCGAAGCTCCAACGGTACGTGAATAACTAACTAAACTTTTTAGTCACGGGATCCACAATCCGTTAACTGCTAGGCACTCCACTACAGCTGAACTCTCCTCACTACAGATATAATATGTGTCCATCTTAACCAATCAGTAGTGTGACAACCCTTCACAAATCGCTCGTAAGTACAACTGGGCCAATAACCGTTATGCCCTTGTAGTTACATCTGTCTCCTTAAGTACCACTGATCCCTCTAATGAACATAAATCATAGTCCTACTATGACTGAGTCTTCTCTTCCAAAGAGAAGTTGTGGCCACTATGTTCAAGTCCCGGAATCAGTCCTTAAGGGAGCAATCTCTCTACTTATCCCTGCTTCGGAAAATAAGTGAATTATATCTTATGGATTGAGTTCCCAGCTCCCAGATCAGACAAGTCCCCAAAAAGGTAAGCATGTTGAGTTGGAAATCTGGCCACTCTCACCCATACTAATCAAAGGACCGCCTTCAAAGGCAAGAGTTGCCAAAACACTCAGGATTGAGATCGTGTCACCTATAGTCGTTTAGGTGAGATGCAAGTCTCTAGTATCAACGGTGTTATACACATAGTCTAGTCATCTCGTGGTTCAGGTCTTATACAAACTCTTTGTATAGGACACCCCCGTTCCACATCTCCACACGAATGGTCAGGATCTACCATCTGTAGTAGTTTACAACACTTGCAAACCTCTACAAAGCAGGCCGTATCCGTAGTGTCACCAAGATCAGGTATCCCACCTTAATCCTTATATTACAGACCGATTTAGGTTATCACTTAAGACATGATCCATTTATATACCACATATACATGCTTAAGTTCACATAAGATAACCAAGGAGCTTTGTTTATTAGATATGAGTAAATACCAGAATTAAATAATACTTATTTTATTCATTGAACAATGTGTATCTTTACAAAACAACGAGACTCCGGAAGAATTAGGACACCAATCCCAACAGTGAAGGGTTGACTTTAAAAAATATGGTTACTTCAATGGACATATATATATATATTGTAGTTCATAGGAGTGCAACCATGAGTCTTTAGTGGAGTGCACCATAGTTAATGAATGATAATTAACTTAATTAAAGAGTTTAATTAATTAATCATGAATCATTGGAGCTTATACTTGTAAGCCCATTAGGTCCCTCTGCTAGCTCACAAACGGATTAAACAATAATTTTTAAGTGGATGGAATTTAAAGAGTTTAAATTATTGTAAAGGGAATTAATTGTATAATGTTAATTGCGTATGATACAATTAACATACATTATAATATAAAGTTAATTTTGAATTAGATACAAAATTAAACTATATAATATGAGAGTATTAATATTCTAATAAGATTCAAATATTAAATTAATATGAATTATATTTATTTTAAAACTATAGGTTATAATTAATATGAATAAGATTCATATTAAAACTATAAGTTATGTGAGTGCAAATTTAGAATATGGTTAAAATTAATTAAATTAAATATTAGATATTTAAATTAATTGATTTATTTTTTAATTAAATTAATATATTTAATTAGATTAAATTAAATTAAACCCCCTGCATTACATGAGAGTGGGAGAGTGGGAGATTGGAGAGAGGGTAGTTACCCTCCCCTCTCTGTCTTTAAATCTGCTGAATATTTTGAAGTTTAGTGCTACTTGAATAAAATTCAAGTGAAATATTCTCACTCCCACTCTCTCTCACACATTCTCTCCATTTCACATACTTTTAGAGCAAAGAGTTCTCTATTTTTCCCTTGCCTTCCACAAGGTTCCCACAAACCACCTTGTCCAAAGAGGATAGTAGAGAAGATCTCTTGGTAGTGTCCTGCTCGTGAATTTTGTTCGTATAGTGTTGTGAAGGTTCAATTTTATTATGTGAAGATAATGAAGGTTATTCTTCAAAGGTAATATTCTTTACATTTGAAATCCTTAAGAGCATGTTTAATTCTACAACTTTATTATTATTCTGTTTAAAATTCATCCAACACAATTAAGGCAAACAACGATCACATGCTTCTGCACAAAGAATTCGATTCCTTCAGCTTAAAGACCGGTGCCCGAGCTAGAAGAGGGTAAAAGATGGACAGAGGATGCCATTAGGTTGTCCCAAGTCTCTAGAGTTATCCTAGGTTGGTTTCATCACACACTCACGTAAGGAATAATAGGAAAAGTTTTAAATTGTTCATTAAGTTGTAAGTTTCATATTTTAAAGTTCTATAGCATGTTTGAGAATTAAGGCCCGAGTCGGGGGTGATTTAATAGCTCTCCAAGTGAGCTATTTATTCCCACCTAAACCATGTTAGTTCTTAGGAATTTAATGTTAGTTCGTGCTTTTGACAGATAAACGAGCAAAGGAGACTGTCGGGACAATTCGGGTGCATTTTGGTCAAAATGGAGAAAATTACCATTTTGCCCCTAGAGGGAGTGCAGTGGTGCCCTACTCGGCGTCATGTGTTGCGCGCAAAGGGTAGAATGTTCACTTGGCGAGAGCGTCGCAACACTCTCCAACATCGCAATGACGTTCCACACATCTATCCCAACACATACTTATGTGCGAGGTAGGCGCTACGCCAATGAAAGCCATAGCACAGCTGCACTCGACAGACTTCTATATATATTCCTCGAATTTTAGGGAAAAATTATGCAAGGGGTGAGGAGATGGACGAATTTTGAAGAGCAAATGCAGCCACCAGTCATTTTCTCTATTCTTTTTCATCTTTTAGCTTAGGATCTTTATTTTCTTTTGGGTTATAACAATTTATCGGAGCTTTCTAATCAATTTGTCTATGGGTTCATGAGGTAAATTGTATCTAGTTTTTTTGGAGCAAACCTTTGTAATTTTGTGACACTTTCTTGATTAAATTAATGGCATTTAATCTATGTTCCTTTTGAATCTCATGCATATCTAGACGTATGTCTTGAATGGATCGACACCCCTCCCCTCGGATGTATGTCTTAGCTAAATGATTTAGGGCTCGTGCATTTTCAGATTATTCGCCAAGGCTTGAAATCATTAAAGGTCAAGAATTGTATGCTAGGCCCTATAGCTTTTCTTGGGTCTTAGTTATGCATGCCTTAGCTTAGTTCAAAGGAGATTTTGGTTAACTAATTAGGCTTTCATAGGTAATTAACCACATAGTTGAACCTTTAATCTTAATGTGCATGTCTTGAGTTTTATATGATCGCTTAGAGCTCAATAGAACTTGAGACTTGTAGTTTAATTAGGGCTTATTGGGCTTAAGCATTAATTAATAATTAGCGTGCTTACTCGGTTCGTTCTAAATTAGTCGTCCACTAATATAAAGGCTAAATTTGGTCGTTCCGAACGAGTCATTGTGAACAAGTAAATTAAATATATGCTTAATCAACAAATTTCATTGATCGAAATTACTTAGGAATCCCTTTGCTCTCATAGCTAGATATTCCAATCTATAGATACATTTACCTTTATCTTACTTTTTTTTTTTTACAAAATTTCTTCATATCCTCACCAACATCCTTCCTCCTTCCATTTACCGCTATAACTAGTTAATTAGCTTAATCAAATATCATTTAGAGCTTCCCTGCAAATCGACCTATGTTTGGCACTTTTGCTACGCCTTTGTAATAGTAGTTGTTGAGTTCAGTATAATATAAATGTTTTTTATTGGCCATTTGCAGGATGGCAAATGGGTCAGATTAGTCATACTTCGTGTGTTATTGTTAGTAAAGTTGTTGTCAGCAACCCTTCACAAGCATCGAATTTAAATACTTTAAAGCCAAAGAGATTTTTTCTTGTGAAGATATAAGTTTATGGCTTTATGAGACTGCGGTGTTAAAGGTTTGAGTAATCAATTCTTTAGCAAAGGTGTTGTACAGCATCAAAGTAACTAAAGAACGAACTTGGAAAAGATAGTTCAAGATTAAAGCTAAGTTTCAGAGTTGTGTCTACAAAACTTTCAAAATTCTTATGATAGAGGGAGACTGTAATACTACTCATTTTTAGATTGAATAGATTTTTGTCAATTCTTGTGGAATCATATTGAATATTTGACAAGACATTTCGTACCTTGCTAAAACATCGATCGTTGTTTGCCAACCATACATGGTATAATCAAATCCAATTCTCTCTCGATATGTTCCTAAAAAAATCTGATTCGTGCGGATTCTTCCTCCAACTAAAGAAGAGATCTTGATATAATTTCCACATATGAAATTGAGCACAATTTAGTAAAGAAATATCCCACTTGTTTCACAAAAAGAGATGATAAACATGCTCAATTTCATTTGATTGAATAGACCTTCCCATTTCTTTATGGCTCAAGGGGAGGGAAAGGAAGGAAGGAGTGAGGGAAGACCTCACCTTTTTTTATTTTTAATTTTGATAGAGGGGATGGAGAAAGTGGACAAAACATACTTGCATTTCCCGATCGAAAAGATGAGTTCCTTTTTCGTCTCACATTTCTCATCAAACAAATACAAAAAAATCATCATATTGAAAACGTTCCTAACCCTCCAATCCGTTCCCTTTACCTCTTATTTTAATGTGTGCTTCTATAGGAACATGCATGCAAGAAGCGCACTGTAGAGATAATCAACATAGATAGACATAAAAGATGTAAGTGAACGTAGAAATTAAGGAAAAGGTAGAAAAAATATATCGGGTTTATTCACTCCATACATATAAATAAGTAAAAGAACTTAATCCGTATTTTCTATTTATTCATAAACTTGCAACAAAATCACCCCATTGCTATCCTCGTGTGTGATCGGATATTGAAGTTGTTCATCTTCTAGTCTCAAGCTTGGGGAGATTGGAGGAAATCCATTAACACAAGGAAAAACCTCGATCTCCCATAGCCAACTGAGACCACTCGACCAATCTCGTCCACTTAACGATTCATGTAAAAAGCCCCCGCCCTTGAACTGGTTATGGCCATGGCTTGTATCAAATAGTACTCCAATGGCATTGGAGGCAGAATTGAGATGCCATTTCGGAGGCCAGAAAAGTATTTAGGGAACCAGTCTGATTCTATCTCTATTCGTTCCATTTGAAGACAAGGAAGGATCGCAAATAATTGATCTTTCCTCACTCTGGCATAAGAACAAAGAAAGTCGTACGAGATTCTTGTAGCTTTGCCTGCTACCCTTTGGTGGTATAGTAGTCTCGATAGCAAAAAAGACAGTGTCAATAAATCCATGAGAGATTATTTGTAAAATAGCCATCAATGCTCAAATTTTTATAATTCTTCTCTGATATGATCTTTTTATTACTTATTAATACGATTTATTTTCGTTTTCGAAAAAAGAGAATGTTTATGCTTTATTCTTCCGAAGGTGGTAGAAAAGATAAAAGTTATTTAATTAATCAACAAAATTAAAGTTGGAAACTTATATAATTAATCTCTTCCTTGATTCTCGACACCATCGAGTCTACTTCTTCGCAAACATCATCGTTATCTCAGCTCTCGCCATTTCAACCCATATCTAATGTAACCCACAACTATCCCCATGAAGTAAATTGAAAAAAGAAAAGTCATAGCACAAAGACAATTACACTTTTAGGTATTTTTTTGCGTCAACTTTTCTCGACATGTTCTTAAAAGAAAATGTGAAGCTTTTGAACAATTTTGTTACGTTTTCAAGTTGTGTCATTGTTACATTCTGAATATCAAGTGGACTTAGTAATTATGATTTAATTTGGATAAAATCAAATTAAATGGTTTTTAATTGGGGTTAGTCATCCAACTGGGAAACTACATTTAAAATGAATTAAATTAAGATATTAATTCTTAAATTTTAAATTAATTATTAAATTTATAATTTTGAAAATTTTAATTTATTGTTGAGATACATTTGAAGGACCAAAACTTATCTCAAATATTTTTTTTTAATGATTATCTGCTACATTATATTTTTTATTTTTGAATTAAAACTCGGTTCGAGGCTATGAGCTTTCAAAAAATAAAAAAATAAAAAAATGAAAATGAAAGGAACATAACGGGGAAAAAAAAGGAAAATAAAAGAAAAAGAATTTCTTGGCGGCCTTCTCCATCAAACAACCGCCTTTCCTCAGTCTTCCTCTCCGGCGAGTCGGCGACACTTCAGCAGCCACAGGCGTAAGGCAGCGACGACTGGAGCCCACACCCGCGCGAACGCCCATCTCTGTGGTCGACGATGGTCTACGTTCACTCGCGAATCTGACTTGCATTGTCACTTGTGAGCACGACTCCGAACGGCTTCGCCTCGGCTTTGGAAGCATCTTTTCTTCTCCGTTTGAGACTCCAGCGTGAACAACAAGTTGTGCATCACGTTTTCAACGACTAGGCGTCTTGCAGAAGCGTTTTTTACTTGGGGGTAAGCTTTCGGCTGTCACTCACACTCAGATTGGCTTCAAAATAGCGTACCCATAACGTTTAAGGTTCAGATTTGCACGTTCACACGTTTTTGGACACCAACCAGCAAGGATCAGGGCCTTTTCGATAAAATTCGGTAAGGATTATTGCTTTAATTCGTCTTTCAAATTGGATTTAAGCGTTGGAATGATATTCTGAACCCTTGGAATGCTTGTGTTGTTATGTTTGGGTAAATTTCTAAGTAGTTGAACACATTTTGGACTAGTTGGGACTCGATTGAAGAGTCTTCTTTGACATATGAAAGTTTGTTGGTTGTAATTTATTAATTAAGGTTTATGGTGGATTTTGGATAAGAATGTTTCTGTTGAAAAATCTCTCAGTGTCGATTAAGGTTTTTCAAACTATGTTCTAACACTTAAACATTATGTTAATTGTTTAGGTTTTCTAAAAGTTGATGTTTGATCAAGAAAGTGGATTTTGGGATCAGAATCATAGGATTGTCGATCGAGAAAGATCTGTTTTGACTATTGTGATTTGATAAATGGTTGAAAGTGTGTTTTGAAATTATTTTTCTAGGTGATTTGAAAATTGACTAAAAGCGTTTTGTATACTTTTAGTCTATCTCATCAAATAAAAAAGTATGTGACTGTTTTGAATGATAGTCGGAAGTGATGTCTAATTTTGAATTGAAAGTATTTTTATTGTGGTTTTTGTTTACTTTTGAAAGGTTTGAATGATTTGAACTGATGAATTCTACTGCTGAAATTGCTATTTGAAACTACATGATTTATTTCAAATGTTTATGAATTCGATAGGGGCTATCTGGATATGCCAAGTCTCTGTTTCTTTGGAAATTGTATACTTATTTTGTTGTAGCCAAATTTGGAATTGACAATATATGGTTTGGCTGAAGCTTATTTGTGAGAAGGCACTTTTCTGTAGTTTGACATTGTTCATAATGAAGATCGATGCATGTGTTGCACTCACATGGCCGATTGGCCTCACACTTAGTAATTTGACTGTTTTTTAGTCAATTGGTAATCGACATTCCTAACTGAATAAATGACTGGTGTTACTAGGCTACTTCAACTATGCATCATTCTTACTCCATCTTTGAAAGTATCGAATGACTAAAAGTTCTATTTGTATTGAAGTACTGGCTAACTGAAAGTTTTGTTTGATTGAAAGTATTGATTGATTGAAAGCTTTATATTTGAAAGTATTGAAAGTTTATTCATATATTTTGGTTTTGTTGAACGGCTATTTGAAAGTTTCAGCCTGAAACGTTTAGTTTTAAAATTTTATTTCCTTGAAAGGCTTTGATTTTGAAAGTACTGTTTGTAGCAAAGTTTTGACTGAAAGTCTTGCTATGATTTGTATTTTTATTTACAAAAGGTTTGAAAGAAAATGAATTTCAAAGCTTGATATATCATATAGGAATTGGTTATTAAGTATTTTGGTACTTATCTTTGCTTTCAAAATGTTTTCAGATGGTAGATTAGGTGATAGTTATGAGCAAAGTGAAATTTGGCGCTCTGGTGCAGTGCAGGACATCAAAGGATGTTTATCTTAAGATTTGATAGTTTGACCTAGAAATTGTTTGTAATAAATTGCTCCTGTTGAACTATGTAAGTTGTAAAGGCTTATAATGGTTATGTTTCCGCATTTTTTGTTTTAATAGATGTATTGGAAAATACGGGCTGTTACATTTGGTATTAGAGAAAGGTTATAAGGTTCTATAGACTCTACTAACGTAAGATTAGCTGATTGGTATTTAAGTTCATGCTATAATAGTAAGTTTGGAAAATCCAAATGAACATGATTTTCTTTCTAAATTGCATATTCTATGGTTATCCATGAATAATATTTAAGCCATGTACCCTTTTATGCTAGGTACTTGGGTTGAAATTTTTCGAAAGGTTGGATATAAAGACTTCTTTAATGGAGGAAGCCTGTATAGAAGCCCCAAAGTTAGTCGAATCAAAATTATTGTTCCCACCTCACCGTCGATTGAGCAAGACTTATCATACACTAGTGCGAATCCTTTCACCCTTCTGCGAGAACGGCAATGTCTCTCTGGCAACTGAATTTGATCCTCAACAACTAAGAGCTGGTATTCATTTGAAATCTCTTTGCATTTATTCTGTAAATTTTCAAACACGTGTAACTTTGGAACAAATCCAATTGAAACAACATGGTACGGAAGTTTCAGAATATCAGTTCGTAAGTGCTCGGAAATCTCTCGTTTCAAACAGAATTTTTTTTAAGAAAAAAAAGAGCCTGGTTTCATGGAATAACTATAATGATCCTAATTTCTAAAGGGTTTGGGCATGGAATGTTTGGAGATATTGTCCTAGTTTTAAGTTTTAGATGAACTCTCAATAACTTAGAACTCTGTTGTCAACCATGCGGTTTAATATTGTTAGTTAAAAAAATGGAATAATTTTGATGGCAACGATGCAGTTTCGAGGTCTTTATAGGCTTTTAGCATTATTTTTGCTGCCTGGCCTTAAAGCATTAAAAACTTGTATGAAATTATTGAACGGAAGGGTTTTGATATTTGATACAGAAATGTGGGACGAAGTGTCAAAATTCTCATTTATTTGTATGTCAACCAACTCTCTATAGAGCTGGAAATGTTGATTGTTTTTTGAATATTGACCTTACTATTGATCTTTATTTGAGGTTTTATTTGCGTTTTGCCCCATTGTTTTTGTGATTGTTTCATTCTTTTGTCTGTTGGACAGCTTATAGCAGCCACATGAGGCAGGTAACTATAGAATCATCATGCCAGCAAGTCGTTGAAGATTCTGTGAGAGTAGAAACTGGAGATTCAGCTACAGAAAAGGTGACAGTGGTTGAAGATGGTCTGGGAAGAAATACTCTTGAAGATAAACGTGTTCATGATTCTGAAGTTATGGATTTCATGAAAGATATGGTAATAGTTGAAAGAAGTGATAATGTGAGTGATCAAAGGAGAACTTTTGAGGCTAGGTCTGAAGATAATGATTGTGTTCATGAGGGAAATCATACAAACGAGGTAGAGGCAGAGCATATCGTGGAAGGAAATAAGGTGCTTGTTGATGACAACAGTTGTAGCAACACAAGGACTTCAAATCAGACAAATGGTGGAAACGATCAAATATCACCTACAAAAATTCCGGAAGAAATTGTTGAACATCCACAAGTTATGGAGGAAGAAGATGATGCAAGCATAGTTCAGAAACTTTCTGGGATAGTAGTATTGATAGATGGCCACATGGTTAAGGAAGCTTCTAAAAAGGAGGACAATCAAGAAAACGTACCTTCAATTCTTGATAAGGACATGCAACAATCTTCTGAAAATTGCGCAAAAGAATTAAAATCTGAGAGCATAGTTTGCAAGACTGATCTAGAGATGGAAAAATCTTATGTTTCTAGTATTGAGGTCATGGTGGAGGACAATAAAGAACAATGCAGGGAAAATGTTTCTGGAGCAGATCCTTCATATATGGAAAAAGAGATACCTTGTGGGGCTTATGAACAGAGTAAGAATGGTGGAGATAAAGTTATCACAGTGGACGTTGATGCTTCCAAAGTAGAGCACAAAATGCTGCTGGAAGCTATGAAAGTGGATGATTATATGATTGAAAATGGAGAGATTGAGGAGGGAGAAATTTGTGGCGATTCAACAAATGAAATTTCAGAAGATCCAGTTGTTTTAACTGAGAAGGTTGATGGTATTCAAATTTCCGAGGAGAGAATGAATAGAAGTAAGCTTCCTCTGATTCAAGCTAATGGAGAAGCAAACAAGCATGTTTCCTTATGCTTGGACAAAGCCGTGTATGCAAGTCATGAGAATAGAGAAGAATCCAAATCCAAACAAAATAAAAGTAGCATGGATTCTTGCAGACATAGAAGCATTGTTTCAGAAAAAATGGTGATTAGTACAAATGAAGATCAGAATGGTTTTATGTTAGAGGAAAGAGGATATACAGGGAAAAATAACGGTAGCAAAAAGGATGTAGATTCTTTTACAGCACATTTTAGTAATCAAGTCCTTTGCAGCCAGGTTCCAAAAGAACATGCCAATGGAAGGAAAGAAATTGTGTCCGTAGAAAAGGTACTATTATATAATTTTGAGTTTAAATTGTTGCATTAATCTCTGTGTTTATAGCTTTTTGACTGCATCTCGTGTATACAATGTACCAATATAGTATTTACCGATGACATTATAGATTACTATGACATATAGTATCAACAATTTAAGAGGAGGCAGAGGGTTTTTTTTTGTCATACCTGTTATGGTTTTAGCATCGAAACATATATGTGATAGTGATAGTAATTTGTATACACAATTTACATCTCGCCTTATTTCAGTTTCACAATCACAAGTTTCTTTGTGATGGAAAATGTTTTTGGTTAATATGTAATTACTGATCGTGATAAAGGTTCCCCCCCCCCCCCCCCCCCGGTAAAAGTGTTTTCTCCTTTCCCTGCTTCCATTAATTGTCTCTATGATGTGATTGTCACTTTCATTATAATTTTTGTTCAGAGTGTAATTTTAGACATTGTCAATCTCTTCCATCGTGACTAATGTGGATTTATATGGTTAATTGTGATAAGTTATCGAAATTCAGTTGATTTTTTGTTCTAACAACTTTCCATGGCAGGAAACTGGGGCTTGCAATAAGAAAAAACGTGGTCCAGGATCGGAAGGGAGAAAAGAAAGGAAAAAGGTATTACTACTTTCAATTTTCTATTGCTTTGAAGTGTACAATTCCCTTTAGCTATATATGGCGATATTTCTTTTTCATGGCATTCACGTGTTTGTGTGGTGTGTTTTTGTTAATACTTTTTTCTCACTCACCATGAAAATTACATTCTCAAGATACAAAAAAGAAAGAAGCGGGCTGAGAAGAACAGAAAAGATGGTGTCAAAAGGTTGAAGCTACATACAGTGACGGTGCCTAAACCTGTAGTATACTGTCGTCATTATATTAAGGGGAGGTGCCAAGAGGTTGTATGATTAATTTTGTATTTTCTTTGTTATAAGGTGAACATTTGTGGATCATACTTATATTACCATTTGCCTTTTATTTTGCAGGGTGACAAGTGTAAATTTTCTCATGATACAACTCCTTTGACAAAATCCACGGTAAGTTCTGGTTCTCAACAAATGTTTGTTGCTTTAGTTCATTCTAACTAATTCTGCCTGATTTTTGAGTGGTTTGCTTCGATTGGCACTTTGGCTCCCAGTTGGCTTCTTAAGTTGTTCTTACCTTATCTGCTCCCAAATTATAAACATATCATGCTTCCTTTATTTTGGGGAATCAGTAACGACTATAGATTATTGGTTTTAAAAAAAATCTATGTATACATATTCCCTACTTCTGCTGAGACTTTTCTCTGTCTAAATCAATCATATTGATCTTGCAGCCATGTAGTTATTTTGCACGTCATTCATGTATGAAAGGTGGTGACTGTCCCTTTGATCATCAGCTGTTCAAGTATCCTTGTAGCAATTTTGTTTCCAATGGTTCATGCCCTAGAGGGGATACTTGTATGTTTTCCCACAAGGTATACATTTTGCATTCTCAAATGTGATTACTTTGCTTTTCGGTTTCATTAATCTAGGTGCATTATGGTCGGTTAATACTTTGCCGATTTGTTGCAGATGTTGCCACAACTACAAGAGTCAACTAGTATGCCAAATTTGAAAACTGAATCCAAACCACCAGTAATACCAGATAGTTTGGACACTCAAAAGCAATTGAATATCAGTGGTCGCCTTAAGCAAAGTCTTGTTACTGTACCCAACGCCATAGGAGCTTCTTGCAATAGAACTCCATTAGGAGGAACTCTGCTGAAGAAAATGACTGGACCACCGCCTGTTGGAATTAACTTTCTCTCTTTTGGGAAGTCACCGGACAGTTCTTCCCAGATGAAGAATGGTAATGGGGAATGTAGAAATGTGTTAGCTCAAAGTGGGTTGAGTTCGGTAGAAAATTCAAATGAAATCTCGAGGAAGATTCAGCCAAACACAGCACCTAAGGGCATAAATTTTTTGTCGTTTGGTAGAACTTCACTACAGTCTGACCATGAGAACTTAGCTACTCCTCCAAGCTACAATAGGGGTTCTATTCCATCCGGTAATCAGATCCAGGCTGTTTCAAAAACTGGTCATGGTTCCAATGAGCTACTAAAGAAAGTGCAAATGACAACACCCAAACAAACGAACTTCTCATCTCCCGTTGGAAATTATGCTTCTAATGAATTGGTTAGCTCGTCTTCCAACTTGAAAGCAGGTACTGATTTATTTGTACAGAAAAAGGGAAGTGTGTGTGATCAGCATGAAGGCTTAAGTGCAGTATTATCGAGGCTGTCAGGTACTCCGAGTTCTTCAGGTCAATTTTCTGATGGCTTAGCTTCTAGCATGACTAAAGGAACACCAAAATCAGCTCAGAAGGCACTGTTGTCAACATTGGCATTTGCTGCAAAACATGATTCCTTTATGAATAAAGGTAAATCTAGTGCCTTTCCTGCTCTCGGTAATGAGGGTAACAAGGAAGGTGGGAATGGGAACATGCGTGGTAGTTTGAAGAATGATCAAGCCAAAGCTTCAAAACTTTTGGATTTATTGTTAGGCATTGGATCTAAATCTAATTTGTAAAATGAATCCTGGTGGGTTTCTGTTAACCCAGCTTTACACCAAGAAAATTGGATCAAGCAGCCAAATCAGGTATTGATGAGTTGCATCACATAGGTTTGATGTAATTATACTGCATGAAGATTATACTGTATGAAGAGAATCCATTGAGTTTGTATGCCTTCTTAGAACTCAAGGACACACTTGTACAACCTCTAGAACAAATCTATTCAAGTAAGGTTGTAAGTTTGGTATGCCTTCTTGTGCTGTCCTTTCGTGGCTTTGCAATCTGAAGTAGCTCTCAAATATCAAAATATATCAAGTGGATGTAAGCTTGAGTTCTTGTTCGCCACATATCCCTTTAAAATTTTGTCTCGACAATGACATACCCTTCGTGATTAACAAAGAAGAGCCACTTCTTGAGAAAGCAATGAGGTAATTTCTTTCTGCCTCATCAGTATTTTAGACACTAATTTTAAGACTGACTGATTACTTTTACTATATAGTAAAAGATAACATATTATGAACCCCTTCATTATATTTGCACTGAAAATGATAACCACTGTTGCAGAACCGAGATCGAATGGTAATCCAGGGAAATGCCTGAAGAAGCCTAAGAAGGGATCAAAGAATGCCAAGCAAGCCATTCAATCGTTCAGACTGGAAATTGTGAAGGTTTCTTCAACTTTTTTAGTTCACAACCTTTTGTCAGGCTGAGGTGCTACAAAATCAAATGGAGCAAGATTCTGACGGTTGGGTGAGTTACACAATCCACATGTTTGCCTTCACCTAGCACACTAAATTCTTTCATCCTAATGCCTATGGCAAGATACGATTCAAGCAAGTATGAACCATTGAAGAAGAGTTGTCAATTATGAGGAGTTTTGTCGTCTTCTTCACGTACAACTAATAGAACAGCGCCGTCCATGAAATGGAATATAATTGGCCATAAGATACCATGGATCAAAATGCAAAAGTTTTATGACTTGACTGGTCACTCGTCGTCGTATCAGAAGATCATCTTACTCCGTGATTGACTATGTTGACCATCTATATTTTTGGAAGGATATGAAGAGTTGGACGTCTTTTGATATCAGGCAAGATTATCTTGCATGCTTGTGTTATCTCATGGTTTACAGGGGAGGCTATTCAGTGACGATAGCAAAGACAATGCTGATGAAAATGTAGGAAATATCGGGGGGGGGGGGGGGGGGGGGGGGGGGGGGGGGGGGGGGAAGTTACTATAATTTAGTTTTTGTTTGAATATGATGATTCAATGGTACCAAGGTTCAAATGCTAGATGGAAACGTCATGATTTCAATTTTGACAGAAATGTTGGTGTAAATATCGACAAAAGGTCAATATCCTGGGAAAAATTATACCAAAAAAATTTTGAAAACTATATTTAAATTAGCAAATAAATATTTCATTTTGTTTAAATGTTTAGTATTTACTAAAATTTGTCGCTTCTTGTTTATGTTTCATAGATTTTTTTTTATAATAAAAATGTTGATTCAGTACATTTGTTGATGATAAATTCATGGACTTAGATTACTGAATTGAAATGGTTTCTAACAGTCGCCAAGTAAATTGTACAGTTTTTTTCTTCATCTGTGTAAAATTCTAGCCACATTGTAACAACAATCTCCAATTTGTTAGTTATGACTTAAAAAATCTGCATTCTTTTGCGAAATACAGTATACTTTTGATTGGATGAATTTCCATTATTTTTATTGCAATAATCAAATCTAAACTATTCGCTTGGAACTGGTTCTAAAATTGGGAAATTTTGTAATAATAAATAACCAGAGGTTTTTATATAAAGAAGTCGTATTTGGGTCATACATTTTACAAAATATATTTTCTATTTACGAAGTTTATTTAATGTTGGAGAGATTGTGCATTTAATATTAAGAGGGAAATTGCATTTAATAGGATTTTTTTTTTTTTTAATTTTCAATTGGAGAGGAAATACATTCAAAATATTTTTTTCTCCATTTTCAATTGGAGAGAGAATGCATTAAATATGATTTTATTTTTCATTTCGCGTATTGGTGTCTTCTTCGTTTTTCATGTTTGATTTTTTATATTATGTGATATCTTCCATAGTTTATTTTGAGTATTATTTGTTTTTATATAATATATTTCATTGTTTATTTGGTATATATATCTCAGGTATTCTGATATGTATGCAGTTCTAATATATTCTCATGATGTCTGATATTTATGTCATTATAATGTAATTTTTATATGATGGTATAACTTATTTGAGTTTATCTATTATAGTTCATTTTTTCTGTTGCATTTGTTTATATTTTGTGTTATTATCTCATATATACTACAGTTTAGATTCATGGTTATTTTTAAATATACGTTATGTTAGAAGAATGCAATAGATGTTTGTATTGAGTTATATATTCTGCATACTTTTTCATATATATCCATGTTGTTAGGGTTTGTGCCCTAAAGTCTCGTGTCCTGTAGTTTGTAAACAACTTTGTAAGAACGCTTGTGATGCATAATATATATGACATTTACTTCACTTCTTGACTTTGCACATTTAGATGTTTTTATTTTACCACAAACCAATAAACTTAATATCACTGGTTGTCTTTATGTAACTTAAGCATGTATGTAGTGACGTACAAGTGGATCATGTCTTAAGTGACAACCAAAATAGTCTGTAGTATATGGATACATGAGGGAAACCTTATCCTTGTAACATTAGGGACGCGACCCACTTTATGGAATTGTTACGAGGTCTGATCCTGATCATTCGTGTAGCGGACATGCGAGCAAGGGCATCCTATACAAAGAGTTTGTATAAGACCTGACCTCGAAGTGTTAACATCTCGTCATATAACTCCGTTCATGACTGAGACTTCACTTCACTAGGATGACCATAGGTATCATGATCTCAATCCTGAGTGAGTTGGAAAATCTTGCCATTGAGAGCGGTCCTTTGATTTGCATGGGTGTGAGTGGCCAGAGAGTTGACTCAAAACTACCACTTTGGGGACTCGTCTGATTTGGGAGCTGGGAACTCAGCTTCACAAGATGAAGTTCACTCCATCCCCGAAGCAAGGGTAAATAGATAGATTGCTCTCTTAAGGGTTGATCCCGGGGCTTGAACGATATGGCGCCACACACCTTCTCATGGTCCGAGAGGTGTTCACACATAATAGGACTATATTGTATTGTTCATTAGAGGGATCAATGATACTTAAGGAGTAAGATGTAACTACAGGGGCAAAACAGTAAATTAGCCTGCTGTAATTACGAGCATCTATGAAGGGTCATCGTACTAATGATTGGTTTATATCCAATGGACATAGAAATATATCTATGGCAATAAGAGTTCAACTGTCGATCTTTAGTAGAATGTCTGGCAGTTAATGAATGGTGGATATCATAACTAAAGAGTTTAGTCAGCTATTCACGTACCGTTGGAGCTTCGAGCTACAGGTCCATAAGGTCCCCTTGGTAGCTTGGATACAAGTTGAGAAACAGTTTTTGGGTCAGTTTGAAATGTTCAAATTGACGAGAGGGAGTCCGATTATATATGATATAATTGAACGAGTTAATCATATATGATATAATTAATTTTATGTATGAGATAAATTAATTTGGAGGAAATTGGATATAAATATGATTTATATCTAGTGGAGGAAAAATACTATGATTAATATATGATATTAATTCATAAATTATGAATATGATGTGATCATATTCATTGTTTATTAATTGGACGATTAAAAGGGTAATGGGACGACGTCTCTTCTATTTTAATAATGGATGCGTAAGTTAAAAGATCACTTTGAGACGCATAAATAGCTCACGATTTGTTAAGCATGATATGTGCGGACATTGTGTTGAAGTGTGTCATCGCTTGGAAAATCTGTCTATAGATAGTGTTTGAACGATCGCTTACCTATGCGATAGTGCTAAGCAATCGCTTAACAATTATACCCGTGAGCGCTATTTACTAAACGATCATTTACTTTTTTCCTAAGCGATCGTTTAGCGTCCGATATTTACTAAACGAACATATAGACGATCGTTAGTTTTTTCTACACGATCGTTTAGACAAATCGCTTACCTTTTCCTACATGATCGTTTAGATGATTGCTTACCTTTTTCCTACATGATGGTATACTTCACCTAAACGATCAAGCGTCTTGTCTATACGATAGACGAGCCTATCTCCCACTTGCTTGATCGTTGTATACGATCTCTCTTTTCCCTTCCCTCTACCAAATCCGAACAAAATCCACCCTTTGGATTCTCACTCCAAGAATACGGAGGGCTTTGAGTGGTGGTATCATCTCCATTTCCTTCTGTTCATATGGGGACTGTTCGAGGTAGACGATTGGGTTTTGTTGAGCAATAGCTTATCGTCTCAGCAAAAGCAAGATTTGTTGTGAAGAAGAAGTCTTCAACTGGTATGATCTCTCGATCTCTTATTTACTGTTCTTTTGAGCATGTCAATAATTTACCATTATGAATGCATTTTAGTATGTTTGAATGTATATGTGGAAATTATGTCACAATGAATTGGAAAAATCCGTTTCCACTTGTAGGTACTCTTGAATAAGAGTTCCTTCACATGTATATTCAGTTATTTTACAAATATATACCTCATATTATATACTATAATTTAGATTAAATTATTAAAAAAAATAAACAAAATTCACAAAGTTCAATTTCTTAAGTCGCAGCTCTGAAATATTTTAGTAATCTTTTTCTCCTATAATATATATACATATATTCGAGTGTATTTGATATATATTGTAAGGGAGGATTGTATGAATTTACAATATGCAGTCAAATATCGCATACTAACTGTATTTAAACAGCAGTATATATTAAAACAACTATGGTAGACGATATTGTGGCCGTATCTATATATATTTGTAATTGAAATTGAAAACAAAATATACGAATACACTCAGATCCTTCGTCCATCCATTTTCAACCTCAAACTAGATCGACCATTTATATATATGAATTATTTGAAACGAACTCGTATATATATAAATTATTTGAAATAAACCCTGATATATATATATATGGATTATTTGGAATAATCTCGTACTGCCCAACCTTTACTTCAATTTCGCACACACCTCTGCCAAACGTCTCACTGGCACTAGATCCGCACCTAGCTACTACGCCGTCAACCTACTAGATATGCTTGCGTAGGCCTATTAGAACCCTACACCACTTATATCCACTACGTTGTTGTCCAGATTCGCCCATCACTGCACCGTCAATAACCTCCATCAATAATGTTGACCACCACAACACGGCTGGCAACTCATGCCGCCAGACAGAAGAAAAAGAGAGAGGAAGAAAGGAGAAAGAAGGAGAAAGAAATGGAGGTCCAAAAAAAAAAAATCACAGGTTAAGTATGAAGGAGAGATACACAAAGACCTAAGTTTATTTTATTATCATTCTTTTTTAAATTTTCGAAACCCTCGTAAATAAGGCAAGCGTCTATATGACATTTGGGCCTGTCTATTTTGAAAAATCTTAGCCGGTTAGATTATTTAAAGGAAAAAAATAGTGGGTTTATACCATTAGTGTAATTAGGCCTATTAGTGTTGGAACCCCATAACCATAATGAAAGCTGGCCGAATTAGTAATGACTGGGCCACAGGCCCATTTTAGAGCCCAGATTAGTTATGACTGGGCTACAGGCCCATGCGTTTGTGGCCCCAAATTAGGTCAATGGGCCACGACACACGTTGGAGTTGGAGATCTTGAAAGGCAAGCCGGAGAAATAGGCGAACTATCGAAGTGGTAGCCGGACGACAAATCGTGGAATTTGCAGCGGCGGCGGCGACGACGACGACGACGACGACGACGGAGGAGAATGGACGGAGAAGAAGGAGGAGGGATAAGGCTAAGCAAAAGGTTCTCTGATAAAGCTGGATCCGGCGAGGTCGATTACAAGACCAAGGCTGGCACCGCCTGGAGCCATTCCTATCTCAACCAGAAGCCATGGCATCCTCTCTCGTACCCTAATCAGCGTCGCAAATGGATCGCCGAGCAGACTCACTCACAGCGAGAGAAGCGCGCCGAGGAAGTTGCTCGCGAGGTCAATTATATGCTTCATTTATGTTGTATCGAACTCACAAGATTTTTCTTCTTCGTTTTCTCATCAATCGGTGCATTTTTTCTGTTTGCAGTATGCTCAAGAGCAGGAATTCTTTCGCCAGACTGCTCTCGTCTCCAAGAAAGAGAAGGAAAAGGTTTTTACCTAGTTCCCCCCGCTTTCTTACGTTTACACTTTGAATTGAAGCAGTTTTCATTTCGTATTTTTTGAAGTTGTATAGGTAAGTGACATGTAGTAATTATGAACTTTCAGTGATCGGTTGATATTTCCTTCATAGCTTGTCATCATCTTTTCATTCATTCTTCCACTTTCTGGTTTCTTATGAAGCAAATTGGAGAACGTTTTTTCTATGGTTCATGGTTAGGTTTTTGTGGGAGTGGCTCTCATTTTTTTAAGTTTTATATCTATATATTTTCTGGAACAAAAAAGAAAACTCCGCTGACAGTTGCTATGCCAAGCTCGATCTTAATGATGATGATGGCATACCTCAAATGTTTCTCCCAACGTAGATCTGTCTTCTCTTCGATTCCGGCGGCAGCTTTTGTAGTTTATTTATGAGAATAGATAGTAGTCTATAATTTTCCTTCCATTTATTATCTGACGAACTCACTCTGCTTATTATTTATGGATAATTTTTGGCCATGCACTCTGAAACCTTTGTTTGATGATTAGTTGGAGATGATGAAAGCGGTTAGTTTTATGTACGTACGACCACCTGGTTACAATGCTGAAAGTGCAAAAGCTGCAGAGATCGCTGATGACAGGAAGAAACAAGAGAGTGATAACCCCTCTCAGGATCTGCCCAAGGATGGCTCTGCAAATGAAAGGTACTTCATCTTTATCATGCTTATACAGTTCTTGTCTTATGGAAGTGGAAAACGAAGATTCATTGAGCATGATTTGAAGTGCTGTTTCCACTTGAAGGAAGTAAGTTTTCGATACCTCTTGCAGGCCACCAGAGTCCTCAGGCACAGTTGGTAGGGAGAATGGTAAGAAACCGAGGCCAAAAGATGTTTTTGGGCGTGCATTGCCCACTGAAGAAGAATTTGAAGTATTAAAAAATGCTCCTCGGTAAGTTGATACTGTGTGAGAATACGTTCTTTTTTTCTCTTTTTCTTGTACCACCTTGTTTTGTATGTTGCAACTCATGTTTGGATGAAATTATTTATTTAGCACCTAAGAAGCACAAACACTTTGATTTGACTAGCATGTCTGTCCGACACGTTTTGGACACTTGGACACTCCGACACTTGTTGGAGACGTATCAAACACTTGTTAGATATGTTAGACACTAGTTGTACAAATCCAAAATAGGACCAACATTTGGTAAACATGCATCAAACTCTTCTTACATATACTAAGTCAACATATATATAACAAAAATAATAAAATTTGAGAGTGAAATACATCGAATTGATTTTTTAAGCATAGAAATAAATAAACTCATTCTTTAAGTTTTCTTCTTGTTTAAAAATAATATATATGTTAAAAAATATATGTTTTAATAAAGGAGTCCTTGGTATGTCCATGTCCAAAATTTTAAAAAAAAAAATGACGTGTCGCCGTGTTAGTGTTGTGCCGTATCCGTGTCTTGTATCCGTACCCGTGCTTCTTAGTTTAACACTTAGCATGAAAGCAATAATTGTATATGGCTCATTATTTTTGCTTGAAAAGGAAAAAATGCTATTGATTGTTTATATAGCTTTCAAGAACATCTGTAATTAGATTTTCAGTTGATTTTATGCAACATCAATTTCTTCACGTTATTATTATACAGTTTGGTTGTGCCTCAGAATGAATGTCTGCCTGTTCTTTTGTACACTTGTACTTAAAACACATTGGAGCGTTCTCATAGGTAAAGAATCAGATAATGTATGCTATATTCAAGGAGTTTAAAAAGTAGTCCACGAAATGAGCTGCCAAGCAGCCAATGAACAGTTCATGTTTGTAGGGTATAATTGATGTAGTCAAATTCACGGTTAATTTTGGGTTATGTAATCTAAATTTAATGATTTAAGTCCTGTATATAAGAATTCTTGTTTTTAGAGATTTATGGGTTTATTTTATTTTATTTTATTATCTGTTCTCAGGATGGACACAGGTGTTTTTGCGAGAGTAAAACCATTTGGGGTAGAAGTACGCAATGTAAAATGTGTAAGATGTGGGATTTATGGTCATCAAAGTGGTGACCGTGAATGTCCGTTGAAGGATGCTATAATGCCAAATGAAGAAAGCCGATTGAAAAGAGATGACCCCTTAACCACCATACTTGCCCATGCAGAGATTAGTGAGGCTAGTATTTTTTGATCTGTTCTTAATCTGAAACTTACCTTCCATTATTTCCTAGTTTAATATTTTTTATTTGTACGTAACCATATTGTATTATATAATATTTCAGTGTGTATACTTTTTGCAATATGCTGACATTGGTGTTGTCATTCTTTACTTTCATTAACTGTCTCAAAAAGATCACTACTTGTTGCCTTTGCCTTTTGCTCTACAATCAATTAGCAACCTGAATATAGCATTTTTTAACATTCGTTCTCACGTGCTTTCTTTTCTGCATTATTTACAGCCTCTAAAGTGGGAGTTGAAGCAGAAACCAGGAATTAGTCCTCCTCGTGGAGGGTTTAATCCGGATGATCCAAACCAGCAAATAGTTGCCGAGGATATATTTGACGAGTACGGAGGTAGATGCTTTTTCCACTGTGACAATCCTTTAATTCTGGTTTTTTTTTTTTCTTTTTCGTTTTTAGCTGGCAACTTATTATTCCCCATGTGATTTGTAGGCTTTCTCAGTGGTGGCGGTATTGTCCCTGAATTGCTGTCAAATCTTTCAAGCAAACCCAAGAAAAAGAAGTCTTCAAGGAAAAAGCTTCAATCATCAACTAGTAGAAAAGTAAAGGACCTAGAAGACGATGAGAGAATATCAAAGAAGAAACATAAATCTAAAAGAAAGAAACAAGTCAGCAGTAGTGAATCAAGTTCAGAAACTTCAGAGTTAGATAGGCTAGATAGAAGGAACAAGCACAAGACTTTGTATTTGTCTGATGATTCCGACTTTGATACGCATCATAAGACTAAAAAGGATAGAAGGAAGCGTTTAAATACTTCTGATGTTTCCGGCTTTGAGCGGCCTCTTATTGCTGATCGATATTGCCCGGAACCAAGCGCAACAGATATTTCAGACTCCGAGAGGCATAATAAAGGGAGGAAACGCAAGGATTTTGATTCATGTAAAAAGCTGGAATCTGAATTAGAACACAGATCAGGCAGAAAAAACCGATCATACTCATCTGAAGATTCCGAATTTGAGAGACATAAAAGCAGATCCAAACATTCTTCATCCAAAGGTCTGCACTTAGGTAGACATCATTCAAGTAGCAAAATGAGACCCAGGAAGTCTTATTCGTCGGATGATTCTGAATTGAACAGGCATCATAGAAGCAAAGGCCGAAAGAATTATTACTCACCAGATGATTCTGATCGAGAGAAACATGATAGAGTTAAGAAGACAAGACATTAGTGTATCTTACCTTGTGTATATATTCAGAACCTTGGGGGACTCTGACTTCAAAATAATAATGAATATCAGTTTTTGGTTCTTCATGACTGGATTTGGTTGGTTCCATGGACGTGTAATGTACATTACAAAATGAGCAAAGAGCAAAGATGTGAAGAAGCCTTCCGAATTTCGTTGGAGCTTAGCATTTCAAAGTAAGATGACTGACTGGCGCTGGTTTCTAGCAGGTAATGTCTCAAAAATTTGAATTAATTGATATCTATTACTGGTAATATATGATGAAATTACACATGGGAATATGGTCAAACAAGCTACTGTGTGAAAATTGCACACAGGAAATTAATTTATTGAGATTTGATGAAGGAGAGTTAGTTTAAAGTAAAGTTGGTTCGTTGATTGTTATAACGTGGTAAAATATGTGACCTGAGATTCAACTTTACCCTTATTAAGTGATTTTCATTGATCATCCAATCTCAAGTATTTGATCACTATTAACCTAGAAATAGTTATGTGGGAACTTTGCTTTCTGGTTGGGAAGTGTCTCTGTCCACTTCCTATTACTCTTTTCATTCACTTTTTCTAACCTTTGTAGTACCAACTAATTTAATTCATTTGGGCGAAACATCTAGATTATGGGTGTCATGATGCGCCCATTCCTATAGCCATTCCTTCAATATTTCTGGCTCTCGGGAGTCTCTTTGTAGGATACTTGGCCAAAGTGTGACTCGTTAGCCCATAAGTCAGTACTATGACGAAGTGGCTGTTGCTTGCCCGACACGATCATACGAGGTCCCAATTCACCCAACATGATCATCAGAGGTGAACAAGAATTGGGGATCGGATGCCACCGGCGAAATTCCCGCCAATGGCTGAGATGTTCAGTCGACTCTCTTCCACTTTGTGGGGGTCCAGACCATACGAGTGAGCAGAAAAGTTAATTTAATTTTTTTTTAAATAAAAATTAAATACAATCTCAAGGAAAAACCTCCGAAGTGAGGGGTGAGTTTCTTCTGGGTCAGGAAGTCACTCGTCGTCACATTATCCGTCTTGAGAGAGAACAGTTTATGATGGTCTCTTTACTTTGGACTGTTAATAATTAAAATGTTAGGTTATGTAAATTTAATTAGTATTCAGTATTCGTTTATGAACGTAACCTGTGACATAATAGTAGAGGTTCCCCACTCTCTTTAAATTTGGAGGATTTTTCCATTCCTTATTTTGGCCATAAATTTGACATGATAACAAATCCATTGCATGAATTCCCTCATATTTATACTCTCCCTGTAGTCTCCTAAAAAAATTTGAAAATTAGTCATCAAATATGCTCATTTCTAAACATCCATTTTCATCATACTTCTATCGATTACTAGCTAGATTACTAATTTAATGTTTGGTCCATCAACTTTAAATATTTGTGGAGCTGGTTATTTTTACCAACTCATCCCAATTCATTCCAATTCAACACAACTCTCCATTCAATGCTCTAATTGGTTCCATCTATCGAGCATCGTTGGCGACTACTTTTACAACACTTTGGTGATATACTCTAACGAAGACCTTTGGATGGCTAACTTTGGTTATCACCTCACATGACATGACCAACTTTAGTGACGACTACTTATGACGACCAACATTGATATTCACCTTAGGAGGCCAACTATGGCGAAGATAAGAATGGTAAAAAAACCTGCAAGGGTGGGTCCGAGGTGAGAAATTCCCAATTTAACTAGAGATAGGGGTTAAATTGAGGATTAAAGTAGGATCTTCGATCGAGAACAGGGTGGGATGGGGAGAGTATCTATGCCCTGTCTCCAAACATGTCCCGTTTAGTTTTTTAAGATATACTTTATTTATATGAACATATAAAATGTTTAGAAAATTTGCATTTTTTAATTGTGTTTCTATTTCTTTTTTTAAGTTTTACTTACTGTATTGATACTGTTTTTGTTATTTCATTTTTTATTTTTATTATTTTTTTAATCCAAACTTTAATTTGGTGAAATAAACCTATTAATTTTTTAAAAGTAAGTTTTGTTTTTATATTCGACACACTGTAACAATTTTTTTAATAATTTTTTTTTTTTCAATTGGAGTTTCTAATATTTCGAGTAGAGATGTCCACGGGATGAGGTCGGGGATGTCATTTTCCATCCTTGTCCCGCTCCCCATTTCATTTCCCATCCTCGTGAAATTCTTCGGGGATCGGGGCGGGGATTCCCCGCAGAGAACTCACGGGGATCGGGTTCCCTGCGGGGAATTTTTTCCAGTTACCTTTTTTTTTTTTTTGTAAAAATTCAATTAATTTAAATTACTAATGTGAGTAAATTTTAATTAAATAATTAACTTTATCACTAAATTGTTTATTATAGTTAATTTTATATGACAATTTGAATTTAAAGGTAAATTACTCCAATTTTAGTTTAAAAAAACTAATTAATTTTTTTAGTAGAAAGAAATAAATATAAATAGAATTATTCACATATATAATCTAAATTTAAACATTCAATTTAAACATATTCATTATTTTTCCCAATAAATAATCAAATTTGAAATTTAAATGTAATATTTATATAATAATAATAATAATATAACATTAAATAACTATATTAAATAAATATGTAAAAGTTAATTGGGGCGGGGACGGAAAACGGGGTGGGCCGGAGGAGGGGGCGGGGACGGGGACGGGGAATGACCAAAATCACCTCGAGTGACCAACTCCAAAACAACCAACTCGTCTGATAATATATTAAAATAAAAAACAAAAATAGAAAGACTTGGTTGGCGGAAGTGTTTAAATATAAATTTGAAATTGTTCGTTTATTGTGTTTAGTAATCATCTTTTAGAGTAATTTGATATTGAGGGGTTTGTTTAAGGATGATTGGGTCATCCTTATAGACTGTTTCATAACCGTCCATTCATAGTCTAAGAATAGGTATCGTTTGCATCAACTTGGTAGGACTGAGACATATCGTTTGCATCAACTTGGTAGGACTGAGATGGACTAACTTGACTATCTCAATAAACACAATATTTTTTTTTTGCACGAAATTAGCACATAGTTGGCCATGTTTATGTAAATTTTGTGATAAAATTTAAACTGTGATTTAATCATTCTTTATCATGATATTTTGATTCAATATACATTGAGTATAATTAATAAATATTTGACATCGAAGGAAGTAATTTATAGTATCTTAAACTATGTTTTAAGTTAATTTACCATGAATATGAGATATTTTGAATGTCATTTAAAAAAATTTTAGAAATTTTTAAAAAGGAAATAAAATTTTTAAATAATACTCATATAATTGAATTTAAATTTTAAATAGTTGACATGAAATTTAAAAGTATAAAAAGAGAAAAAAATATATGAATAGAATTAAAATATAGATGATATAATTGGAATAAAAGTGATACGACCTAATAATAGGTAAGTGAATGAATAGACTTGAGAAAAAATGAAAGAAAAGAAATAAAAGCCAATTTTATTTTAAAAATGAACGTTGTAGTTTTTCAGGAAAAAAAAGGTTGTTTGTTATGTTTCTTTTATAAAACCTCTCATCAAGTTTTTTTTCATGTTTTTTATTTGAAAAGTCAATTATAATTATTTAATATATGTGCATGAAATCTCAAATAATACAATACCTATAAAAATCATAATGCTATTCAATTTTATTAATTCAATAAAAGTTAAAAAGAATTACATGTTTCTGTAAATTTATTGCGGAGAATAATTACCTGAAACAAGTAATGTGTTTTAAAAAATAAATAATTAAATAATGGCTAGCTAGTAGTTACTGCTTCAAATTAGTTTTTTAAAAAATATTTCTTTCCCTAAATTAGATTGTCCTTTCTTTTATATTTTTTATATATAAGGCAATAAATAAACAATTCTAAAAAAAATATTTAAAAAATATACAATATAAATATTTTGATATCCAATCCAATTGTTTCATTTAAGTAACAAAATCAAACTTGAAGTTTGAACATCCTTTTAAAATTTCAGTTGACGTCACCACGTGTCGTATTCACAAGAGATTTAATTATTCTTTTTTTCCCCTAAAATCCCTTGAAGAAAAAACAAAAAAAACTACAAACATGGGACAAAATATCTTAATTTTTTAATTTTGCAGATCAACCTGTATTGAATTCATTTTGAATTTATGTCTATTTTATTTCGTTCTTACTCTATATTTTAGAAAAATATTGTTAATCAAATGTATCTCCATCTAGTTAAGATTTAACAAACAAAATTTCGCATTGATGTGTTTAATTTCAATGACTATCATTGTAAACATTTTAACTTTAAAAAAAAAAAAAAAAAAGTTGGCATAAATGAAATATTCGGCAAAAAAAATCAATTTTCTTGATAAAAATCTAAAAATTAAAAAAAATTGAATCAAGAAAAACTAAAAACTTACTGCTCAATCAAGAAGGAATAGTGAGATGATTCTATAATAAATTTGTGTGAGTAATTGATACAAATGAAAGATTCAACAAAAAAAAAAAAATCAATTTTCTCTCCCTAAATCCATGCAAACCATATTTAAGTGTTTGACTCAATAAAAATTTAAACAATTAAACAAAATTGAACTAAAAGAAACTAAAAACTTACTGCTCAATCAAGATGTAATAGTGGGATGATTCCACAATTGATTTGTATGAGTAAGAAAGCAATTGAATTTTTTTTAAAAAAAAAAATAATAATAATACAAATGAAAGATTCAACAGAAAAAAGAAAAAAAAAATCTTTCCCTAAATCTATGCATGGATTTAAGTACTTTTTTTTCATACAAATCTAAACAATTAAACAAATTGAATAAAAAAAAAAAACTAAAAACTCCGCTAGATCAAGAATAATAGTGGGATGATTCCATGATTGATTTATGTGATTAAGGAAGCGATTAGGTTTCTAAAACAAAAAACAAAACAAAACAAAAACAAAAACAAAAGTTCGATTTTATTTTCCTAAATCCATGCCAATCCAAAATTTAAGTGTTTCTCTTAATAAAAATCTAAAAAATTGAACAAAATTTAATCCAGAAAAACTAACAACGGCTGAAGAAGTACTAGTGAGATGATTCTACACTTGATTTGTACGAGTAAGGAAGCAATTGAGTTTCTTCAAAAAAAAAAAAAAACACAAATGAAAGATTCAACAAACAAAACCATTTTTATCTCCATAAATCCATGCAAACCAGATTTAAGTGTTTTACTAAAAAAAAATAATAATAATAAAAACTTATCGCTAAATCAAGAAGTAATAATAGAATGATTATTACAAATACAAATACAAATACAAATTGAAAATTTTAACAACAAAAAAATAAATTTTCTTTCCCTAAGTCCATGCCAATCCAAGATTTAAGTTTTTCTCAGGATAAAAATCTAGCTAATTAACAAAAGTGAATCAATAAAAACTAAAAACTTCAAGAAGTAAGTAATAGTGGGACAATTCAATAATTGATTTATGTGAGTAAGAATGCGATTGAGTTTCTGCAACAATAAAAAATAATAATAATAATAATAATAACTAAATTTTCTTTCACTAAATCTATGTCAATCCAAGATTTTTAAATGTTTCTCTTAATAAAAATAAAAAAAATTAAATAAATTTGAATCAAGAAAAACTATAAACTTCAAGAAGTAATAGTGGGGCGATTGCACAATTGATTTGTGTAAGGAAGCGAATGGATTTTTGAAAAAAAAAACAATTTTCTTTCACTAAATCCATGTCAATTCAAGATTCAAGTGTTTCTCTTGATAAAAATCTCAAAAATTAAATAAAATTGAATTAAAAAAAAACTAAAAATTTATTACTCGATCAAGAAGTAATTGAGATGCTTCCACGATTGATTTGTATAAATAAGGAAACAGAGAGAATCTGAGAGCGAATCCTCATTTTCGTCTTCCTCCCTTCTTTGTTTATAAAACTAAGTTTCTACTTCTACAATTCTACTCTTTCAATGCCTCGCCCATGACCGATGCATTGTTTAAAAAACTAATGACAACTTAGAAAAATACATTGCAAAATGGAAAAAGTAAAAATAAAATATTCTCATTGTAGAGAATTAGAGGGTGAGAATTAAATGAGAAATTTGTAAGCATACTTCATAACAATCACAAAAGGATGACAATTAAATCAAATTGTTAACCCTTAAATATAGAATTATGAAAGGGTGAAAATTTTACGAAGGATGAGTTGAATCACAACTGATCATTAAATCTAATTCCATTTAGGAAAAAATCATAAAATTCAAGGGTATAATAAGTATATGCTGAAGAATGAAGAGCAAACACAAAGATTCTCCCATTTTAGCCCTTTTAATATAGTAGATATATATATATACATACATATATACATACATACATACATTATAACATGTAAATAAACCCTTGATAAAAACCCTATTTCCTGGGCAAATTCTACCCATACATTCTACCATTGCTAAGGTATGTTGTAAGATTATTAATTATATAAAAAAAATAGTGTTTCACCTAAGTAAGTAATAGTAAGTATAATAGTTACATTGAAAATTGTAAAATATGTTTTTATTTATTGAGTTCACATCTCATTTGAGTGTTAAGAATTTGAGAATGTATGTATATAGTTAAATAATGGAACAAGAAATTCAGCAAAAATATAAAGAAAAAACAATAACAAAAAAAAAATCATAAAAATGCATGCTTTTATTCATAATTTAACTCAACTCAACTATAACTCTACCCTCCAAATATAGAAACGCCAAACCCACCCTAACATATAACTCAATCAAGAAAAATATGGGCAAAGACCTCTTTGCTCATCAATTTTTCAATATGACATTTACTTCGTCCTTAAATTCCTAAATATTTATTTGATCCTTAAATTCCTAAAATATTACACACTTATCCTAAGTTAATTGATTTTGCACAGACTTTACTAATGCTCACTTATAAATCAATTAACTGAAAATTGACATCAATGATCATATGAAACTAAACTAAAAAACTTGAAGAAATCTAAGACCAAATAGACACTCAAAAATTCAAAAACCGAAAAATAAAAATTTAAATTTTTTTAAACCGAAAGACCAAAATAAAACCCAAATTCAAAATATATGGGTAACTTAAAAGAACCACATGGTGAATATTTTTCCAATATATACATATATAATTTATATGCTTACTTGAGAGAGAGAGAGAGAGAGGGCATACCAACCGTAGGATGTAAGAAATTTGTTAGAATTAAATATATATGAAATATATATATTTATATATTACCTAATTAACAAACTTCTACAGGAAATGAAACTGAGTAATATAAGCCACACAGACAGGCAGTCAATTGGATCTCACGCTCAAAGGAGTGTTGAATCAAACATTGGCTCTGCACCTACCAAAGTCGTTGCAGTTCCAAATCAACAGAACCTCAAAGTAGCTTCTAGTTCTGCCTCGTCAACACAATTGTACCCCAACAAGTAAGCCCGAGCTGCCATACATATTAACATGCATTCTTCAAAACAGAACTATAAACAAACAAACAAACTGAAAAAAGAAATATCAGATTTTATACCAAAACGCCCTGAACCCATGAATGGTTCGGCCTCGTCGGTTACACCGCCTTGTTGCTGTTCCTACAAGTTTGATATTAACATTACCATCACGTGAGTTTAACAGAAATCAGTCAAGGCATAAACATGTACAAAGGGATCAGATAGTAAGCAGGCATTGTGGAATAAAGAACTGGATTGGAGAGAGAGATAAAAACCCTTTGTACAATAAATAGTATCATTACATGATTTCATTTTATGAACCATTTCTTCATTACATGACTTTCTCTATCAATGGATGGTAGATATAGGATTATCACAACCGATCTTAACTTGGATAGCAAATTTCAAGTTTGGCTATATTAGTGTCTATAATTGATGACTTTTGCCCAATATTAAGCAATAAGGCCCCAATGGGTGTGTGTGTATTCAATGTTCCTAAATCAAGACGAGAATCTCTTTAATCACCTCGTGCTGAGACACAATAAATAAATAAATATGTAAATAGTATATATAGAATGTATACACACCCAAATGTCTTTAATTTATATAAAATCAAATGTATGACAAAAACTTAACATAGGGATTAAAGAGATTAACGTGAAAAAAATATTGACCAATTTCAAATGAATAAAGTATTAAAAATGACTAACTTTAAAGTTGCTAAATAAGTATTAAAAATACGAAAAATTTCTTTTCCGATTTAGTTTTGATTCATTAAACTTGGAAATAAAACCGTAGTTTTCAACTCATTATTGATTCCACACCTTCATCCAATCAGGCAAGCGCCTGATTGAAGGTGTTCACCTTGACTTACAAAGAAACGAGAGGTTTGGCTATCTAACAGGACAGTAACATCAGGTTTAATCTAATAATTTAAACATTAGTGGTGAAACAAGGTATTACAAGAGGTCTTAAGTTCCAAACTTTTGCAATGTTATTTTCGGCATCTTTTCATATATCTCGATACCGGACCTTGTGAATCATGCTAACACCGAACAGTTTAAGCTTTGGGTATCAAAACATGAAGAAGAGGTCAATAGAAGCTCAATGTAGAGGTCAGTAGAAGAAGAGGTCATAAATGAGAGGCCTTCAACTAACACTAACTAAGAAAGCAGCTACAAAATCCCTGCTATGTACCTATTTAATCTGAACAAGGAATAAAAGAGACCATTTATAGTCTCGCTCTATTTTCAGTAATCAGTAGTAAGCTCTCTAATAGGAAGTTAGAATATTGTTAGGCAGTAGAAGGAAGATCAGACAATTCAAAGTTGGTAACAATAAAAGGAGGGTTGTACTCACAGTATCTGGTTCCATAGAATCTGGCAAAAGTAGAGTATCAAAGCAGTGTCCAGATATTCTGCAGACAAGTTGTTCATCATTGGGATCCATAATGACTTCTCTGCAAGTGTCGTCACAAACTAAGAAAAAAAACATGTGACTCATCCATTACACAGGTACTAAAGTTACTGGGCAATTTCTAACAAAATTTGTTATAAAAGAGAGAATAATACCAAATAAAAATATCTTACCATGAACAAGTCCGGTCTTTTCACATACAAATGCATCCCCAATTTGGTAATATGTACATGTTTCTCCAGAACAAGTGTGATCAATGACTATCTTGTCAGTCAAGCCCCTGCTGCTTTTCCATGTAGAAACTTGATCAGCCACGGTCCTATCAAGAATTATTTGGTCATCTTGAACCTGCAAATGCTCAATGGTTTTTTTAGTCACCAGAAAAATGGAATTAGTAAAGACTCAGGAGGGAGATATCCTACAAAACCATAAAACAAGTCTATAAAAGACCATTTGTTCAACCCTATTTTATACAAGAGGATAGGGAAACAGAAACTATATTAGCGAATATTTACCAGCATTCAAAGCATGTGAGAAAATCACATACCTGAGAAGGAAGAGGAGCTTGACTTCTTTTTGCTGCTTGCATTTGGATGTAGTACTCTTTAAATTCAGAAGAGCAATCTCGAACCAGTTGAGTCATATCTTCCTCGTCACGCTGGGATGATGGCAAAAATGGGCGATGAGTAGTTCATCTCTAAGATAGGAATAAAATCAACTAACCAAATGAATATGGTGGCACAGGGAACCCCCATAGTACTACCAGATCCAAAGAATGACGTGAGATTTAAGAGAATCTGATCAAGCTCTTTCTTTCCCAGAGTGATATTAAATATTAACGGATTTTAATGTGTTAGATTTCATATAATTTTGCCGAAATCACACTTACTTAAACATATCATATATATATATATATATATATATATATATATTCGTGAACCTATTATTTTCTTTTCCTTTCTAACAAAAGAATGTAATTGCTCTCACTTCAAATCTTTTCTGTTTCAAACAGGACAAAGAATTTAAAAACATTTCTCATGTTTCAAATAACAGGAGGGTGAAAGAAGAACCTGAATGTAAAGTTTTTTCCAAGGACATTGGCGCAACTTCTTGGTCGTGGGCAACAGACCCCAACGCAGACAGTATCTGCACATGAATCGCAGGCATAAGTGTCAAATTCTAGTACTGCAGTAGTGCAGAATTTCATATCACTTCTATTCATTGCTTGGATAGTAGTAGCATTGAAGAATAGCGTACAGCTCAAACATGGATGTATATGGATATATAAGATGCCATTACTTACAATCTGTGCCATAATGATTCATCAGACGCCACAGAATTTAAAAACCGACAAACCAGTGAACAAGAAACCAGATCCTGCTTCAAAAGACAGTTAAGTGAAAGACAGAAACAGAGAGGGAGCATACAAAGTAGGGGGAAAAACCCTGTCCGCAATACCTCTGATGAGAGAAACTTGAGGATGTGACGGAAGAGCTCCGGAGGAATTTTACTGAAAATTCCAGTCTCAATCCTCCCGGGAACGACGCCCTTGGATTGAGAGGACGAATTTGTAACGGAAACTACCTCTCTTTGTTCGTTAGGGCTAATCTGTTCGATTCGAGCTCTCTTAGCTTTTGGTTCCTCCTGCGCGTTCCCCTCTTCCTACAAATACCCGCACTCAAATTCATCCGTAGTTCACCCTAAATCGGCATGAACATGATAAAATTTGAAGAAACAAACGAACATGTTTGAACGATACGCCTATAATTTTCCTAAACCCCAACCAATCCAACTCTACAAATAACATGGGAGAAATAGCGAGTGAAGAGGTAGAAACCTTGTCGGAGACCTCCGAGAGAACCTCTGATTCGAGAAATTGAGCCAAGAACTCGTCTTCTTCATCTGGAATGGCCATTTCGCATCAAGCGATGGGATTTTCGAACTCCTGCAACGATCGATTGTGATTAAGCCGATAAATGATCTCCGTCGGCCGGTAACCGGAGCTGGCAGCCGGCAGTTCCGGCCTTTAGAATGACGACCAACCCCCAATAACCCACCCGAAATCACAGGAACCATGCCAGGTGAGGATTCTCCACAACTGCACAACGCGAGCATCCTGCGGCCAGATTCTTCGAATTGGGCTGACGGCCCGGACTTTGATTTGGGCCAAATGGCCATTAACTTGATGGGCCCAGCCCGCTATAAAACATTATCAAGTTTCATAAAAGGCTGAATGGGCCTTAACTAAGAATCCAACTGATGAACTTCGAGATTGCAACGGATGTTTTATCTACTAAGCTATATTCAAATTTAATCTTCACTAACATTTGAAAGTATGGTAAATCTAAAAAAACCTTAGTTAGTTGCAATATATACCTTTGAGACTTCGACTCAAGGTTAGAATTAGAAGTTCAAAATTCCTCCGATTCACATGTTATTTAGCTAAAAATTAACCTTTAACCATATAATGGTGTGATTGAAATTAAGCTCATACCATAAAAAAAAATATTTAGATTTAACTGAAGCATATTTATTTTATTTTACTAACTAAGGACGTGTTTAGATTGACTTTCTATTTTCTAATTGTTTAAATTAGTATTTTCAAGTGTAAAAAAAATGTCACTTAAAAAGCCAATTCAAAGAAGTCTTAAAAAATATTTGGTGTTTAAAAATAATTTACTTTTTAATTTAAAAACATTTTAAAATAACTTAAATTTACCTGGAAAAAAATCATTTCACAACAATAGTTTAAAAGATGTCGGAAATTTTAACTTTATTATTGTATCTCTCTCCTCATTTAATACATACTTATTAGTTTAACTATTTCCTTTATTACAGGTTTTTCTAGGCAGCCTTTATCAAGGTTAGGTTTTCCAAATAATATAAATAATGAATTAAAAAATTCCAAAAAGATACATTATACACATATGTTTTAGTTTCATATTTTAGTTAAAATTCCCCATGTGGTTATGTATGACGTACGAATAAAATTCATGATAGCTAATTATTTGATTGTTTCCAAATTTTGTCGTCTTCAGAGGAATTCTTGCTCTCAAGTTTATCTTCTTAATTTTAAAATAATTAAAATCACTTTTATCATATTTAAAATTAATTTTAAATACGTATTTAATCATTAAAAAATAATTTAATATTTAATTTTACACTTTTAAATAAAATTTTCATATCATCAAATTTGATTATAAACGATTGAACGTGTGATTCAAAATGATCTTGAAAATGTCAAAAATAATTTTAACCATTTTAAAACAACATTTAAATATGTGATAAATAGTTTTTCTTTCCTATAATGGGAACATGCATGTTCGTTACTTTGATAATATTTTTAGTAAGCTTGGATGATTATTTTATTCTCAATACATCATGACATTTTCAATGAGGTACGTTGTCTATTAATGATTAGATACAATAATAACCATTAACGTTAAAAAATACATTAATCTTTATGCATCTATTCTTATCATTTACATTAAAAAATAAAATAAAATTTGACAATTACAAATTATGGTTAGACAGTTTAATAGATGACAAAGATAGGTGCGACTTAAAATGTACATAAATATTATTCTAACTACTATATACAAATTGAAGGCATAGAATTTTTACTCAATGTTCCACTTTTGGCCAATTTTCTCACTAATTTCAATAGAAAACAATATACAAACTTCTATAAATTCATCAATTTCAACGAAACAAAGCGTCGCACAAAAAAAAAGCCCGATGAATACTCAAATTAACTAGTGAATAATTTTATCATAACTCATATATTTTGACAAAGAAAACTCTACTACTCCCTATTTTATTAAACTCACATCTTACAAATGTTTTTTTTTAAAAAAAATCATGGACTTATCAAAGATATCATCTTAATGATAATTAGAACAAAATTTTGTTAGATAATTATAATATTTTAATGGTTAAATTACAACATCTATTTAAGTTTAAGATGTAATTTGATACAATCCATCATCAAAATTGATACAATTTTTTTAACATATTTAAAGTGAAGTGATCGAACCTCTAGCCTTAGAATAGATTAGTACCCACAATTGAATCATATTTATTTTTAGCAAAACTGATACAACTAACAAGTTTGGTGGCCAAAATTATTATTTTTTGAGTAAATTACAAAAAAACACTATTGATAGTTAAAAAATGGAGTTCTAAAAATTTTGTTGATTATAGAAATTGTAACGAAGTGTATAAGATTAAAAGTTAAATTTTTATCGTCAAATTTATTTCGATCATTGCAAGGGTTCAACGAACTTTAACTTTTGATTTTTGCAATTAGCCCCCATTTGTTTTCAAATAAATGTAAGATTGAGTATAAAAATAGTGGCGAAGGAAGACGAGATTTGGTCAATGGTGGCTATGAGTGGGAGAATAATTCATCAATTTCCGAACGAACTACGTAAAATATTTCTCTTCATTCTCTTTCTTTCTCATGGATCGTAATTCGTAAAGCCATATAGATCTGCTGTCTACTACTACCAACCTGTCCCTTGAATAAAGAAAGTTTTTGTCAATGGCAGCCTCTGTGAAGCACAAACAACAGAGAGAGTTGACTTTCCCTAGATTAAACCCACAAATGGCTCACTGATTCGACGAATACACAAACCGCACTAAATCCCCCAAAACTCCCATTTCTTTGTTCTCTCTTCTGAGAGCTGCAGCTTTTGGAGCAGGAATTGAGAGCGATGGCGACGGTTTAGGTGAAATTGGTGACTAATTTCTTGTTGGGTATTCAAGAGTTGCAGCAATTGGAAGATTGAAGGCTCTGGAGAAATGGGGTTGGGTAATGGGTGTCAAGATGGAGTCAATACAAGGCCTCTGTTCTTGGTGATCTATGCGACGGTCATTGCCGGCATAGTGTTCTCATCGTTATATGTATTTTCGGCTGTTTACTCGTCTTCAAATTCTGTCTCTGATTCCAGCTCCTCCTGGTTTTCGTCCCCTTCTTATGAATTTACCAGTACGTGTTCTGTTTCTCTCTATTTCTTGTAGTGTAATTACACTTGATTATGTTCCTGTTATGTTGTTGGGATGAATGGTAGATTGTGATTGATGATGGATAGAAATTTAACTGATTTACTTGCTCTATTTGACGGCATTTAAATGGATTGGTTGACTTTATGTACTGTAAGCTAAATCGGGTTTGAGCTGATGATCTTGTTCAATTTTATCTATAAACAACGGTGGGATTGAAATTTCCTCTCTCTGTGACATTTTTGATAAAACCTTTCTCACCATAAATCTTCAGATTTTAGTTATTGGAGCTGTTATCCAACATTGTCGCTGTTCCAACCAACTTGTAAGATAAACGTTTGGTTTTTGTTCATTCTTAAACTGACCCTTCAGTGCTTCATTTTTTCCTCTCATTGAATTGTGGCATTGGCTAATTAGTTGTTTCCCATAGAATAATGAGCTGAAGTTTCAACAGTCTCTTTTACCAAAAAAAAAGAAAAAAGGATATGAGCTGAAGTTTGATTTCCGTACCCCAAGTCTGGTTCTCTAATGAATTTTCCCTGTTTCATGTCCAAGCAGCAAACATATTATTGGTCTTGATGCAACTTTTTTTTCCTCTGTGCACCTCCCCTTTTCTTAATTTTATCATTGATTGGCATTGTCTGTGTTCATTTACGACTTAACCCTCTCTTTCTAGATTCCGATTCAACTCTTATCAAGGACCAAAGATCAAATGTATCACAACCAAGTACAGTGCCCAGTCCAGATTTCCGCAGCACAAATGTTCACATCAAGGGGGAAAGACCGATATGGGAAGCTCCAGACACCAAAGGTATGCCACTGCCGGAGACTTTTCATCTAAGCAAGGAGCTAGTTCAGGGAAGGGCAAAAGATAACATAATAATAGTGACATTTGGTAACTATGCATTTATGGACTTCATCCTCAGTTGGGTTAAGCACTTGACAGATCTTGGTCTTTCGAATCTTCTTGTCGGTAAGCTACTGAATCTTTTTTAATATCATTTTTAGTGGTAACCTGCTGTTGAAAATATGTTTAGGAAGCTTGGGTGATTATTTCAGGTGCAATGGACACCAAACTGTTGGAAGCTTTGTATTGGAAAGGTATTCCAGTTTTTGACATGGGAAGCCATATGAGCACAGTAGATGTTGGCTGGGGATCGCCTACATTTCATAAGATGGGAAGAGAAAAAGTGATTCTCATCGATTCAATTCTCCCTTATGGTGTTGAGTTGTTAATGTGTGATACAGACATGGTGTGGTTAAAGGTAACTCTTGGGATTGTTATTTGGTTGTTCCTTCACCATCAAGCTACATCTAATTTCTGGTCATACGTTTGCACTAACAATATTGGCAATCTATTGACTCATTATATTATCGCAAACTTGTTTTACTCAGTATAATCTCTCCTGCCCTTACTGATAAAAACTGCCAGATCTCAATAGTATAACAAGTATTCGACGTGTTTGGTTACTAAAGCTTCTATTATTATTAATATATGTGGTAGAAAATAATCTTGTTTTATTCTTATTCAAAGGTGGGTGGGGAGATCTTGGGATAGGAGGGAGGTTTTTTTTCCCTCCTTCAGATTTTTAAGAGTTCAAAGTTGGGTTTGTGTATTCAAATTCATTGGTCCATTCGGGTTTCTCTTAGTGCTATTATTTGAGAAAATAATCACCTCATTAGTTTTTTAATGTAACAGAATCCGCTCCCATATCTTGCTCATTATCCTGAAGCAGATATCTTAACTTCAAGTGATCAGGTTGTACCAACAGTGGTTGATGACAGGTTGGATAAATGGAACGAAGGTGAAGAATTAAATTTTCTCTGTTCTTCCATGGCATTGATTCAAAATTACTTAACTTTTCCCAGCCTAAACTAAAAACTATGTACAAGCACGTGTTTTTAATACTTTTAGGGCATGCCTCTTTGACCCATGCTTGATTATATCACGAGTTCTTAATTTCATACATTTTGACCCATGAAGACTTGCTGGTCATTGATGTTTAAATCACCGTTCATGAATGGTTGTTCAACAGAAAATTTTTGACAACTACAGAAGGAGTCTACGGCAATAGCTCCTTCTTGGAGCTGGAATAGCTGTTTCAAATTGTTTTCTTCATATGTGTTTCATGCAAGGATTATAATACTCGCCTCGCCAATATGTTGTTATATCTATAAATCGGAGGGTTTGACAAAGATATCTTTGATATCTTTTATAATCACCCATAAAATATGAAAATACCATCCATTACTCTCAATATGAATATAAATCCTTAAACTAGTTTGAAATTAAACACAAGTTAATTATTAACTAACTTTTAGTTTCATTCACAGCAATATTGTATATCCATGAAATTGAAATGGCAATATCGATACTGATTTCAATATTTTAATCCTTGGTTTCATGAATCTTCATGAAATCAAGAAAACATAAGGGACATTTCTTAGTTGAAAATGTTGAAGTTCATTTGGATACAGCTAATGCCTATAAATTTGTAAGTTTTGCCATAATTGAACTGGTTCCATCTTCATGTCTTTAAAGACGTTCAAACGCTATCAGGATATTGCCTTGTGCAACTGAAGTTTCAATCTCTATCTGAAGCACCCTATTCTTTGGAATTTTGCTCTTCGAAATATTCTTTAGTTATCTTTACTTGAATAATTAGTTTATTCTGCACTCTACGTGTCTACATTAAGTATCCTACACTTTCTGGCATATCAATATTAAAGATGCAAATGCTTTTGAAACAGTTACTGGTGCCTTGAATATTGGAATTTTCCACTGGCGGCCCACAGAAGCATCAAAAAAATTGGCAAAGGAGTGGAGGGAAATGCTCCTAGCCGATGACAAGATTTGGGATCAAACTGGTTTTAACGAACTTGTTCATAAGAAATACGGACCATCTGTAGATGAAGACAGTGGACTCGTCTATGCTTATGATGGCAATCTCAAACTAGGAGTTTTACCAGCAAGTATTTTCTGTAGTGGACACACCTACTTTGTCCAGGTAGGACTTCCACTTTTTGCCTCAACATTTTGTTTTTTAGAGTATCCATTAGTGTTTGGGTCTCAACATCCTATTAATCATAACACAAGCCATGTTAATGTATTCTCATTGATCTAATCAAATTGCAATGGCAGGCAATGTATCAACAATTTAGATTGGAGCCATATGCTGTTCATACAACATTTCAGTACGCGGGTACTGAAGGAAAGCGCCACAGACTGCGTGAGGCCATGGTTTTCTATGATCCTCCAGAGTACTTCGATGCACCAGGTAAATTTTGTATGAGATTCATGGATCATTCTTTTTTGCTGCATGATATGCATTATGCACATCATTTTCCAAATTGTCTTATTTTCTGTCCCTCGCCTTTGAGTACTTTTATGTGGTTTTGTGATTGTTCTTGTGTTCCCTTTGTATGGGTCATAACAGAATCTGCTTGGAGTTGGAGTTTCTAGGGAAGATTTACAAATTTATTTGTGGCCTCATGATCAACTGAATAGCCTTCCTCACCATTGAAGATATTGTGTGACTGATGTTTTTATGTTTAATAACGCTTCATTTCTTGGGAAATTCTACAGGAGGTTACCTATCATTTAAGCCATCAATTCCTAAGAACCTAATATTAGAAGGAGAGCATAACCTTGATACTCACTTTACTCTTATTAACTACCAGGTTGTGTGTTCTAACAATAAACCTATGTTTTCCTCATACGATGTCCTAAAATGTCCCATTTCTGAGTTTCTATTTGTTTTTTATGTTCAGTTGAAACAAATAAGGACTGCGCTTGCTATTGCTTCATTATTGAATCGTACACTGGTAAGAACACTTACTGTGGACACATTCATTCTTCAGAGCAAATACGATATTATGTAGAAAAGAGGGGAAAAACATTTTGGTGAGAACTTATAGGAGAGAAGGAAGGAGATTGTGAATATCTCTTTTTCTTTTATAAATAACCAGGCTCTCTAGAGACACTTTTACGTTATTTTCATGATCTAACCTACTAATTTCTAAGGAAATTTTGCCCACCTTGATGCTAGTTGAGCCTTTCTAGAGAGAAATTGGTTGAGAATTCTGGCGACAATGAAGTCAAAGATAAAAGGGGATGATATGTAATTTAAACATGCTCATAAACAGTGAGAAGTTCCTTTTACATGCATAAAAAATATAGGAGAAATGAGTATTTATTTTATGTGTGTATAATAGACTGAAACCACATTTCTTGATGCTCGTCTTTGCAGCTACTTATGAAATTTTGTCTCTAATTTTTTTCATTTTGTCTCACTCGTGAACTCCAGATCATGCCTCCACTGTGGTGCCGGTTAGATAGGCTTTGGTTTGGACATCCTGGAGTGCTGCAGGGTTCTGTGACTCGACAACCTTTTATTTGCCCGTTGGACCATGTTTTCGAGGTACCTCCAAAATTTTGAACTGATTGAAACAGTTAATATTGTCTTGATGAGCTTTTCACCATCATATTAGTCTAATTCCAATCCTAATTGGATAAGATTATAAGTATAGTGAGGATTTTTACTTTTGTGGGATTGGCAGACATAGTAAAATTTAGATGAGAAATATGTTCATATTCAGCTAATCTATTACTGAACCAGGCAATCAACATATGAATTAAATTGAAATTATACCACAAAGTCCAGGCTTTAACCTTTCGGGTTGACTTCAAATGTGATGCTGAAGCTTTCTTTGTTTCTGGGATTGGTTGGAAACTAGAGACTACTGATTGACCCTCTGGAACCAATAAGTTAAAAGTGATAGTATATTTATTGTAAACCATCATGGATTGACCTAGTGGTAAATAAAAGGCTTAAGAGGCAATGAGTTCAATCCATGGTGTCCACCTACTTGGGATTTAATATCCTATAGGTTTCCTTGACACCCAAATGTTATAAAGTTAGGTGGGTTGTCCCCAGAGATTAGTCGAGGTACACATAAGTTGGTCCGGACATTCGCGGATGTTAAGATTTAAAAAAAAATTATTGCATATTGGACTCTAACATTCCTATCACTAAGAACTACTAAACTTGGTATCTAGCGATTTAAGCTTAATTTCTACAGATATAGCAGAGTATATACATTTATAAGTTATTTTTTTCCCTTTTTCAATACATTCAAGGCTCTTTCTCCCATCCCTTTTGACCAATGCAAAATCAACTATACCTAGTGGTGTCCAACTTTGCACTCAGTATCATATCAATTCACGCAATTATCATAGGAATGATCAGTGTGTTATCTGTATGGTGCTCAACATAATCTTTTTCTTTTAATTTTTCGGGGCCATAATAACTTTAAGAAGCCCGATTATCTTTTATTCATTTCGACCCATAGATCCCAAATGAGGTGGAGAGGTATTCATTTATACAGTCCGCTGTACATTTTCTGTAACATATGGATTAAAGACGTGAGATTTGTTAAACAAAGAATGCACTTATATTTATATTTATTTATTTATTTCCTTCATTTTTATGCCAAGCAGGTCAATGTGATGTTAAAAGAATTACCAGAGGAAGAGTTTGGCCCAGGAATCAGCTTTAGAGAGTATTCTTTCTTGGAAAATCCATTACTCCCAAAACAGGTCAGTGTCACTTGTTAGAAACGGTCAGTTCTGCCAAAGATAGCATAGCTCAACTAGCATTTGTATGTGATAGCGACAAAGAAGTATCTTGTTCGAATCCCCCAACCCTTATTGTACGAAAAAAAGAAAAAAAAGTTTGTTTTGCTTAATTAATAGCATTTTCTGAGGAACTGTTAATATGTCTTTAGGTGAAAGAATCATGGCTTGATGTTCGACTCTGTAAACAAGAAAATGAAGATTGTCGTCCATCAAATGATACAGTACTACCAGGTGTCCTCAAATTTCCTAAAGGCAGCAATGAAGACACGGTAATTAGCTTTTTTTACATTACATTTGACCACTTTTACTGCTCAGAGTTCACCCTAATCAAGTTCACCCTAATCAAAAAGATTATTGTCATCTAGTAATACGAAGCTGTATTACACAAATTGGATAACAGGAATCTTGTACTTCCAACCATTTTCCTGGTGTTGTGAATCAATTGTACAACACTGAGACTGGAAGTTAGATTGCTGTAATTTTTAACTACTTTTGCAATTCCAGAGCAACATAACAGGAACATGTAGACTGCAGATTATAGATTTCACATTTTACTGCAGCCTTAGAATAGGTTGTTTGTGTTTGGTATATCTTTTGGGAAATTTTTGGAGCCAACAATCCCCTGGGAAAAAAAAAACAAAAAAACAAAACTAAAACTTATCTTTCTCCAAAGGTTCAGATTTGTTAATATTAATTGAAAAGGCATGAAATAGGATGCTCGCAATAGAATGTTTATCTGTTAAAATCGCTGTTTCAGTTTGTTTCATAGATGTTGATGCATTCTAGGGATCTCCTATTGCTTGTTGTAAGTTAGCTATATAAACCTTATAATAAGAAGTCCATCTCTTCATTGAACTTACTGTATTAGATTCTATGTTTTTCTTGTATAGTTCAAAGCAATATTTTCCACATTCAAGGATGTTAAAGTCATCCAGTTCTCCACAATGCAAGATGCGTTCCCTGGTTTCTCTGATAAGGTAACCAAAACCCTTTTGATTCATTTGACTAATTAGGGCATATCATGTTCACTTTTGTCATTTTCAAACTCACTCCAAAACATGTTCTTAATCATTCAAATCAATTTGATGATATAAAAATTGTATCTAAAAATATAAAATTAAACATCAAATTGATTTCGTGTGATTAAATGTATTTTGAACTGATTTTGAATATTAAAAAAATGATTTTAATGATTTCAAAATCACTCACAAACATGCACTAACAGATTTTATGTAAAGTCTCATACACATGAACTACAATTTGATTAACAGAAAAGGGAAGAGAGGTTCAGGAACCGAGTCAAGCGTTATGTCGGCATATGGTGTTGTGTGGAGAATGCAACCCCTGGCCACATATATTATGACATGTACTGGGATGAGAAACCTGATTGGAAACCACACCCGCCTCAAACACCCGAGGAGGATCGACCACCTTTATAAGGTCATTGATGCGAGCATTTATCTAAATCTAGAAGAAATGAAGACAATTTCTCGAGGATGTTTTATTTATTACTCTGTGAAGAATCCAAAGCATAGGCTTAGTCGGGATTAATGGAGGTCGAAATCGAGTATTGGTATGATTGGAGGTCGAAGTCGAGGCTACCTTTTTAATTTGTGTTCTCATGGATCACAGATTCACAGTAGAGTTAAAAGAATACAGATAGATTTAATTTAGTTCCCACTTGTTCTGATAGGTGAGCAGACTTGTTATTTATGTTAGATGGAAAAAGTTGCATCTGTAAGCTCACAAAGAAATATGATATATGCTCTCTGAATGAAGGGAAGTTTTGACTTTATACACTCCAATAAAGAGAGAGGAAGTAAAATGCACAATGTTTCACAAAGGATGAATGCTTTATTTTATTTGATAGATTTCAAGGACGTACTAATCTAACAATTGATCAGTTATGATGCTTTCAATCAATTGAAATATGGCAAAAAAAAAAATATATCAATCTTCACACATTTTTAAGTATTTGAGCAAATTAGAAAGACCACCTTTGAAATATGGTGGTGGTTACAATCATACCTTCAAATTTTCAATTGTAAAAATTGAATCCTCAAACTTATACAAGTGTTAGAATTGGACTCTCAAACTTATACAATTGTAGAAATTATAATAATGGTAAAATTTGTTGACTCAACTTTTTTCATTGAACAATTTATACAAGTGTTGGAACCGAATTCACAAACTTACATGATTATTGATTCAATCTTTATCATTTGAGAGTTCAATTCTACCAGTTTAAGAGTCCAATTTTAACATTTGTATAAATTTGAGAGTTCAAGTTTTACACTTCAAATTTTTAAGGATATAATTGTAAGTACAAGCAGTTTTTGCAACTTACCCAAAAAAAATTTAGTGAACAACAATTTATTGTGTAAAATTTTTTTCTTTTTCTTTTTCTTTTTGTAGCGGATCTAGTAATTTAGTAGTAATCATATTTAACCATATTCCTTTTCTTTTTAATATATATATTTCTATTGCAAGTATTCGTTCTCTCAAAGTTTTGAATCTCATAAACAGAAGGCCGATTCGAAATTTCCAAATATGATAAATCAAGAATGCATCTAATAGATCTTCATGCAGACGCAATACGTTTTGTTGCCTAATTCTGAATCACATCTCAAACTCCACTACATAAAATCAACAAAAACATTACAAAAAGCCATCACAACTCAATCTTTCAGAGAAAAAAATGTTAAAAAAATATCATCTGAAAAAGAGGATTGAGATGAAATAAGGAAATCAATCCAAGTCTTCTAATATAATAAAATCTATTCATTCCTCTAAAACTTGAGCGAAAGAAATTGCCGCATTACATAATCTAAAATGTGCACAATTACTATTTGTTCCTCAAAATGTCTGCAAATCTAATAATCAAATACAATTTTAGGAGCAGGACAAAAAAGTGAACGACATTCAGATGAACTTGCCTTAAGATGGCCGAGAAAACTGTCGAATTTGCAAGAGCAGGTCATAAGAGAAATATACTACATGGCAGAATCAAGAACGTGCATGCCCTGCCTGCTTTAAATTAAAGCAATAAGCCAAAAACACAGATTCCACAAAATGAAAACATCCTCCCCTTTTGCACCTCTTTCGAAGAAGCAAAGTCGATGATTCGGCTTCGAAAGTGCTCTTCATAGGTTAAAAAACCAGCATCTGCACCTGTATTTGCAAGCAAACATAAGAAAACTACCTTTTATTATGGAAAAATGGAGGGTAAGACGAGAGAATTTGTAGAGGAATGAAGAATTACACCTACAAAATTCTTAATCATCCAAGTAATAGTATGAGCCAGCTGACTTTTGCTCCCGATCCTTTGCTGAATCGACCTTGTTAATTCTTGGCCTGTAATTTGTTGGATCTCTTCTAAACGTAATATCAAGATGCTGCGATCGATCAAAAGAAGACTTGTAAAAAGACTCGTCAATGACTATCGTTAAATCTACAGCATTGCTCCAATCAGTTTTACGATTGTCAAAACCATGGTTTGGCCTCTTTAAGATATAGAATAATCCAAAAGAAAAGGATGTGAGAACCGGGGATAGAAGAAACGTGACTTACAGATAAGAAGAGATTCATTCCAGTCAACAGCGACTGAGGACAATTAGCAGTACAATCAACTGAAGGCTGACCCTCATAAACAATAACCCGATCTGCGAGATAAGTTGCCATAATAAAATCGTGTTCAACCACAAAGGCAGTCTTTTTTGCATGAAGAATAAATCTCTTGATGACTTTCGAAGCAACAATACGCTGCTCAGAGTCAAGGTAAGCACTTGGTTCATCTATCAGATAAATATCTGCAGGCTGCAAGCATTAGAATAAAACAAATATACTAATCATTTCACTGTAAATATTTTGTAACTTTCTTATAAAAAAAGGGTTAAGAACTAAAAAAATAATTGACACAGAAAAATCTATATTCTGAAGTCTCATGGATATACATACTACCAATAAGGTTCCATGAATACAGATTACTTTCTGACCCTAACCATAAATGCATAGTACCTAAACTGCTAATACAGCTTGCTGATGATATTGGATGAAAAGGTTATTATTTGACAGGACTAAAGAAACAATGTAATTGTACCTTTCCAAGGCAGAGGCACAATGCAACTCTCTGCAACTCTCCCCCAGAAAGATTCACGACTTCCTGGTCCATTAATTGTTCAATAAGCAAGGGTTTCATTACGTCTGAAACAAATTGCGGATGCATATAGGACTCCCTTATTTTCTGATGTAGCAAGTGCCTGACAGTGGATTGAAACTTAGGACTGATCTTCTGGGGCTTGTAGGAAACGTTAAACTCAGGAATCTCAATATCAGAGCCTTCGACAGAATCAGGTTTCAACAAACCAGCCTGCAAATGTCGTCAATCAGGGAATAAATGCTTAGGAAGAGAAAGATACGTACTAATTGGACATTTTCTATTTACTACTATTAAAAAGAAAAAAAAAAAGAGAAAAGAACTAGAAAATAAGTAATGGAAAGACCAAATACCAGCATACGAATAAATGTTGTCTTCCCGGTTCCATTTTCACCAAGCATCACAATAATCTGTGAATCAGTAAATTCACCTTCTATCACACGGAGCTTGAAATTTCCTTGAGTTTTGCTCATGGTTGGGTACTTATATCGCGCATATGTTTCAATTTCCTCTGCACTTTCCTGAGGAGTCTCGGCAACCTAGAAGAATAAAAGAAAAATAAGGATAAATTGTGATGGTATAAACATTCCATTCTGGTGTTGAAAGTCCGCAGAATTCTCACCTTGAATGTAAGAGATTCATCTCTAAATCGTAGATTTTCTGTGGGAACAAATCCAGCCAAGAAGATGTTGATCCCTTCTCTAACCGAGAAGGGAAGGGTCACAACTCCATAAGCACCCGGTTTCCCATAAAGACAGCAAATGAAGTCAGATAAGTAATCCAACACACTAAGATCGTGCTCCACAACAATTACATAGCTGCAAAAGGATGCATGAACTGTGTCAAACTAAGATAAGAGAAACAAAATACTAGGAATATAATAAAAAGAATGCAAAAGTACCTATTGGGCCTGAGCAAAGATCGAATAACTTGGGCAGCTTTAAGCCTCTGTTTCACATCAAGGTAACTCGAGGGTTCATCAAACATATATATCTCTGCATTCTGTATGGCAACAACAGCAATGGCAAATCTTTGAAGTTCTCCACCAGATAGATCACCAACATTGCGGTCTATAACCTGGTTAAGTTCAAGATCATGACAGAGTTCTTGCTTCATATCCCTCTCATCTTTTTGCTCTAGCACCTGGCCAACATTTCCTTGAACTGCTTTCGGAATGTGATCAACATATTGGGGCTTTATGATGGCCTGACATAAAAGTTAAAAAAAGGGTCATTATTAGTGATAAGTAAAAGTTGTGCACCTCCTGATCCTCTATATTTTTATTCTATTTTGTAATATCTTTTCCTTATATCAAATGAAAAGTTTAGTTTCTGTTTCAAAAAAAAAAAAAAAAAAAAAGTTGACAAGTAAAAGTTATCAATACATCCACCATAGAAGATTCAAGAATAAACCAAACTAGATCACCCATTCCAGGCATAGGCTAATACATGCAGCAAAGATAGGAGAAGGTTTTGGCAACCACTTTTGCTTCAGTCACCCTTGCCTAGTACATTTTCATCAATTCAGAAAAACTTTATCTGTACGAAAATAAATCTTAAAAAACCCGACAAACGCACACCCATGACAAGGCACTAACCTCACCCACCCCCAACCTCATCCAAAGACTGCTCCACCCCTCTAAAAAATTATATCGTTTCTTTTCATCCACACTCCACACAAAACAGTAAAACAACAAACCTGCCACAAGATCCTCAATTATCACAAAACGAAGAGTTCATCACGATGTACTCGAACAAAGATCAACAATCCCTAATACAAAATACAACAGCCCCAAACCAACTAAAGCACTGGCTCCAGAGAGACTAAGTAAACAGGAAAACCCCCAAGAGATTATTAAGATCCTCCTGCTATCTACAAATAACACACCACTAGGGCACATAACCAAGGTAGTGTGCCACTAGGTACGATCCTAGTAGTTTACTCTGCCATGTAAGACCTTTGCAACATGAGACTTCACTTTCTTGAGAAATTTAATCTTCCACAAAGAGGAGAAACTTGAGACCCCTGAATGGGAGTAAAGGAACAAAGGATTGAAAATAAAAATAAATAAATAAATAAACCCCCCCGGGAAGGATGAGGATACGAAACTCCCAAATCTCTTCTCCCTGGAAAAATCCATAGACAGACAACAGAACCCACCACCTAGAAAGACTCTCGTCCCATTAGAAAACAACAAAAACCCAAAGAGTGTGTGTGGGACAACTTAAGAGACAAAATAGAGGCAATATGAAGAATTCTTCAAAAACCAAGCAATTAAGACAATAGATCTAAGTTTCATTAGGGCTTGTCAGGACAAATAGTTATGCAAAGAACACAGATATTAAGTTCGACCATATTCCAACTACGTGTTGCAGATTGTCTTATTTTCACATAATGAAATAAGCGCAATATGAACGAATGATAATTTTATGTATTAGTTTAGATTATGAAGTAAAGCATTTCTAAGTTACCTTTAGATTATCTTCAAGGATACGTGTAAAATAATTCTGCAACTCAGATCCTCGAAAGTAAGTCAATATCTCCTGCCAATCTGGAGGGTTCTGCAAATATTCATGAAAAGGGTGAGCTTTATTACACAACAAAGTGAATCATAAAAGGCAATAAAGAATGTTACATTGAAACGACCAAGATTTGGTTTCAGCTTCCCAGCCAAAACTTTCAGTGCTGTGGACTTCCCGATACCATTGGTTCCAACCAAACCAAGAACTTGCCCAGGCCGAGGAACTGGCAGCCTACAACCACATTGTCCTTCAATTTTGAACCAGATGAAACAAATTTATGTATTTACAAGCTTAGTAAAGAAATAACCTGTGTAATTTGAAGGTGTTGGGGCCATATCGATGTGTTGTATCTTTATCCAAATCCTTTGGCAGATTGATGATTTGAATTGCTTCAAATGGGCATTTCTGTATCATTGTATTATTTGGTCAGAATAATTTGGCATAATAGTCCAGTATAATGACTCATTAACATATTACAAGAATACTAAAATAATTTATCCATAGACACACATAAGCCACAACTTGCACAAACCTTGACACATATACCACATCCAATACAGAGTTCTTCTGAGATAAAGGCGATCTTAGAGGCTGGGGTAACCTCAATACACAGTTTACCTGCAGAGAGATCAAAATTAATGAAGTAGCAAATAAAGAAACCCTAATCAAGAAATTTGTTGCATGAGTCGATGATGACGGTTAATATTACGTCTGTTTCTTACAATAACAAAAAGGAATGGTTCATAATTCATGTAAAATAAACATTCAAATGGATAAACTTGTTTATCATATATAAATGAAATTAAAAAATTGAACTCTCAAGAAAAGACCGAAAAATTATGCCAATAAACATAATAATTTGCCCAGGAGAGAAAAAAAATAAGTGAGCAATTATGTAATAACGGCAGAGCCACCATACCACTGACTGCTTATAAAAATAGAGACCCAATTCGAGCCAATTAAAAGTTAATTACTGGCGCAAACAAATATCAAAACATGCATGAAGATAGGTGAGCAATCAAGTAATAACGGCTGGGTGGTTGGCAACTGTCTTGCAAGGTTATTCTACATTTTTCGGCAAACGCAAATTAGGCTTCAGAATAAAGTTATATAATCGGATTACTCCAGAGAACAAACTAGTTGATTCGAACTCTCTAGCTCGGTGTTAACGGTCATCAAAGACAAACAGTAATACAGGAATCTACAACCCCACTAAGAACAACAAAGTTAGCATCCGTCTAGCGGAAAATACTACTTCCTATTTCCGTCCGACAATAGATCAGATCAACGACATCAAAAAATTTACAATCCATCACAATTAGATTCTCATTTCCAACAGAATAAGAAGAAAAAGAACATAGAATACCAGTCTTAACAACGGGACAGCTCTTCTTGCATTCCTGACGGCACTTTTTAGGCTTGCACCTATCCGAACTCACTATAGCTATACGCGTCAATCGATCCGCCATCTAACCACTGCGCAGAATTACAGAAGCAATTAGATGCATAGAATCCAGCAACAATATTCCAAAAACAGGAGAAGCAGAGAAGCAAATCAAAATCAAAGAATCGAAAAATCCTGGATTCAGCAAACATAAACAAAAAAGAACGGAAAAAAATCACCAGAATAAGGAAATCACGGTAAGGATGATTATCGGATAGGAAAACAAGGAGGAAATCAAAGAACAACGTGCACAGAGAAGCCAAGAAGAGATACGAGCAAGCGTATGGCACACGCACAGCTCCAAGTAAGCTTGCTAGGGTTTTTTCATCGGCATAAAGACCCGAATGGCGGTTATTTCGGGTCTTTTTCCTTTTTTCTTTTTTCTTTTTTCTTTTTTTTTTCCTTCCTTCCTTTTACCATCGTCGCGACCAGGTGGATGAGATGCCAAAACCCAACAAGTATTGAAAATATAAAATAATAATAGTAATAAATAAATAAAAAGTCGAATATAATATAAATATGTTAAATTAGGGGAAATGTAGATGCCTATTATAAATGTTCATTAGATATGTGTCACTTATCCATTACCCATGTGTTGTCTATGTCTATCGAAATTATACAGTGTTAGTGTCCATGTAATCCACCTCCCACATATCGGTGATCAACCAAAAAAAATTTAGAAAAAGTGGAAAAATCCATTATTTGTTGTTTTATTTATTTTATATATTATTATATTATATTTTTTTCATATTCATGTTCTCGTTGTGCGTTGTTGTGCTTCTCAAATTCACAACACGTTATCTCCTCCTATCGTTTTCCTCGCTAAAGACAAGTCCTAGAGGTATGTCAATTTTTTCCTCTTCGGTATAATTAATAATTTAACATTATTTTTCATATTTAATATCTATTAAATTTCTAATATAAATACAATATTTTATGATAGTACTACCATGACTAATCTCACAAAATTAGAATTTTCCGCCCTTGATATTAACGGTAGTAATTATTTGTCATGGATACTTGATACTAAAATCCACATTAAGGTTATGAATCTTTAAGAGACTATTAAAGAGTAAAATATGATATCCAATCATGACAAAACAAAAGCTAATGATTTTCTTTCGTCATCATCTCCACGAGGGATTGAAAATGGAGTATCTTACAATAAAAGATCCCTGTATCTTGTGGAAAAATTTGAAAGAGATGTATGATCATAAAAAAACAATTCTTCTTCCTAAAACTCGTTATGAGTCAATGCACTTGAGACTACAAAATTTCAAATCAGTAAGTGATTACAACTCCACATTATTTAAGATCCACCTCACACATATTGGTGATCAACTAAAAAAATTTGAAAAAAGTGGAAAAATCCATTCTTTATTGTTTTATTTATTTTTTGTTATTTATTTATTTTATATATTTATATATTATATTATATTTATTTTGTTATATATTATCATTATTATATTATATTTTATCCATATTCATGTTCTCGTTGTGCGCCGTTGTGCTTCTCAAATTCATAATATGTTACCAGCATGCGTTCCTCCTATTGCTTTCCTTACTAAAGGTAAGTCCTAGAGGTATGTCAATTTTTTCCTCTTCGGTATAATTAATAATTTAACGTTATTTTTCATATTCAATATCTATTAAATTTCTAATATAAATACAATATTTTATGATAGTGCTACCATGACAAATCTCACAAAATTAGAATTTTCCGCCCTTGATATTAAATTATTTGTCATGTATACTTGATACTGAAATCCACATTAATGTTATGAATCTTGGAGAGACTATTAAAAAAATAAAATATGACATCCAATCATGACAAAACAAAAGCTAATAATTTTCTTTCGTCGTCATCTCCACGAGGGATTGAAAATGAAGTATCTTACAATAAAAGATCCCCGTATCTTGTGGAAAAATTTAAAAGAGATGTACGATCATCAAAAAATAGTTATTCTTCCTAGAACTCGTTATGAGTCAATGCACTTGAGGCTACAATATTTCAAAGTAGTAAGCGATTACAACTCCGCATTATTTAAAATCAATTCGAAACTATTGTTATGCGGAGAGAAAATTATTGATGCTGATATATTAGATAGGACATTTTTTACATTTCATGTCTTGAATATGCTCCTGCAACAATATCGAGAGAAAGGTTTTAAACAATATTCTAAACTAATTTAATGTCTTCTCGTGGCCGAACAAAATAACGAGTTATTAATGAAAAAATCATGAATCTCGACCAACCGGGACAACATCATTCCCTGAAGTGAATGTTGTGAATTTTAATAATAATCGTGATCATGGTCAAGGTCGTGACCGTGGCAGATGAAGAAATAATAATTATTTTTGTGGTAGTTGTTCTAATCATTCAAATTTCAAAAGAACTACACAAAATAATGATCACAAAGGAAAAACTCCACAAGATAAAAGTTTAAAAAGTGTTGAAAATAAATGTTTCTGATGCAGAATGACTGGCATTGTTCACGTATCTGTAGTATGTCAAAACACTTAGTTGATCTTTATCAAGCATCCTTGGAAGAAAAAGAGAAAAATATGAAAGCAAATTTTGCATTCTAGGATAATGACATATTTGACCTATTCCATATGATAAATTTGGATGTGGTAGGTTTCTTTGAATCTCTTGAAGAGAAAATTGACAGAATTGATGGAGCATCAAGTGTTTCTTTTGACTTTGAAAATATCTAGACTTAATGTTGTTTTTTTATTCATCTCCATGCTTTTTTTTCTCTTCGTAGATGTTAACCTTTGTATATTCCAAATGTTGTTTTTCTTATTGTAACTATTTTCTTTTAATGAAGTAACCTGGATCATTTTCATATGTTGGGTGATTAAAAAAATGAGTAAAGAAGATCTATGTTAGGCGGACAGTGCAACTACACATACAATACTTACAAGTAGAAAATATTTTTCCAAATTGACAATTTTGAAAGCAAAAATTAATACAATATCAGATTATGCAAACCTAATTGAAGGGTTTGGAAAAACAAATATTATTTTGTCTAGAGGAACGAAATTGACAATTGACAATGCATTGTTCTCTAGCCAATTAAAGAGAAATTTACTTAGTTTTAAAGATATACATTGCAATGGTTGACTGATAAAGAATAATATGGAGTATCTTTATATTGTATCAACTGTCTCATATGAAAAATGTATACGGAAGAGTTGTCTGTTTTATCTTATGGATTATATTATACTCAACATTATAACAAATATCACATACAATAGCATTAAAAAATACGCTATCGCAGACTTTTATAGTATTTTTGAAATGTTGTCGTAGCCCATGTTATTGAAAGTCTATGACTTTCCATAGCGTTTTATCAATGCTCTAAAATGTATGTTTTGATAATACATAGATGATGTTATTAAAACTTTTCATAGCGTTAAAAAAATACTATTGAAACATTTTGATAGTGTTTTATAAATGTTTTTGTAGCTAATGTTATTAAAAGTCCTCGACTTTCCTTAGCGTTTCTATACAGAGCTATAGAAAGTTGACATATGATAGCTTTAATTCGATGTTATGAAAATGTTTCAAATTGGAAAAAGTACCAATAAAGTTTTCATAACAATAAAAAAGTTATAAAAGACATTCTATAGCGATTTTAGACAGACTATTGAAAGTCCCTTATTTTTATTAGCATTTTTTCATCGTAATGGAAAAAAGCTATAAAAACCCCATCTTCAAGCATGAATTTTAATGTTAATGAACTTTCTATAGCACTTTTTGTAGTAGTAAAAACAATGTTAATTGATATTTAATAGCACTTTTTAATAACATTTTTTAGATTTTACAATCTATTTAGCAAATATTATTTTAGAATAAATTATAAATATATAATTATAGACACATTATTTACAATCTAAATAGTAAAAACAATACTAATTGATCTTTATAGAAGTCGCGCCCATATTATTGTCTAGACAAAGAAAGATGTAATTCACATTTTATTCAAATTTATAATCATAATTATAACCAAAATCTTCAATTTTATAGCGTACAAAAGAAATAAAACACTATATTCATCCAAAAGGTTAGATATAGTCATCAAAACTATGTTCCAACAAAATTCTTGCCTAATAGAACAAGTTGTAAATTCTTAATCTAAATAAAACGACTACATATATAATCCCAAAAAGTTGATACAATCAAAAGAGATGTTAGATTATAGCAATACCAAAATTCTCTCACAAAAAATATGTAGCTCTGATGTTTGTTGTTATATCAATCACCTTATAAAAAATAAAACAAAATAGCTTTCGTAAATCATCATGGTTTAACTCTAAGAATAAATTAGCTAATGAACTAAATAAATACTTCATTCACAAAGTAGTAAATAAATTTTCTTAATTAGCTTGACTTTATTCATTGGTCATGTAATAGTAGTGCCCACAACATCGTCAATAACAATAATATCGGATCGGATGTAGCTTCATAAGAAGGAATTAGGTAATTTTACCGTATCAACCCACACACGAACTACATTCGAGCCAAGAGGTATGTGATGGACAAGGATTGATGGATCATTGGAAGACCATCTACCTTCAGCAACGACTTCTCTAAACCGACCCAATCTAGCAGCAAACACTTTTGGGGAGTGTTGGTAGTTACACTTTTTTTCACCAATAATATGGATAGAAATTTTTCAAACAATAATAATCTTGATTACTAAATGGATAGAAAATTTATAAATGAATTTACCGGTGGAGAATTCAGGATTGAAGCTGGAATATCTGATGATGTTGACACTCTAACAGAATTATTAAAATTTTGTTTGCCCATTTTTTTTTATATAAACAACATATTCAAAATGTTATATAAAACACAATCTAAATAGATAAAGAGAGTTAGGGCAAATTTATCTTGTCCTTTATATCAAATAAGCTACCACGCTTTTCAGTTCATCTACATCCGACGTTAGATTGTTGCATTTTCTTTCAAGAGATGTAATAATCTTATCTTTCTGAGTTGATGTAATCACCTTCGATATAGTCACACCGAATCTTAATCCTCGTACATGGCCATGATCGGGACTGGAAACTCTACTAATTGCATCGTCAATTATACTACTCAAATGAGACGTTCCCACATAATTTTGTTCAATACGCTCCTAACAAAAAAATAATAGTAAAACCATCCAAGAAATATGTTCACTCAACTGAGGCCATGTTGAAACACTTAATACTTTGTAGAACAAACAAACATGTAAAAGAGTTTTCAAAGGATCGTCTCCTCCAAATAAATCTTCTCCAAACAAACAAACATGTAAAAGAGTTTTAATACGTGGTATTTAATATAAATCAAATTTATATTAAATTTAATTATATGAATCCAATTCACATAATTAATATTTGAATCATATTCAAATATTTAATTCCTATCAAAATAAACTTTATATTATAATATATCAAACACATTACATTAATTATATAATATATAATTAATTTAAATTAATTATATCATATATAATTAATTCCCTTTATTAATTTGAACAATTCAAATTAATCCAAAATTAATTATCAATAACCTTGTTGGGCTACAAAGGGGACCTTATGGACCTGTAGATTGAAGCTCCAATGGTACTTAGAAAATTAATTAAACTCCTTTAATTAAATTTTCCAACATCCATTAATTGTCAGTCACTCCACTAAAGACCAACAACTACACTATACGCACTACAGATATATTTCTATGTCCATTGGATATAACCAGTCAACGGTGCATGATCCTTCACAAATTGTTCGTAAGTACAACTAAGCCAAAATTACTGTTTTGCCCCTATAATTACTTTTAACTCCTTAAGTACTATCGATCTCTCTAATGAACAATAAGTCATAGTCCAACTATGACTAAAACCCCTCTCGGGCCAAGAGAAAGTATGACGCCACATTGTTCAAGCCCCAGAATAAGCCCTTAAGGGAGCAATCTATCTACTTACCCCAACATTAGGGAAGAAGCAAATTCCATCTTATGTAGCTATGTTCCAATTCTCCAATCAGGTGAATCCCCAAAATAGTAGGCTTATTGAGTCAACGATCTGGCCACTTTCACCCATACAAATCAAATGATCGCCTTCAAAAGTAGATTCACAACTACTCAGGATTCAGGTCATGTGATCTATGGTCATCCTAGTGAAATGTAAGTCTCTATTATTAACTGTATTATATAATGAGACTATTCATTTCGTGGTCCGATCTTATACAAACTCCTTTATATAGAACACCTCCGCTCACATTTCTCTACATGAATGATCAAGATTAGATCATTTGTAGCACTTTACAACAATTGTAACATTTATAAAGCGAGTCGTATTCGTAGTGTCACCAAGATAAGGTACCCAACCTTATCTATCTACTACAGACTATTTAGGTTATCACTTAAACATGATCCACCTGTATGCCTCTACATACATATTTAAACTACAAAAGATAACTTTGGATATTAGTTTATTGGTTTTGTGGGTTAATGCTACTAAATATCAAATAAAATACCTCAAATTTTATTAAATAAATAAATTGTTTGTAGATTACAATTACAAACTACAGAACCCACTAGATTTAGGGTATCAACCCCAACAATCTCCACTTGTTCTAAAGCTAGTGGGGTGTACATCATAAAAGTCACCCTAATACAAAAGTACACAAAACAATAAACTATGCCATAAAACGAACCCAATATAAAATCTCCCACTTGCCCTAGACCAGATGTGGTATGTCCCGTAGACCTTGTTAGGAACGTCCTAAAATTCGCAGTTTGTAATCATGGAAACATATTCTAATTATCAATAAAAGTATTATTGAAGGATTTATTCAATTAAGGTGTTATTGAAATTGAAATTACATTATGTTATAAAATCCAATAAACGAATCCATGACTATAATATGAATACTGTGACTTTATGTAGAGACATAAAAGAGGATCAAGTTATAGTATATAGCCAAAAAGGTCTATAAGTATATGGATGAGATTGAGTACCTCATTCTAGGGACATTATGGATGCGGCCTACTTTGTATATTGATACAAACGATGTGATCCCGAAATCGTTTATGTGTAGACATGCGAGCTGGGGCATCCCATGCAAAAGAGTTTTACATAAGATCGAATCACGAAATAGTCACTTTTTCTTTATAACAACCGTTTACTATTATAACTAACTATTTAAATTTGATGACCTAGGGTAACTCGATCTTAATCCTGAGCTAAATATGAACTCCTATTTGTTTGGGATTATCCTTTGATCTGCATAGGTGAGAGTATTTCAATAGCACTGCTCAACAAGCCTTCCATTTTGGGGATAAGATCGAATAAATAGCTGGAGATGTAGTCCTGCAAGATGAAAATCACTCCTACCTGTTTTAAGGTCAGTAGATAAGTTGTTCCTTTAAGTACTGATTCATGGTCTTGAACAAAGGGCCACGTCCTCTCGTGGCCGAGAGGGACATGGTTTATTAGTTGGACTATAAACCAATTGTTCAATAGATGATCAAATGGGAGCTTAAAGAGCAAGATGTATTTACAAGGATAAAATGATAATTTTGACCTAATTGTAAATACGAACGACCTGTGAAGGATCGACTTACTGATTATGTTAAATCAAGTAGATAGGAATATATCTACAGTGAGGATAGTGCAACCATCGAGCTATAGTGGTAACGAATATTGGTTAGTTCGATTTAAAGAGTTTAACCAATTAATCTCATATTGTTGGAGTTCATGATCTATAGGTCCATCTAGCTCGTAAAACATTACACCTTAGATTAGAAAATTGAGCAAATTTGAAGTGTATAAATGAATTAGAATTTGCATTTAAAATGTTCAAACTCAAATTAGAGTTTGGATAATTATATTCAATATAATTAAATGTTTAAATTTATTGAAATTAAACGTAATTGGAGAGTTTAAAATATTTAAATATTTTATTTAAATATTGATTACATGAATAGGGATTCATCTTTAAATTAGGTATTTTATTAATTTAATATTTGATATTAAATTATTAATTAATTAACTAATTAAATTTGTTTAATTAATTAATTTAAATTAAATCATTTTTCATTTTTTAAATTCAATTTATGGAAATTGAATTAAGTTTTAAATTATTCTTAAACTGAATCAATTTAAAATGGAAAATGAAATTGCTAGTGGATTTATCTCAGTTTTGGGATTTTTAGTGAAATTTTCCACAAATCAACACCATGCTCACTCACTTAGTGTTGATTGAAGTGTCAATTAGCTAAAAATCTAAGTGCTTGCATGTTTAAACTTGTTAAATACTTCAATTTTAGATATTGGAGCAGATGGCATGCTGAATCATTGAAAAATCATGAGAATTTTTTTAATTCTCTCAAACCCCCTTCAAACCAACTTCTATACCTCTCAATTTAGAGTTTCCACCACTCAATCCAAGACTGAGAATAGTAGAGTGAAGAAAAACCATCGAATGTTTCACAGCGAAAGCAGGGATCGTTCCCATTAATTTTCGCAGAATTCATAAAAATTACATAACATAAAAATATGCATTAAGGAACATAAAATTACAGCATGCTTTTATATATGAATTAAGGAAGAAATTGACACGTAGCCTTGAAGAATACCTTCTTCGCGCAATTCCCTCGATCCAGATCACGAACCCTTCGTTCTGGATCTCGATCTCCAAAATACGGAATCCCAATTGGGCACCACCACTTGAGAACCCCTCTGTATTCTTTTAGGAATGAAAATGTGCATGAATGGTGGGTTCTACACAAACTTTTGGAAGAGGGAAAGAGGATGAGAGGAAGAAAAAAAAGGAGAGTTTTTCCAGAGAGAGTCCTCTTCTCTGTGAAACTTGTAGGAAGAATTAGAGATGCCCACTCATATTCTAAAGTATAGGTTGAGAAAGATCAGGGAACTCCCTCCCATTAATTAAATTAAAAATTTTAATAAAATTTATGTAACAACCCGAGTTCAGGAGGGGTACATGAATGAATTGGTATCACATCCGAACGAGAGGGATCCTGAGGATATGAAAGTATGGTTAAGAAATGCTTAAAAGAATTGAAAGTTACTACCTATACCAACAAGGTGCACTTTCCTTTTCGATGGCTCAATCATAAGAACTCTAAAATTAAGGATGCTTAGCTTGGAGCAAATCCTATGTTGGGCGACCTCTTGAGAATTTTCCTAGGATGCATGTGAGTGATGACAAAGCAAGGGAGGATGAACATAGCTTTTAATCAGGGGACCTTATAGACCTTTAGATTAAAGCTCTAGACACTCACTATTCAAGAAGCTGCATAACATAATGTCATGCTTGGAAGATTGAATCCAAAGTCAAGTGGGATTAGTGTGAGCTACTTTAATTCCAAAATTTAAACGTGTAATGATGTCTCATATAATTACTAATCCCCCTAATTAATCCAATATTTTTCATAGTAAGTTAACCCTTCATAGGTTGTTCCTTAAGTCCCACTGATCCTCTAATGAACAATTGGTTTGTGATGTGATCAACAAACCGAGTCCCTCTCGGGCCAATAAGAGGGTGGGGCCCCTGTTCGAGATCTGAAGTCAGCACTTAAGGGAACAACCTCTCTACTATCCTTGAGGCGGGTAGAGTGAATTCTATCTTGCGTCCTATGTCCCCAGCTATCTACCCGGTCTTACCCATGAAATAGAGGTTTATTGAGCCAACGCTGTTGAGACAACCTTCACCTATGCAAATCTAAGGATAATCCTGAATAAACAGGAGTTCATATTTAGCTCAGGATTAATGTCAAGTTACCTAGGTCATCGCTTTGAAATAGTCAGTCTTAAACAGTAAACAATGTTATAAAGTAAGAGTGACTGATTTCGTGGTCCGATCTTGTACAAACCCACTGCATCGAACACCTACACTCCTCATGTCATAAAATGTACAAATTAGAATCACATCGTCTGTAGCACTTTACAACTAATTGTAACAACTACATAGCGGGTCGCATCCAATAGTGTTACCAGGATAAGGCACCAAACCTCATTCATATACTATAGATCATTTTGACCATTTACTTGAACCTGATCCACTTTTCTGTCTCCACATAAAGTTGTACTCATGTAATAGTCATGGATCTTTTAGTTTATTGGATTTCTAAAACGAAATAAACAATTCATATATTCAATAACAACTTATTGAATTTTCAGAATAAGTTTTATTATTTACAAACTAAGAGTTTTAGGACATAAAACCCAACACTTCTTGCTGAGTGTTTCTGTGAAACCCGAACCCTATTTTTCCTACTTAAGTAAGTAATTAATATGTTAAACAAGTTTAGGTTTAAGTTAAGGTTATGTTGTAGGGAAAAATTTGAGAAAATGGAAGAAGAAAGTTCAAAGTGTTAAAATAGGGCTCCCGGATAGTATGTTAGGAAGCACTTGGTGGAGAAAAATTGGCTAAGTGTGGAAGCCAAAGTGGCCATGTGTTGAGATCTTGATGCGTTGGTGCATAGGGCCTTGTGGACAGAAGCAATTCTCAATAGAGGTTAGTAAATCGCATGGTAGGCATGGAAGAAGAGGTTGATTTTTATGATAAGTGTTGGTCGAGTAGGGTACCATGTGTTAGCATGGATGATGCGTTAGTAATAGGTGTGCACGAGTTAGCTAGGGTCGAGAGGGATGGCCTGCGATAGCATTGGCCTATGCGTTAATAGGACATGGAAGTGTGCATGGACAAGGATGCAAAAGGATATGTGGCTGTGTGCGATAGCTTGAATGGCCAGACAAGGCACTGGTGGATGCACGCACACAGGCAAGTTAACGCAAGGCGATGCGTGGGATGAACGCTCAGTTACACGCAAGGATGGGCGCAAGGCGCTGAGCGCGAGGGTGCTGAGCGTGTGTGAGGCGTGCGACTAGAAGCTATGTGATGCCAAGGCTGGTGAGCCATGCGACGCCAAGGCTGTTAGGCTAGGTGATGAGATAGCTATGTGTTAATAAGGTGAGCTATTAGAGCGTTGGGCGCAATGGACGCAAGGGCATGCATTGGTTGAAGAAAGTATGTGCCAACCATGAGGCTAAACGTTGGAATGAGAGTGCAGCCATTGGACTATGCATTGGTCTTGAAAGGTTAGTTGGACGCAAGATGGGTCATGGCAAAGGCTATGAGTCCAAGTGAGGCCAAGTGAGGTTAGGCGTTTAAGGAAGCCATGCGTTGACAAGGGGGATTCGTTCAAGAGATGCTATGCGATAAAAAAGAAGAATATGCGATGAGTTAGGGAAACTTGGAGATTAAGGCTAACATGGGGACAAGTGACTGAACCAAGTAAAGTTTGAGCTTAAGCAAGGAATAGGTAGACACATATTAGGACATGCAAGAATGACCTATGCGTTGGACAAAATATGGGGAAGACAACGCAAATCCATGCAAGTATGAAGTGGGAAGTGTTAAGTGTTGGACATTGCAAGGACTTGACACTTAGGATTTTCATGCAATACAAGTGTCATACGTTGGAGCTTTAAGGGATGATGAAGATAGTTTTTTGAAGGCTATAAATACCTTAGAGATCTTCATTCAGAATGCAGATCAGAAACCTTCTAAAAAAGGACTAAGGAGAGAAGAGGGAGACCAAGTTAGGCGTTGAAGGAAATTGAACAGGCGTTGAAGAAGGTCCTCTAGGCGTCCAAGATGTTGATTGGGCGTTAAGATTACACCCAGGTGTTGGGAAAGTTTCTCACAGCATAAGGATTTCTACACCAACGTCAAACGAGGAGTTCTTTCAAACTACTTGTGCGAATTACGTGATTCTTGAACCAAAGTCTAAAAAACTGAGTGTAGTTTTTGTGTGAGGGTTGTTGTGAGGAAATTCTAAGAGAAGGGCTGTTAAAATTGAAGGAAATCGAGAAGAGTTCACAGAATCTATGACAACCAAGCAAGGTAGAGTAATCTTGAGCTCCTGAACTCTTGAGTTGGAATTTGAAGCTCAAAATTTAAGTAAGTAAATTAAGACATTTCTAAACAAGTTTGTAAAAGGAAGTGTCTCAAAATAATGTCTGAAAGATAAGTAATCTGAGCTTGAAGTTAAATTTGGAGATTAGGGTTCAAAGGGGAAGACGATTGAAGTCTTCTAAGGACAAGCACATGTAGAGGAGGCGTGCAATCCCTAAAGAATTAGTCCAAAGGATTGTGAGTGGTTTTCATTTACTTATTATGCTTGTGATATATGATTTGAATATATATATATATATATATATATATATATATATATATATATATATATATATATATATTTATGTGTAATATATATACAAGGCTGGTTGTAGGTTTTGATTTTAAAACTTATGGCATGATCGAAAAATACGTTTTACTACTTGATTGTGTGTGGGAATGGACGCATGTATGCTGTTAATGTGGTAGGAATTGGAACACCACTCGAGGATAATTATTAGCATACCTCGTGGTCATTTTGCTGGAATTGTCAGTATAACTGACTGGGATTGTCAGCGTACCCGGGTATGACTAACGGGATATTGTCAACATGTGCACATTCGGCGGGATAATTTAGGTGATTAGGAAGGATTTCCTGGGTTCATGGAAAAAAGTGTTATTTAATACATGCGATCATGCCAGGATATGCTTAGTGACCAGACTGAGGACATGCATACTTTGCTGTGGTTATATGATTGGATGCGTAGCATATGTTTTTCTCAAAATGTTTTTTTCTTCAAAATCACTAATTTTTGCCACTCACTAGGCTTCTAGCTCATGTTTTCCAAATGTTTTGTCCCCCCCCCCCCCCCCCAAGTAACGGGAGAGAGGAGTTCTAGGGTGCTACTAAGGTCAAAGTTTGTCATACTAGAGGCACTTTTCCGAAATTTAAGTTGTTGCTATAAACCTCTGTAACTAAGAGTCTAGAGTTGTTGAGCTAAGTTTGGGCATTATATAAACGTTATACTTTTTGTAATAAAATAAGTTAAGCCAAACAACTATCGTTTATTTACTTGGCTTTTAGTTAGTGAGCAAAATAGGTTCAGATGGGCTGTAGGTATCACAAAGGGTAGTGTCTATAGTCATCACGCCTCCTTCTGGGTTCGAGAGGTGAGCTCGGGAGGGGGTGTGACAGTATCCTTTAGTAACTAACTAGCTTTGTAACGATCAATTGTGCCATCAGAATGATGCTTAACTTTGTATATCCATTTGCATCCAATGGAGTGCTAATCGGAGGGAAGAGGAACAACTGACCATGTACGATTGTTCTCCATAACAATTAACTCACATTCTATAGCTTTTTGCCAATAAGGGAATGGGACAACCTCATGGAAAAACTGAGGTTCATATGATGCAAAAATTTGTAGTAAAAATTTTGTTAGTCATTAGATAAATGAGTATAAGATAAACAACTGTGTAAAGGATACTTTATAGGAGTGGAAGCGACATCACTTGAGAGCGAGACATCTTGGGATAATAACATGTTACAATGATAATCCCTCAAGTAAGAGGGATGTTTTGTAGTCCGAGAGGACTTCCTGACATCCACATGGTCTAGAGCTCGAGAAGATTCAAAGATAGGTAGCCCAATATCATTCAGTATAATATCATCACTATTAGGTCTCACTGCATCATGATAATGAACAATATCATCTGAAATAACGTTAGTGAGAGTAGCAAGGACTCTGACAAAATTAAAAGACGACTTAGGTAGAAAACATCATCAAAAGACATCTTCAAGTGAGCTTGATCAACAATTGAAGTAAAGGGAAAAACATGCTCATGGAACATAACATCTCGAGATATAAAAAATTGTATATGTTCAATATCATATAAATTATAGCTCTTCATAATAGCAGGATACCCAACAAACATAACAGGAATAGCTTCAAGATCAAATTTAGACCTATGAAAAGATAAAGTGGATGCAAAACACACATCCAAAAGACCTTAATATAGAATAATTGGCAGGTTTACCATATAATCGAGTATAAGGGCTATGCCGTTGCAATAAAGATGAAAGGGCACGATTGATTAAAAAGGAAACATTAAGAACACGTTCATCCATAAATTAAATAGGGACTCGAGACTAAAAATATAAAGATCGAGCAACGTTCAATAAATGTTGATGTTTCTGCACAACAACATAATTATGTTCAGGTCGAGAAACACATGAAAACTTATGGAGAACACCTTTAGAATGAAATAAATCTGTAAAGACCAACTTTGGGGAATTATCTGATCGAAATTTTTTAACGGGCACACTGATTAAGTGTCAACCATAATAAAAAAAAATGAGGTATAATGACTAAAGTCTCGCCTTTTGTTTTCATCATAAAGGTCCAGGCAAACCGAGAATGATCATCCACAATGGTTAAAAAGTATCGATAACTGTCATGAGAATGATGTGGATAAGGTCCCCATATATTACAATGTATTAGTTCAAAAATATGAGTAGCAACATGATTGTGTGATACAAAAGAAAGTTTCTTCTATTTGGCTAAGGGGTCTACAAAACAAGGGGAATTAAAAGTCTTAGGATCAATATGAATCACATCCTTAAAAGCAGTCATATGTTTAATATAAGGATGACCAAGACGACAATGCCAAGTATCAAAAGTAACAACAGGACAAGTAACATACGAAACAGATCAACATCCACTGACTGAGGATGAATGTCCAAGAAATACAATCCATGAGCAACGCTAGCCCTACCATTCGTTGTCAAAGAAGACTTGTTCTGAACAACAACAAAATCACCAACAAACTTATTGACAAGAGGCAATTAATGAGTTAAAGCACTTATGGGTATAAGATTAAAGGCGAAAGTGGGAATGTATAAGACATTAGTCAATGTAATGTGTTTATTGAGATGTATGTCACCCATAAAATCAACATTAGCTCTAGAGGAATTAGGCAATGAAACGGACATCCCTGAAACAACCCTTAGATCATGGCAATTTTTGCAAGATCGACAAATGTGGCTTGAGGCACCCGAGTCTAAAATCCAAATTTCAGCCATAGATTCAAAAAGAGAAACTAATGGGCATATACCTGCAACATGAGGAGTGCTTTGACTAGTTTCTGAGGATGTTGTTTTGGTTAAGTGAACCTGCAACATAACCAAGAGGTTTCGACACTGTTCAGTGTTGAGAGTAAAGGAACCATGAAGTTTGCATCAGAAGTGGGATCGTTCTCAATTTTTTTTTGTTGCACAGAATTAAATGCAGTAAATATACAACTATGCATATACGGATAATTTACAACATGCTAATAGATAAAGAAGAGGAATAAGGGTTAGGAATTTAACTTACCCTTGAAGAACAACTTCTTCGCATAATTCCTCCTCTCCGGTCACGAGCAACCACGATCATGAACCCTTTGAATATCATGAACAAAAAACCAAAGATCCAACACCTTGGACACTACCAAAAGGTAAACCTTTGTATTCTCTGTAGAAGATGAGAGTTATAGGATGTGTGGGCTCTGTGTATTTTGGGAAGAGGGAGAGAGAGAGGTAAATTTTTACAGAGAGATCTTCAACATCCAGAGAAGAACACACCCTCTGTCAATCTCCTGTGAAGAAGATGAAGGTGTAAATAAACCAACCACTCTCTATAGTATTGCCAACAGAGAGAAAAGAGGGGAAGGGAGTTACAACTCCCTCCTAAATTAATTTCATAAAATTAATTTTATAAAATAAAAAATTTAATAAATAACAAATTATTTAACACACACACACACACACACACATGATAACCACCTTATCATATAGTATATAATAAACTATATGTTATATCAAATATAACATATAACCTATAGTTTTAGTATTGTATCAAATACAATATAACTTATAGTTTGCATTTCTCTCAATAATGCATGGAATTTAATATAAATCACATTTATACTAAATTTAATTATATGAATCTCATCCATATAATTAGTATTTGAATCATATTTAAATATTTAATTCCTCTCAAAATAAACTTTATATCATAATGTATTAAATACATTATATTAATTATACCATATATAATTAATTTCCTCAATTAATTTGAACAATTCAAATTAATCCAAAATTAATTCTCAACAATCTCTGTTGAGCTACAAAGGGGACCTCACAATGGTACTTGAATAATTAATTATACTTCTTAAATTAAATTATTCAACATCCATTAACTGCCAGTCATTCCACTAATGACCAACAACTGTACTTTTCACACTACAGATATATTTCTGTGTCCATTGGATATAACCAGTTAATAGTGCGATAACCCTTCATAAATTGCTCATAAGTACAGCTGGATCAAAATTACCGTTTTGCCTCTATAGTTACATCTAACTCCTTAAGTACCATTGATCCATCTAATGAACAATAAGTCATAGTCAAACTATGACTAAACCCCTCTCACGCCAAGAAAGGGTGTGATGCCACATTGTTTAAGCCCTAAAATTAGCCTTTAAAGGAGCAATTTATCTACTTACCTCGACATTGGGGAATGAGTGAATTCTGTCTTGTGTAGCTGTGTTCCCAGCTCCTCTATCATATGAATCCTCAAAATGGTAGGCTTATTGAGTCGGTGATCTAGCCACTCTCACACATACAAATCAAAGGACCACCATCATAGGTAGGAGTATACAACTCACTCAGGATTCAAGTTATGTTACCTATGATCATCCTAGTGAAATGCAAGTCTCTATTATTAACGGTGTTATATAAAGAGACCATTCATTTCGTGGTCCGGTTTTATACAAACCCTTTTGTATAGAACACCATTGCTCACATGTCTCTACATTAATGATCAAGATTAGATCATTTGTAGCACTTTACAATAATTGTAAAATCTACAAAGCGAGTCGTATTCGTAGTGTCACCAAGATAAGGTGTCCAACCTTATTCATTACTACAGACCGTTTAGGTTATCACTTAAACATGATCCACCCGTATGTCTCTACATACATGTATATTATAGTTTATTGGTTTTGTGAGTTAATGCTATTAAATGTTAAATAAAATATCTTAGATTTTATTAAATAAATAAACTGTTTGTACATTACAATTACAAACTATAGAACCCACGAGATTTAGAGCATCAACCTCAATAGAGAGAAGCCATAGGATCACCTAAAATAGAAGAACAAGTCCTGGTAATTGTTGAAATGGAGGATTCTACCGATTTAGAAGATGATGAAAGAGTAGAACATTGATTACTACGTTCATGATAACCAGGCATATATCCATGAAGTTTATAACACTTGTCTGCTATATGCCCTAGAATGTTACAATATGTGCATATCGAATGATCTCGACATTTATTCTATGCAATAGAGTGTTCTGGCTTCGAAGAATGGGTGTTTCAGGAAGATAAAGTATCTCTAACAGCAAAGGCTACAAGAATTTGAGAAATAGGGGAGAAGGTAGGAATAGAGCATTGCTCAAGTTCTCAAGTAACAAGGGTGAATGCTTTGTTAATTGATGGTTTAGGCTCCATCAATAAGAGTTGAGTATGAACCTAAGCAAAAGAGTCATTCAATCCCATAAGGAAGCACATCACATATTCAGTCTGATAAAAACCAGTTAAGTTTTTTACTCCTCCACAAGTGCACTTGTCATCGGTGTACGAGGGATGATAAGAGACTAATTCATACCATAAGGTATTCAACTGAGTGAAATAAGTAGTCACGGACTGTTGATCTTGTTTTAAGTTGGAGAGATCTTGATATTCATCAGATACGAATGCCTCACTAACGTTCGTTTTTCATGTGGAATCATAAGACATACTGCAAAAGAATGCTCCTCAATCCCCTCTAATATTGATCAAGAAAATGAAAATAATTTTCAATATGGGTCATGGTTGAAATTCTCAAGTGTTAGTGGTCAAATAAAGAAAAACTCACCTATTCCAAACACAATAAAAATACTAATCAGGATCCAAATCGAGACTTTCCAAATCAAAATGAAATGCAACATCACAAGGAAAGCAAGTTAAAGGCTCATCAAAATGATACCAATTCGAAAGATTAACACAACATTTAAAATGAACAAAATACTTCTGTTCTTCTTTAGATCTCAATAAAAATCTAGAAGAGACTACTACAACTCCTTCCTTGGATATCTTACTTCATAAAGAATCAAGTCAAGGCAATATCTTTTAGAAGGAAAACAAAGATATTTCTTCTTATAGAGTAAATATGCATAAAACGGAAGTTAACAGAATCATTAAGTACTACAATTACACTTAATTCGAGTCAAAAGCATGTTAAAACATAAGTTATTCACAAAGAGGGCTTCAACATGTATACCTTTGAAGATTTTCACTTGCTCCTTGATAAATCCATGAAATTGACCTTCAATTTCTTCAGTAGACCATCAAGAGTATCTTCTCTACTATTCTCAACCTTGGAATTGAGTAGTGGAACTTTGAATTGAGAGGGATTGAGGTGGATTTTTGGAGAGTTTGAGGGATTTTGCAGAAATTTTTCAAATTTCAGAATGCATGAACTTCAATCCTCTGAAAACTGAAGTATTTATAAAGTTATTTCATGCAAGCACTTACTAATTCAACTAATTGACACTTCAATTAGCACTTAGATAGTGGGCAAGGTGTTAAAATGTGGAAAAATCCACTCAAATCCCATTTTGGGATAAATCCACTCAAAATGCCAAAATTCCAATTTTCTAATTTTAAATATATTTAGTTCAAAATAAATTAAACATAATTTAAATTCAATTTCCAAAAATTGAATTTCTTAAAAAATTAAATAATTAAATAAATTTAATTAATTAAATAATAATAATTTAATATCAAATATTAAATTAATAAAACACCTAATTCAAACATGAATCTCATTCATGTAATCAATATTTAAATCATTATTTAAACATTTTGAACTCTCCAATTATGTTTAATTTTTAACAAAATTAAATGTTAATTATATCAAATATAATTATCCAAACCTTAAATTGAAATTTGAACATTTCAAATTCCAAACCCTAATTTCGAATTAGAACATTTCAAATTCGCTCAATATTTTAATCCAAGGTTTAATATTTTACGAGCTAATAGAAGGACCTTATGGACCTACAAATCATGAGCTCCAACGATTTAAGATTATTCGGTTAAACTCTTTAATCCAAATTAATCAATACTCGTTAACCATCGAGACACACCACTATAGCTTGATGGTTGCACTCTCTTCCCTATTGATATATTTTTGTCCACTTGATTTAACCATAATCAGTAAATCGATCCTTTACAGGTCGTTCGTATTTACAGTTAGGTCAAAATTATCGTTTTACCCTTATAAATACATCTTGCTCCTTAAGTCACTACTGATCCTCTATTGAGCAATTAGTTTATAAACCAACTAATAAACCATGTCTCTCTCGGCCATGAGAGAGTGTGCCCCCCTTTGTTCAAGATCAGGAATCAGTACTTAAGGGAACAACCTATCTATTAATCCTAAAATAGGTAGGAGCAAATTCCATCTTGTAGAACTATGTCCCCAACTATCTATTCGGTTTTATCCTCCAAAATGGGAGCTTATTGAGCAGTGTTGTTGGACTACTCCTACCTATGCAAATCAAAGGTTAATCCCAAATAAACAAGAGTTCATAGTTAGCCCAGGATTAAGATTGAGTTACCCTAGGTCATTGAATTGAAATAGTTAGTTTTAACATTAAACGGACGTTATAAAGAAAAGTGACTATTTCGTGGTTCGATCTTATGCAAACGTCTTTTGCGTAGGATGCCCCCACTCGTATGTTTCTACATGTACGATTTCGGGATCACATCGATTTTATCATTATACAAAGTGGACTGCATCCATAGTGTCCCCAAAACGAGGTACCCAATCTCATCCATATACTTATAGACCTTTTAGACTATATACTATAACTTGATCCTCTTTTATGTCTCTACATGTATTCATACTATAGCCCTGGATTCGGTTATGGGATTTTATAACAGAATAAAATTTCAATACTTTTATTGATAAATAGAATATGTTTCCAAAATTGTGAACTGCAAGTTTTAGGACATTCCCAACAATCTTCCACTTGGACTAAAACTCCAGTGGGTTACAAATACACAATGTTGAGAAAAGAGAAAATATAATAAACTAGGACATCTATATACCCTCGAAATTTTTCCACTTGCCCTAGATTTATGAAGCTCATAGTCCCAGTCTGACCAGGTGACTCTCAAACACTTTAGCCGTGAGAGCCTTCGTAAATAGATCAGCAAGATTATCTTCAGAGGCTATTTTTGTGATTGTCACATCTTCTCTGTGTAGAATCTCTTTGGTGAAATGGTACTTTCGCTCGATATGTTTTTCGTGTTTGGCCCTTAGGTTCCTTTGAGTTAGCAACTGCTCCACTGTTATCAAAATACAGGGTGATCGGTAGATGTATATTGGAACCACTTCCAAATCTGTTAGGGATTTTCTGAGCCATACTGCTTCTTTAACTACTTCACATGCAGCTACATATTCAGCTTTCATCGTGGAATCAGCAATACAACTCGGTTTAATGCTTTTTCACACTATAGCTCTTCCATTTAGAGTGAATACTGATCTTGAAGTAGATTTCCTAGAATCTACATTAGTCTGAAAATCAGAATCAATGTATCCCGTAAGGATTAAATCCTTAAAACCATACACGAGCATATAGTCTCTCATTCTCTGAAGATACTTGAGGATGTTCTTAGCAGCAATCCAATGGCTATGTCCAGGGTTGGACTAAAACCTACTAACGATTCCACCCGCAAAGCATATATCAGGACGTGTACATAATATAGCGTACATCAACCTCTCGACTGCTGATGCATAAAGAATTCTTTTTATTTTCTCAACTTCTTGAGGTGTCTTAGGATACTGTTCCTTAGACAAATGATTTTTTTGTGTAAAAGGTAACATACCTTTTTTGGAATTTTGCATGTTATATCTCGACAATATTTTTTCAATATAAGATGTTTGAGATAGCGCTAGCATTTTATTCTTACGATTTCGAACAATTTGGATTCTAAGAACATATTGGCCGTCTCCCAAATCTTTCATTTAGAATTGCGATGCTAGCCATCTTTTTATGTCAGCAAGGAATCATGTCTCATTCCCAATGAGCAGGATATCATAACCATAAAGGACCAAGAAAACTACAGTCTTGTTGACTATATTCTTGTAAACACAAGGTTTGTCAATGTTCTGTTCACAGCCAAAAAATTTGATCGCAGTGTCGAACCTTATATTCTAGGATTAAGATGCTTGTTTTAATCCATAAATGAATCTATTAAGCTTGCAAACGTTTTGCTGCTAACCCTATTCAATAAACCCTTTTGGTTGAGACATAGAAATACTTTCGTCAAGATGGCCATTCAAAAAGGTTGTCTTGACATCCATTTGTCAGATTTCATAATCATAGAAAGTAGGAATGGATAAAAGTATTCTAATAGATTTAATCATGGCAACAGGAGAAAAGGTTTCTTCATAGTCTACCTCATCTCTTTGGGTAAAACCTTTTGGCATGAGTCTGGCTTTATAAGTTTGCACTTTACCAGTTTGGTCTCGTTTTATCTTGTAGATTCACTTGGAACCAATAGGTTTTACCTCATCTGGTTGATCTACAAGTTTCTAGATAGAATTGAAGTACATTGAATCTATTTCCAGGTATATGGCTTTTATCCATTGATCTCTATCTACATCTTTCATTTCCTGTTTAAAGGTTAGTGGATCTTTTAAACCATCATCAGGTATGATGACTTGAGTTTTTTATTAAACCCATATAGTGATCAGGCTATTGTATAACCCTCACACTACATTGAGCCATTATCAACTCATGAAAAGGATGTGATAGAGGAACAACTTTTGTTGAAGGACCAGCTCGATCAACAAATTTTGTTGATTTATCTGTAGATTCTTTGGACATTTCATCTAATACTAGTTTACTGCAACGTTGATGATTTCTTATGTGATTTTCTTCTAAGAATGTAGCATTTTTCAATACAAATACTTTATCTTCTTGAGGATCATAAAACATACCACATTTTGTTTCTTTAGGGTGTCCTACAAATAGACATATTTTTTAACGTCGTTCCAACTTTTTATGGTTTTTCACCAACACATGTGTCGAGCATCCCCAAATTATGAAGTGATGTAAACTACCTTTACGTTCTCTCTATAACTCATATGGTGTTTCTGAAACACTTTTTGAGAGAACCATGTTCAGTATATGTACAGTAGCTTGTAACGCATAACCCCAAAAGAACTGAGGTAACTGGGCATAACTCATCATTGAACGAGTCATGTTTAACAAGGTTCGATTTCTCCTTTCTGCTACACCATCTTGTTGTGGTGTACCAGGTATAGTGAGTTGGGATTGAATTTCACGTTCTACTAAATAGTTCTGGAATTGTAAATCTATATACCCACCACCCTGATCTAATCGAAGGGTTTTTATCCTTTTACCTAATAGGTTCTCAACCTCACTCTTATATTCTTTAAACTTTACAAAAGTCTCAGACTCTCAGAGTTATGATTCATTAAGTAAACATAGCCATATATGGAATAATCATCAATAAAACTAACGTAATATTCAAATCCTCTCCGAGCTTTAACATTCATCAGACTACAAATGTCTGAATGTATAAGTTCTAGAGGTTCTTTGGCTCTAAGACCTTTTTCTGAAAAAGATTTTTTAGTCATTTTTCTCTCAAGACATGATTCACATGGAGGTAAATACTTGTCTTCTAACTGATTTAGATGACCATTTTTTACCAATCTCTCAATTCTATTGAGATTTATATGACCAAGTCTTAAGTGCCAAATATAGGTGTTAGGACAAACCTTTCTTTTCTTATTTTGAGTTTCTACTGTTTTAAACATATCTATATTTAAAATGGCTTTTGCCTCAGTTGGTTTTAACACAAGTTATTTTCAAATTTAGTTGTACACATTTGAACACCTTTTGAACTAATTAACACTTCATTTACATCAAAAGTGACTTTATACATAAGTTCCAGTAAACAAAATATAGAGATTAAGTTCTTATTCATTTTATGTATATAATATACATTTTCTAGTAAAATGTAGGAATCTCCAAAATATAACTTGATGTCTCCCACTACTTTTGTTGAAATGATTTCACATGTTCTCACCTTCAAAGACATTTCATTTTCTGATAGCTGCTTCCAGGAATTAGTTTCTTAGAAGAAAGTGTAAATATGATTAGTGGCACCTGAATCCGGTATCCAGGTTGAGTGAGAACTTTCCATTAAACATGTTTCTATTACAAGTAAATCAAATTTACCTTGATTTATCTTATCAGCTTTCTTCTCCGCAGGATACTTAGGGCAATTACATTTCCAATGCCTGTCAATGTTATAATGGAAACATTTTCCTTTTGCAGATTTTTTCTTGCTCTTAGTAGCAGGTGTCTGTTTCTTCTCTTTTCCCTTTTTCTTCATTTTGATACTCTTATCCTTTGAAGATCAATACTTCTTTTTAGAGGGTTTTGAACTAGATGAAGCACCCTTATGAAATTTCCTCTGGGAAAAACCATTTGCTTCCCCTTCTTTATTTTTCATTAAAGATCGATAAGTCTGGAGTTATTCAGGAGAGTCATCAAGTTGTAGCCAATCCTATTCATTATAGCATTTGTATGGAAGATTAGAAAACTCTTCGAAAAATATTCGATTATCATACTAACTTGACTCTTCTCATCTATGACAACCCATTTACTTCCACTATATTGAAGTGGACCATACGCGAATTTTAAACGTATTTGATAGCATCATGTCGTGTTGATGAGGACAACTATCCAAACATCCCTTGCAATGACTCCATGATCTCTCTAGCAGTGACCATGGTTTCATGCTTTTTGGTAAGCACATTAAATATGCTTGCCAAAATATAGGTTTTGGCTTTTTCATTAACCCGAACCCATTTGTCATAGATATCCCGAACATTTTGGATTGCATTAGGATTGGAAAAAAGAGGATGTTCCTCCGTTAAAATGAATCTCAAATCATTAACTACTAGTATTGTGTTTATGTTTGACTTCCAATTTGAATAACTCTCTCCATTGAACTTATCGAAGGCTAAGAGTTGTATAATCGAGTTTGACATGTTGAAACATAAACAAAATTCTATGAGTAAATTCTATCTAAATCAAATTTTAGCAAAAGTAATAGAGTACTCATATTTCTTTATTTATTTTCAACGATATTTTAATGAGTTAGAATAGATGCTTCTGAGGGGCAGTCAAATACTCTTTCACTAAAGTAAGACACTCTTGACCAAATAATATATCCAGAATAACTCTTATTCCTATAGTCATTTAGTTACCGTTTTTGGTCAATAAGTGTGACCCTCCATTTTCAGATTTCATAAAACGTTATAATTATTCACTTGAATTGGAAGACAATGTTCAGAAACTAAGAAACCTTATTCATTTATGAAATTTGGGTTGTTCCGAATCCTACGTTACAACCCTCTAAGGGGATTGCCGTTAAAATAACTAGCTATTGTCGCCTAAAAACGACAGCAAGCTCAACATAAGAATCTCACAATTCAAACTAATGGAAGAGACCGTAGGATATGTTGACATATTTCCTTCACTCACTTACTATGAATTACTTCCCCTATTCATCTTGCAAAACTATGTCTCCAGCTATCTATTCGATTTTATCCCCAAAATGGGAGGATTATTAAGCAATGTTGTTGAACTACTCTCATCTATACAGATCAAAGGATAATCCCGAATAAACAGGAATTTGTAATTAACTAAAGATTAAGATCGAGTTACCCTATGTAATCGAATTGAAATAGTTAGTTTTAATAGTAAACAGTCTTTATAAAGAAAAGTGACTATTTCGTGGTCCAGTCTTATGCATAGGATGCCCCCAGTCGCATGTCTTCACATGAACAATTTTGTGATCACATCGTTTGTATCAGTATACAAAGTGGGCCGCATCCATAGTGTCCCCAGGACAATGTACCCAATCTCATCCATATACTTATAGACTTTTTAGGCTATATACTATAACTTGATCATCTTTTATGTCTCTACATAAAGTTAAAGTATTCATACTATAGCCTTGTATTTGTTTATTGGATTTTATAATGGAATGCAATTTCAATAATACTTTTATTGATTAATATAATATGTTTTCAAAATTACGAACTGCGAGTTTTAGGACATTCCCAACATCTTCCCCAAAAAATGGGAAAATAAGAGAAAAATCATACATCTCTTCAAACTCAATGCCTAGTTCTCCAAGAAATCTTAAAAGAAAAGAGGTTTCTACTATATTTGACAGCTCGAAAAAATCTCGACGGGAAGGAAATAATAACGGTAACTTCTCTAATACTTTATTATACTTGGCAAAGGCTAGTTTCCCGTAGCCATGAAAATATTATGTTGGAATGTTCGAGGTTTAAGGAATCCTCGAGCATTTCGATCATTATATTCCCTGGTGAGACAAGAAGATCCTATAATTTTTTTTCTTTTCAAAAACAAAATGTGGTAAATAAATTACCATGAAAATTAAGAATGCTTGCAATTTTGAGGGTTACTTAACGGTTAAAAGCTTAGGAGCTAAAGGAGGGCTTAGCTTACTCTAGAAAATAAATGTTATTGTCAATATTCTTCCCATTCACATAATTACATTGATTCTACCATTGACTGGAACGAACTTAGTTGGAGTTTTATTGGTGTGTATGGATACTATGAAACTCATAAAAAACACTTAACTTGGGATTTATTAATGAACCTTTATAACTCAAATAATTTTTTATGGCTATTAGGAGGCGATTTCAATGAAATTCTATGGGACCACGAAAAATTTAGGGGTCCTTTGACAGAAAGATCATTAATGGAAAGTTTTTATAGTGCTCTTGATGATTGTAAACTCAAAGACCTTAGTTATAAATGTGACAACTTTACATGGCATGGAATAAGAAGGGGTATCCAAATATGAGAGAGACTTTGATAGATGTTTATGTAATACAATGTTTAAAGATGTTTTTTCTTATGATAATGTTTAAACTAACATATAATTTGTATAATTTGTATTTAAACCAATGTTTAAACAACGTATAATTTATATAATTTGTATTTAAACGAACGTATAATTTCTTCATAGGCCAATTCTATGACTACTAGGATGGCATGTGGATACTCTAAGAATATTGATTTGGATAAACATGTCCAAGCATTTGGGAGAATTCCTATCGAGATCGACCGTATATGGAAGAAACCAATTTGTGATAATGCAACAAAGTTTAGCAATGTCATTGGTACCAACGTTTAAGAATCATTTTCTGTTCGTTATGGAACATAGAGAGAGGTACCAATATAATCTAGAGAGCTTGTGAAAAGTCGATTCATGGTTAGATGGTTATTTAATATTTTATAGATTTTATATATGTGTGTGTATGAATACTAATTAGTTTTTTTTTTAAAAAAGAAAAAAAATTTAGAACCATTTTTAGTTTGACTTGTCCAACCAACTGGTCAATGATTTCATCAATGAACAGATGAAATTTTGTTTAAAGAGTATAGGTCGGAACTACACAAACACTATAAAAAATATTCAGGTCCTGAAGAGGCACGAACACATCCATCTGATCGACTTAAAAATGTCATTGAGGATTGGCACTTTTTATGCACTAAGTTTGAACCATTGAATGAAAAGTAAGAACATTTGTGTTTATTCGGTTTACTTACATTTCAATTACTCATTTTCTCTTAATTTCTCATTTTATTAGAAAGTGGCAGAGACTAATCAAAAGAATCGGGTAGCTCTAAAGCTCACTCATTCAGCTGGTTCTAAGACTTTCATACGCATACGAGAATCTATAGTAGAAATAAAATATTTGTATATTTGATTTGTAAGAAAGTATTATTAATAATCTTCTATGTGACAACTAGTTTGTTAAGCAGACTTACCTAAGCAATGGACCTAGCAGACTTACTTAAGCGTACGTACTCTAAGAGTGACAACTAGTTTGTTAATCAGACCGCTGATGATGAATACGCAAGTTTTTATTTCTCAATGTAACTTTATTTATATACAATTGTCATACAATTATTTGTTTAAATTATGGATGTAGAATCAAATGGTCGAGCTGAGAGAAGCTTCCACCCAGGAAGGGTATGAACCAATATCAGAAGAAGAAATATACGAGCAGGTGTTGGTCACAGGAATGGGCCTTGGTAGGGCACCGAAGTCTAAAAAATTAAGAAAAAATAAATTATTGTCGAGTGCATCCTCCTCACAAGCTATAGAGGAGCAACAACAAGAGATATAATCCTTAAAGGCTAGATTGGCTAGATTGGACGAACTGAAAGAAAGAAGACAAACTAAGAGGATGATGTGAAAGCTATGATCTTACAACTCATGAAATCACAAGAGATAAACCGAACTACGTATGAGCTCTTCAACTTTCGTAGTAAACTAATTAAAAGACTGTGTATGTTGTTATCCTATAATTATGGTAACAACATAAATAGTTATGTAAAGTATAGTTAGTGTATGGTATATTGAGTTTATTAATGTTCTAAAGTTGAGTTTTAAGTTTTATATTGAGTTCGAGATGAGAATATGCTATATTAAGTTTGAGGCTAAAATGAATGTTGGGATTGTGGAGACAAAACTCCATGGAGAAGCACACGCGTATATATATATATATATATATATATACATCTATATACATTTATATAATTTTGACCAAATGTCAAAATTGAAAGGAGAAATTCATACTTGTCATGGATGACTTCTTGGGCTTGGCCCATTATACACATTTTATTAGGTTTTTATTATATGTGTGTGAAGCCCATGGGAAAAAAAAGGAAGGGGTGGTGGCCAAAATTATAAAGAAGCAAACGGTGCTGCAAAAAAAAAAAAAAAAGAAAAAAAAAGGAGAAATTGGCAGCAACTTTTTTCTAGGCAGGGTGGGACTTTTTTTATTCACTTTTTCTGTGAGGGGCAATTGCGAGAAATACAAGTTGTATTTTCTCAAGTTTTTTTTGGGGTTTCTCTTTAACTTTAAGTCAAAGATACCGAGTTGTGGTATAGGGAATTAAATAATTTGTGGGTTATTTGAGAGAGATTTGTAGCGTGAGTTTTGGAACTTTGCAATCTTCATTATAGTAGAATCTGCAGTTGCAGAATACTGGGCATAGTCTCGAGTTTGGAGCGAACCAGTATCATTTTTTGTGTCGTTCTCTTTTCCCTTCTCTTAATTATTTTGGTAATTTTATGGTTGTTAATTTTTGGCTTTAACCTGTGGAAGTCGGAATTTTAGATATAATTTAGTTTCCGCAGTTTATTTATATCTAATTATAAATTCCAAAAAAGTAGTATCAGAGCCTTGATCAAAACCTAGCTACGTGGGTGATATCCTCAGATAATGAACAAAGAAATTTAGTGAGCTTTGTCTGTGCTCTATCTTGGTTGACAAGAGCAAGTGTGATCCGTGCTCTTGCTTGTGTGCTCTATTTGGAGTTTCCCTGAGATGAATGGGATGTGCCTTGGGATAGAAGAGCAAGTTGACTCGAGATGAAGTATCGTGTCTGAGATGAAGAGCAAGTGACCCAAGATGAACGAGAGGTGCCTTGGGATTTAGAGCAAACTCTCATGGTTGGGAGTGAAATGGAATTGTTTGAGGGGAGGCTCAATATGGTACTTTGTTCGATGGGAGGATTGTTAGAAGTGCAAACAAAATCTCGTATTGGTTAGAGAAGGAAGTGATCATGGGTATATAAGTGAGAACAACTATCTCCATTGGTATAAGGCCTTTTGGGGTGGTTCCAAAAGCAAAGCCAAGTAAGATCGTTCCAAATTCATTATGACAGAAATACCGCATTCACAAACATATATACAAGTTATGCATCACAGAATAGACTCACCTTTGAAGAACCTTTCTTCTGTCTTTCTCTCGATCTCATCAAGTAGAAGAGATTTTGTGTTTATCGTATAGACGGATGCTTGATCGTTTAGCTATCATATAGGCTCTCGTTAACTATATGATGGACAGTGTACCAATCTGAAGCGGTTGTTCGATCTCTTTACAAAATGAAAACTATTTTCATTTTATCCTTCAGTTATGAAAAACTGAATGCAACCTCCCACTTTCACGCACGGTTATAGGGAAAACCACCAACAATTATCTCATAATTGTTTAATTATAAATAAATATAATAACTAACTTATCATATTATATTTATAACCTATAGTTTTAATATCACATCATATGCAACATTTAAACCATAGTTCTTTTCTCCTCCACTAGATATAAATCATATTTATATCCTTTTCATCCAATTAATGTATCTCATACATCATGTTAACTATATCATATATAATTGACCAGTTTAATCATATCATAAATAATCAAACTCCCTCTTGTCAATCTGAACACTTCAAACTGACCCAAAATCCGATTCTCAACTTGAATCCATTGAGCTACCAAGGGAACTTGATGGACTTGTGGCTTGAAGCTCCAATGGTATGTGAATAGCTGACTAAACTCTTTAGCCATGAGATCCACCATCCGTTAACTGCCAAACACTCCACTAAAGACCGACAATTGCACTTTTCTCACCATAGATATATTTCTGTGTCCATCGGATATAATCAATCAATAGTACGATAACCCTTCACAAATGCTCGTAAGTACAGCTAGGCCAATTTACCGTTTTGCCCCTATAGTTACATCTAACTTCTTAAGTACCACTGATCCCTATAATGAACAATACAACATAGTCCTACTTTGTGTAGACACCTCTCGGGCCATGAGAAGGTGTGTGGCGCCACATCGTTCAAGCCTCGGAATCAGCCCTTAAGGGAGTAATCTATCTACTTACCCCTGCTTTGGGGAAGGAGTGAATTTCATCTTGTGTAGCTGAGTTCCCAACTCCCTAATCAGATGAATCCTCAAAGTGGTAAGTTTGAGTTGGCAATCTGGCCACTCGCACCCATTCAAATAAAAGGACCGCCCTCAAATGCAGGAGTTCCTAACTCACTCTAGATTAATGTCATGTTACCTATGGTCATCCTAGTGAAATGAAATCTCTATCATGAACAACATTATATAATGAGACTATAGCACTTCGTGGTCCGATCTTATACAAACTCCTTTGTATAGGACGCCTCCACTCGCATGTCTCCACATGAATGATCAAGATCAGACCATTTGTAGCAAGTCACAACACTTGTAACTCTTCTACAAAGCGGACCACATCCGTAGTGTCACCAGGATAAGGTTTCCCTCTTATATCCATATACTAAAAACTATTTTGGTTATCACTTAAGGCACGATCCATCTGTATGTCTCTACATACATGTTTAAGTTACAACGACAACTAGGGATCTTAGTTTATTAGTTTGTGGTAAAGCAATTAAAACATCTCATGTTTCTTAAACAACAATGAAAAAAATATCATATATTATTACATTCCAAACGTTTGTTCAATGCATTGTTTACAAATTATAGGACCCAATGAGAGTTTAGGACATTAATCCCCAACAAGTTAGAGGGTCGTTATCCCTAACAAGTAGTATCAAAGCATTTTGGTTCATGAGTCATGGGATTCTCAGAGCCAAGAGGTTTTTATGGTTTTATGTTGGACTTAAAGTTGGTATAGGGGTAATGTTCTTATATTGGATTTAAAGTTGGTATAGGGGTAAATGTATGTATAATTATGTTTAAGTTTAAGTTGAGTTTTAAGTTCTACATTGAGTTTAAGAATGAAATATGTAAATATGAGTTGGTTTGTTTCAATTTGTTAATGTTCTTAGTTGAGTCTTAAGTTTTATATTCATTTTGAGATTGGTATATGGTATATTGAGCATTAAAATTATTTAAATTTGTATTTTATAGGTATCTCGAGATTTATGTTGAAGATGTATCTCCCGACGAGCTAAATTAGGTTGTAGAATTTTATTTTATAGATACTTTGTGAATATTATGTAATATTATTTCGAAGTTAAGAATTTGTGGATATTATGTTATGTTCAAGACAAATCTTATTAGTAATTGTTTATTTGACAAATTTGTAAGATTCAAACATGTTTTGTGGATATTATTTAATGTTGTAGACATCTAATTAATTTTATCCGTTTCTATTTTAGTTTATTTGATATTTGTAAGATTCAAACATGTATGACATTTATAAAAAAGAAATAGATATAGTATTTAGTAAATAAAGAAAGAAGATATTTTCGCGCCTAAATATGTAATCTTAACGGTATAGGGGTTGGGAAAAAGTGTAATTTCATGCTTTTTTTTACCTTTTTTCCAATGTTAAAATAGGTCACCGTTGGCAAAGGTAACTCTAAATAGGTCAAGATAATATTTGTCGATGGTTAAATCGTAGATTGAGTGTCGGGATAAGTAACCATCTCCCGGCACTAAAAGGAACCATTAGCAAAAGTTTACTTCTCCTGATGATAAAAATCATTTTCACCATCGGGAGAAATACTTTTTGCTAATGGTTTCATTTAGGGTTAGTAGAAAGCCTCCATCCTTGTTTCATCGAGAAATATTTTTTTCCCGACAATGAGGCTTTCTTGGGCCTGGGAAGGTTTTCTCGATGATAAAGTCGACGGTTGAGATTCCGTCAAAATAGGTTGTCCCGACGGTTTTTTTTTTTTTTTTTTTTTTTACTTTTTTTGACGATTTCATTGTTAGCAAAAGTCAAATCTCTTGTAGTACGTGCTCTTTATATCAAAATATACTTGTTTATAACTCTTACTATAATACTAAAAAAAGATATTCCTCTCAAAACAACCCTCACATTCGTGCTCTACAATAAAGAAAGAAAAAAACTCGTCCAAAAAAAAACTGATATACTAATTAATCTAAATTAACAACTTAACTAATATGGATACAGTTATATAATTATTTAATAATCTTTTTTTAATCAAAATATAGCAAGAAAGTTATATTAAATTTATGCTTTACTTATACATAAATATATAAAGTGTTGGGGTTGATGTCCTAAATCTCATAGGTTCCTATAGTTTGTAATTGTAATGTACAAACATTTTATTTATGTAATAAGATATTTGATGTTTTATTTCAAAATTAGTTGCATTAACCACAAACCAATAAACTAACATCCAGGGTTATCTTGTAGCTTAAACATGTATATAGAGACATACGGGTGGATCATGTTTAAGTGATAACCTAATTGGTCTGTAGTAGATGGATAAGTTGGATATCCTGGTGACACTATGAGTATAGCCCGCTTTGTAGGTGTTACAATTGTTGTAAAGTGCTACAAAATGATCCAATCCTAAACATTCATGTGGAGACATATGAGCGGGAATATTCTATACAAAGGACTTTGTATAAGATTGGACCACAAAATGTTTAGTCTTATTATATAACATTGTTCATAATAGAGACTTACATTTCACCAGGATGACCACAGGTAACATGACCTGAATTCTGAGTGAGTTATGAACTCTTGCCCATAAAGGCGGTCCTTTGATTTGTATGGGTGAGAGTGGCAAAATCGCCGACTCAACAAGCCAACCATTTTGAGGATTCGTCTAATTAGGGAGTTGGGAACACAACTACACAAGAAGAAATTCACTCATTCTCCAATGTAGAGGCAAATATATAAATTGCTCCCTTAAGAGATGATTTTGAGCCTTGAACAATGTGGCGCCACACCCTTTTCTGGTCCGAGAGGGGTTTAATCATAGTTGGACTATGATTTATTGTTCATTAGAGGGATCAGTGGTACTTATGAAGGAACTCGTTTTACAGGAGATCCTTGAGCGAAAGCGGATCGTTCAAATTTCATTTTTATTGAAAATTAATTTTATAGTAAACATACAAGATATACATTCAAAATAAATTACAGCATGCTTTTTATAAAGAAAAAGGGTTCAAGAGATATCATCTTTGAAGAAACTTTCTTCATGTATATCCTTCGAATGGTCACGAGCATCGAACTCAGCAAAAACATGAAGACCTTCTTCAAGAACTTCACGAACCAAACGGAGACACTATCACAGTGAAAACCCAGGAGTGGTGAGCTCTGACTATTTTGGTTTGGAGGGTTTGTTTGAGTTTAGAGGAGGAAGAAGATTGAAGAAACACAGAACGTTTCTATGAAACTCTATCGGATGGCAATCTCTTCTATCGTGTAGGTGTTATGTCATGTAGTAAGAAGAAGAAAACTTATTTTTCTTTTTATTTCTTTTTGCCACAAAACCCAATAACCACCCACTAAAGTAGTTGGAGAGAAAATATGAATTTATTATTAAAAATAATAAAATAATATAAATAAATATGATAACTAACTTATCATATTATATTTATATTAAACTATATGTTATATAAAATATAACATATAACCTATAATTTTAATATTGTATCACATGCAATATAAATTATAGTTTCTTTTCTTTATTTTTAATATAAATCATATTTTTGTTAAATTTAATAACTATGAATATCATTCATAGAAAATATATTTGAATTGTTGGATCTATACCAGCATGCAGCGGAAGGGAACATGATCCATAAGCATTCTAATTCATTAATTTTGGTTGAAAAAAAAAACATGCTAAAACAAAGTATAATGGGTTTCATGAACATACCTTGACCGAACTAACGAAATCTCCATTTTCAGCTACAAAATCCTTCAAATCCTTGTGTAGACCACCACAAGATCTTCCCTACTATCCTCTTGGTGCTCTAGATTGAGTTGTGGGACTCAAAATAAGTTGGAACCAAAGGGAATATGGAGAAAGTTCACTGAACCAACCCATTGAAGAACACTTTCTTCATCCGAATTTTTCAGCAAAAATTTAGTCGGCTCCTCCTACTTTTTTTTCATTCCAATCTCTTCAATATATTGAAAACTATCATGCAAAGAGAAGTGTTGCATGGGATGCAACTCATGCTTGGAGTAAATCAAAGAAGAGGTGGTGGGTTCCTTGTGAGCAAGTTGAAGATGAACATGAAAAACCCATTTTCAAGTTTTGTGTAATTTTTCAATTTTCAAAATCCTTTTTTATTTTAAAATCATGTTTTATTTCTAAAATCATAATTTATTAATTTTACAAATTAATTTCATAAATTAATTTTTTAATAAAATTAATAGATAATTATTTAAACAATTTAAATAATTCTAATTAATTTAATATCCAATATTAAATTAATTTTTACACAAATTCATCTTCATATATTTAAATCATATTTAAATATATTTTCTCCAATTTCGTTTGATTTTAATTTGAACGTTTCAAATTAACTTATCATGCTACTCTAGAGCTAATCCATTTTCGAGCTAGTAAGGGGACCTCATGGACCAACAGATCATGGGCTCCAACAATCCGAGATTAATTGGCTAAACTCATTAGACCGATCTAACCCCCATTTGTTAACTAATGGGTCACTCCACTAAAGACCACAGTTGAACTCCCCTCACTGTAGATATATTATGTCCACTCGATATAACCATGATTAGTAAGTTAACCCTTCACAAATTGTTCGTAATAACGGTTGGGTCAAATCTCTGTTTTACCCCCGAAATTACCTCTTGTTCCTTAAGTCCCCACTGATCCCTTAATGAACAATTGTTTTGTGATCCAATCACAAAACCGAGTCCCTTTCATACCAAATGAGAGGGCGGGATCCCTTGTTCAAGCCCCAGAATTAGCACTTAAGGAAACAACCTCTCTACTATTCCTAAAGCGGATAAGAGTGAATTCCCTCTTGCACCCTATGTCCCCAGCTATCTATCCAGTCTTACCCCTGAAATGGCAGTCATATTGAGCCAGCGCTGTTGAGCCAACCCTCATCTATGCAAATCTAAGGGCGATTCTAGATAAACAGGAGTTCATAGTTAGCTCAGGATTAAGGTCAAGTTACCTAGGTCATCACTTTGAAATAGTCAGTCTTAAACAGTAAACAGCGTTATAAAGTAAGAGTGACTCATTTCGTGGTCCAATCTTGTACAAACTCTTTTGCACAAGGACACCCCCACTCTTCATGTCCAACATGAATGAATTAGGATCACTTCGTTTGTAGCACTTTACAACTTCTTGTAACAACTGCAGAGTAGGCCGTATCCAATAGTGTTACCAGAATAAGGTACCCAACCTTATCCATGTACTATAGATCATTTTGACTATTTACTCGAATCTGATCCACTTTTATATCTCCACATAAAGTTCAAGTACTCATCCAATAGTCAAGGGATTTTTAGATTTATTGGATTTCTAATCAATCAATAGGTTTATTCAATAACACCTTTATTGAATTATCAGAATAAGCTCCATTTTTTACATACAACAAGTTTTAGGACATAAAACCCAACAAACTCCCACTTGGACTAAAACTCCAGTGGTAACTTATACATCTGATATATAAGACTGAGTTTCTGAGTTTTATAGAGAAATACAATGAACTAGGGCATCCCATACCTATCTTTTATCATTTGGTATCTCTATACCCGATATTTCTCCCACTTACCCTAGATTATCCGGTATTCCTAGTCCTACTAGGTAATTCTCAAACACTTTAGCCGAGAGAATTATTGTGAACATGTTAGTATACAATAGGCTTTAGATAAAACTATATGGGATTGCATCTTAATCTCAATAATGGCTAGCACATTTTCCTCCCACTAAATTAGGGTACTCTCAACTCTTTGAGCAAGATGCATCTGACCTATCTCAACAACTCTTTGTAACAGTCAGATCTCGAAATCTTTAAACTTTCTATACTTTGATCTAGCCATTTAGATATCTGAATATCTACAAATGGCTTTTAGCAATTTGATTCTCAACCGAGGTTGCTTGAACAAATATAATTTTTGAAAATGAACACTTCATTTAACACAAAAATATACAATTTGTTCTATACAAGTTTTAACAATTAAAAACAAGTGGCAACTTCTCCCACTGGATGAGCTGCAAATAGTCCCAGGGTCAAGTTAGCCTGGTTACCTTTTCTCTGCTCTCTTCTCGACAAGATATTGAGGGTAGTGTCTTCTCCAGTGCCCTTCTTCATTGTAATGGAAATATTTCCCTTTGCAGCGCTATCCTTGTCTTTCAATCCAGTAGGCTTCTTCTTCCCTTTCCCTTTACCTTTCTTCACAAGAATACTTTTATTCTTTGAAGATGAAGCAACTTCAGGCTTAGAGGACATTCCTCATTTCTTGGCAGTAGTAATATTTACTTCTGGCATCAGACCCTTTGTTCTCAACATTATCTGGTAAGCCTGTAGCTCAATGAGTATAATAGTCAAATTTTATCATTAATGCATTCAAAATTGCAGAAAACTCTTCGGAAGAGATTTTAAAATAAAACCAATTTGACTTCTCTCATTCATGACAACACTGTTTACTTTTTCTATATTAAAGTGGACCATCATGTCTAGGACATGTTCACAAACATTGGTCCCCACTTTGATGCGACTGTTGTAAACGTGCTTAATGGCATCCCTCGCAGAGATTCCATAATCTCTTTGGAAGTACTCATATCCTGATGCTTATTTTGTCAACACATCAAATAAGCTGGCAAGGATATAAGCACATGTTATATCATTAGCCTTAACCCATCTGTCATATATATCCCGAACATTTCGGTTTGTGTTAGAGCGAGGAATGGGAGGATAGTCCTCGGTTAAGAAAAACCGCAAATTGTCTATCACAAGTATTGTGTTCAAATTTGATTTCTAATTCACATAATTATCCTCAATAAATTAATCTGACGCCAACACTTGTATTATTGAACTTTTCATTCTGAAATTAAATATCCAATCAACAGTACGATGCCCCTTCACAAATTGCCCCTGTAGTTACATCTAACTCCTTAAGTACCACTGATCCATCTAATGAACAATAGATCATAGTCCTACTATGACTAAACCCCTCTCAGGCCACGAGAGGGTGTGGCGCCACATTGTTCAAGACCCAGAATCAGCCCTTAAGGGAACAACTTATCTACTTATCCTTGCTTCAGGGAAGGAATGAATTCCATCTTGTGTAGCTATGTTCCCAACCAACTCTCCAATTAGACGAATCCCCAAAATGGTAGGCTTGTTGAGTCGGCGATCTGGCAACTCTCACCCATACAAATCAAAGGACTGCCCTCATAGGTAGGAGTTCATGATAATGGGCAGAAATGCACGTTATTATAGTGCTAAGTTATTAAATAATGAAAGTTTGCATTGATAAAATATGTTAGATTGCGTCCAAAAAGCATTAAGTTTATAACATTGCGGGCACATGCGTTCATCGCATAGAAATACTTAATTTTTGTATTTTTATGTAGAATATGCATTGACGCAAGGTGAAAAGCGCGATCACAAGAAATCAACGGTCGAGCGCATCATATCGCAAGACTTTTCAGTGATTTGTGTTTGCAAGCATTTGCTCAAGAAGGATTGCCACATAGAGCCGGCGCAACTTGGTGGGCGCATCTGGGTGAAAGACATAATTAATCATGATGGGACAGAAAGCTGATGATGGTCGAGCCCAAATTAAATTGACAAGCCGCTAACGAAAACAAGTACACTCAGCTTTTCGGTGACAAATATTCGGCATATCAGTCAGAGAATTAAAGCCATCCCATCTGTGCAATCATAAGAGAGAAGCCACCTTTCACCCTGAAGCTCTATAAATACCAAAGGCAACCTTCAAAAAAGGAGTTCAGCTAGTTTAGCAAGTTTGGAGAGTTAGAGAATTTTTCCTTAGATAGTTTAGCCTTGTTCTTAGATTTTCTTTTATTTTAAGGCGGAAGCGAGAGAAGGAGATTGTGCCGATAGATCATTTCGATGAACTTGGGAGAGTGCCAGAAGCTTCAAGATCAGAGAGAGGGTCAGCTCCTGTGGAAGCAGGAGTATCTTTTGAACCGAATAGAGTTGACAGTGTAAAAGCCTTGGAAAGTAAGGGATTTCTACCAGGCTCTCTATCCTTATCTTCCATTGTTATTTTGTACTCAAACTCATCTATAGAAATGAAATTTACTTCTCTATATTTGTTCACTCTCTGTTTATTACGCATGAGTAGCTAAATCTGTTAAATGGGTTGAGGAGCACTTGCATAACTGGGGATCTTCATTCTATGCGATTATCTTGTATTATGTATGCTTCATTCGTCCATTAGAGATATTCAGGAAGGTAGTCTAAGGACAAGATCTAGGCTTAGAAAAGTCAGGTTAGAATCTAGGCTCGGGAGATTCAGATTAGAATGCATAATCAAGAGATAGGAGCTTAGGAATAAGCACTGTTTGCTATTAACACATCGCATGCATCCTAGAGATAGGATATGATTGTGTGCGTCATCTTGTCTTTGTGTGCATCTTGCATCATCGCATAGAAAAAGAGTAGAGACTTAGGAGCACCGCATTTGCATTGGAAAATAATTTGTAGCATGAGTGTAGCATGATCGCATAGTCTGACGCATTCCCAGGTAACGCTAGTTAAAGAACTTCTCAACCCGTTCATTCGCATACTCAGTGCATCTATCGCATAATCAAACCTTTCTCAAATCTACCGCATTTATTTATTTCATTACAGCAACCAACAACACCAAACAACCATTTGAGTTATCGGTTATCACAAAGTTTTCGTGAAAAATTATCACCGCATGTTGTTTTCCCAAATCCCTGAGTTCGACCCTGGACTTACCAGGAAACTCAATGGGGTTTATACTTGGATTCCACTGAGAAAACTTGTTGCTCAATGCAATTCCATCACCGCATTTCATTCCATATTTTCACCGCATAAAATAAACGCATCAGTTCACAACTCACGTAGGATTCAGGTCATGTTACCCATGGTCATCCTAGTGAAATGAAAGTCTCTATTATGAACGGTGTTATATAATAAGACTAAAAATTTCGTGGTCCGGTCTTATAGAAACTCCTTTGTATAGAATATCCCCGCCCGCATGTCTAATACATGAATGATCAGGATCATATCATTTGTAGCACTTTATAATACTTGTAACACCTACAAAGCGGGCCATACTCGTAGTGTCACAAGGATAAGGTACCCAACCTTATCCATATCCTACAGACCATTTAGATTATCACTTAAACATGATCTAGATGTATGACTCACATACATGTTTAAGTTACAATGATAACCTTGGATGTTAGTTTATTGGTTTGTGGTTAATGCAACTAAAATATCACATATTTTATAGACAAAGTGAATAAAAATATCATATATTATTAATCACATAAGAGTTTGTTAATACAAAATTTACAAACTATAGGACCCTACGAGATTTAGGGCATCAACCTCAACAAATTAAGGAGTTGGATGTAACTACAGGCGCAAAACGATAATTTTGGCCTAGCTGTACTTACGAGCAATTTGTGAAGGGTCATCGTATTGTTGATTTATATTCAATGGACACGAAAATATATCTGTAGTGCGAAGAGTGCAGCTGTTAGTCTTTGGTGGAGTGTCTGACAGTTAGTGGATGGGGAATAATTTAATTAAAGAGTTTAATTAATTATTCACGTACAATTGGAGCTTCAAGCTACAGGTCCATGAGATCCCTCAGTAGCTCAATGGGACTAAATGAAAATCAGTTTTTGGATTAATTTGAATTATTCAAATCAATTGTGTGAATTAATTATATATGATATAATTAATTAATTTTAATTATATATATGATATAATTACTATAATGTATTTGAAACATTATATTATTTGTGAGAGAAAATAAGTATTTGAATATGATTCAAGTATTGATTATATGAATTGGATTCATATTATTAAATTTAATGTAAATGTGATTTATATTAATTGTCATCATTGAAAGAAAAGAAACTATAGGTTATATTGTATATGATACAATATTAAAACTGAAGGTTATATGTTATATTTGATATAACATATAGTTTAATATATATTATATGATAAGTTAGTTATCATATTAATATATATTAAATTAAATTAATTTTATTATTTAAAAAATTAATTTAAATTAATTAAGGTCCCATTTTTCTCTCCATTTTTTATGTGAGTGGAAAATAGGGGTTTTTGGCATAGAGCTTCTTCTTGATAATCCTACAAAAGAAAAAAACACAAAAAAGATCTGTGTGAAAAGAGAAAAAAATTCCGTGCTTCTTTTTTCTTCTCAATTCGCCCTTCCCTCTCAATCCAAAATCACCAGAGCTACTCCTCATGGATTCTCATCCATATAATACCAAGATCTCCTTCGTGGTAGTGCCCTATTTTGGAGTGTTCGTGATTTTCATCGAGGAGAAAGGATTCATGAAGAAAGTCTTCAAAGATAAGAGTTTCTAAACCCTATTAATTTTCTTCTTATGCATGCTGTTTTTTTTTTTTTTTGTTAAATGCATATTTTCTTGTTCTTCTGTAAAATTATCAATTCGGTAAAAATTGGGTTTAGGATGATTCATGGCTTCCACTCAAAGACCCTGATTCTTCATAAAGGAACTATTCCTTCCATATTTAATATATGTATATATTTTAAAAATTATTTTTTTGTCTCGAGTTTTTATGAAAGTAACTATTTAGTTTGTAAAAATTTAGTCCTTATATTTTTATTTTTAAAACAATTTAGTGGTCTATGTATTTCTAAATTTATAGGAATTTAATTCTTGAATTTTAATAAGTTTCAATTTATTCCTAGTACTTATAAGATTTAATGAATTTTCTTATAGATTGATAAATTGATTAAGAGTTCAATTTGTTTATAAATTATAAAAATTAAACTAATTCATTAGATACATTAGTTATCTTCAGATATACTAAAAATATTTGACCAAACATCCCAATTAGCCACGATAAGAGTCAAAATTATAAAACTACTAACCAGTCTTGAGTGATTCAGAATGTTTTATAATAATGAAAATCAATATAATCATGATAATATCTTTAATGTTTCATAACATCATCTCCTTTAGCATCACATAAACCTAAGTAATCGAATTAACTTTAAATTGATATCTATAAGACGAATTAATTTGGTCACTTTGGTGACCAGCAAATTATTCATAATATAGGTATCATAATAAAATAATTACAATTAATTTATCACAAGATAAATAGATATTTTAATCATACTTTATATCATTTCGTGATACATAACACATAGAAATATAATTAATACATAATTTATTTTACCAAACTTAATGAAATGTAAATATGCATGATTTATTATATTCAAAACTTAATAGAATAACCAACATGAAAAATACAGAAATATTAACGGAGTAATTAAATAACATAATTAGATATTGCATAACGAATTCAAAATAAACAATCATAATTGACATCGATTATCTTTAGTTATCTTTTTTTTTTTTTTTAATAAGAAGATAAAAGTTTTTCCATCAATTTATAAAAGTTATCTGTTTTCATGGATTAACTTTCATCTGATATCTATATAGAACTTACTAATTTGACCACTTTGGTGACTAACCAATTATTCCTAACATATAGATATCATAATAACATAATACCAAGTAATTTACAACAAAAATTGTAAAACATTAATAAATATTACAAATAATTTTATCGAAAACTTCGTATAATCAAAATGATGTAATTTAAATTACAAGGATAAAACAAACTTTATTCCTAATATTCCTAATATATAAAACAAAGCATAACATATTTCCTTAAAACACAATAAAAGTAAAAATGTATAATATAGAAACATCAATATCAAAATTCAAACTCAAAAATATGAATATTGAACAACTTAAATCAACTCAAAGTTAATAGAAATTGAGAACTCTTTTGAACTTGAGGAGCACAATGAAAACACAGATACCAATAAAATATAATATTAAAATAAATATAATATAATATATAAAATAAATAAATAACAAATGATGAATTTCTCCATTATCCAATCTTTTTGGATTGATAACCAATGTATATCTCCCCATAAGGACCACTAATGCACACTATTTATAGAGATTTTGGCAAGTAGGAGGTGGACTTATTTGGACACTAAGTGTGTGTTTGGATCGAGGGAATTGGGATGGGAATAAAAGTGGGAATGGGCAAGAGATAAAGATCCACTTGTTTGGTACAAATTTTGTAGCTTTAGCATGAGAATAAGCAATTTTCATGTATCCATTATGTCCATGAATAATTACCATACAAAAAAGTAGGTTTTCTTCATTTCTACTCTCTCTTCTTTTATAATACATTTCTTTATTCTTTTATTTTATATATTATTAAAATTAATTAATTTAAATTATTTATTATATGAAAATTAATTTTATATTTTATAAAATTATAGTGTATGAATTTAACTACTCCTATTTAATAAATAAATAAATTATATATATTATATATATATGTATATATATATTAAAACAATTTAATATATATTTAAATTTTATTTTAGTTGAATAAATTAGTTTTTATATACATATATATACCCATACTTATTTTTCAATAAACTGTAAAGAACCGATGCAATAACACTATCAATTAATTCATTTATTATATTTGTAGTTAGTTAATAATCATTATGATTAATATAATATGAATTTATTTTTAATAATTATAATTAGTTTATTATTGATCAATTAGAATTCATTAATTGTTTTTGTTCTCATGAGATAAACTTAATTAGTGAAATTTGAACTTTGTATTTGTATTAATTTCAATATAGAAAGTACAATCTCTAATATAATAATTCCTTGATGAGTTCAAAATAAACGATCGGTCTTTGGGCTTGTTGATCTTTTTGGACGATCGGTCTTCAGACTTGTCGATCTTGTTGGACGATCAACCTTTGGGCTTGATGATCGATCTTTTAGCTTGTTGATCTTCTTGGATGATTGGCCTTTGGGCTTGTTGATCTTCTTACATGATCGGTCTTTGGACTTGATGATCTTCTTGGAGGATTAGTGTTCGCACGAGGCTTCCGGAGAAACTTGTTTCGTGGAGTTGAGCTTGAGTTGGTGTTGATTTGATGCAATGTGGTTCGATCTCTAGTACTTGATCCTCTAATTCTCTCTCAGTTGAATGTGTACACTTGACTTGAAGAAGCGAAGTGCATGATTTTCTTGAAATGTTCACACATAGTTGGACTATGTTGTATTGTTCATTAGAAGAATCAGTGGTACTTAAGGAATGAGATATAACTACAGGGGCAAAACGATAAATTGGCCCAGTTGTACTTACGAGCATCTGTGAAGGGTCATCGTACTCATGATTTGTTATATCTGATGGACACATAAATATATCTGTGGCAAAAAGAGTTCAATTATTGGTCTTTAGTGGAATGCCTGAAAATTAACGGATGGTGGATCTCGTGGCCAAAGAGTATAATCAGCTATTCACGTAGCATTGGAGCTTCGAGCCACAGGTTCATAAGGTCCCCTTGGTAGCTTGGATAAAGTTGAGATTAAGTTTTTGGGTCAGTTTGAAATGTTCAAATTGACAAGAGGTAGTTCAATTATATATGATATAATTGAACTAGGTATTTATATATGATATAATTGACTAAATGTATGAGATACATTATTTTAGAGGAAATGAGATATAAATATGATTTATATCAAGTAGAGGAGAAATTACTGTAGTAAATATATGATATCAAACTATAGGTTAAGAATATAATATGATTATATTCATTATTTAATTAAATAGGCGATTATGAGATAATTGTCCAAGAATTTCTCCGGAATCGTGCGAAAGTGGGAAAATTGAATTCGGTTCTTGTAACTGAAGAATAAAATGGAAATTGGTTTCATTTTGTAAAACATGCAGAAATTCGCTCACGGTGTGAAAACTTTACGATCACTTAGCATTGAGAGCCTATACGATAGCGCCTATCGTCCTAAACGATCGCACACCCACGCATTAGACGATTGCACACGGTTTCTAAACGATCGCTTACCTACTCTAAATGATCGTTTAGCGCGCTGAGCAGACCTAAACGTAGATGATCGCTTCGTAAAACCTACATGATTGTGTACCTTTCTCTAAATGACATGCACCCAACTATACGATAGTCAACTACTATCTCTCACTTTCTTGTTCGTTCTACACGGTCGTTTTTTCCTCCACCCTCTACCAATTCCATCAAAGTCCACCCTTTGGATTCTCACTCCGAGAATACCGAGGGCTTCGAGTGGTGGTGTCGTCCCTAGTTGCTGCTGATTCATGTACTACCATCGTGTAGATGACCGTGGTGTTGTTAGGCAACTATTTGTTGGGTGATAAGGAACGTAGAGGAGTTGCTTCCGCTGGACTGAGTTCGATTGATGATTGTCTTCCACTGGTATGTTTACTCAGTCTTTTGTATTTTAATTGTTAAAGCATGTCTATAATTAGTGTCACAATGCATATCTGTTTGTTAGAATGTATGTTTGGTAATTCGGTCACAATGAAATTGGAAAGATCCGAATCCACTCATGGATACTCTTGTTGAAGAGTTCCTTCAGACAACACCTACCTTGTGATTATTACAAAATTCAATTGGAATTTGGTGAGAATCCAATAAAATGAAGTTAGTAGATTTTTCCCAAAAAATGAAAAAATCCATTAACATGATTTTAAATAAATCATTCATTTTATTTTTTAAAATTAGTTTTATATAATTAATTCAAAAATAATTAATTTAAATAGAATTATTTTTAATTTTTAATTTTTTTTAATTAAAAGAATATTAATTTAATATCTTAATATTAAATTAATAACAAAAAAATTCACCAATATAAACCAATTTCATATTTAAATCATAATTTAAATATTAATTGATTTTTCAATTTCTTTTAATTTCAATTAAATTAAACGTTTATAGTCAATTGAAAACCCTAAAATTGAATTTGAATTTTAAAATTCATAACCCTAATTTCATACATGAAGGAGTTCTTACCGAAGAGTTCCATAAGCGCGTTTAGATCACTCTAATTTCACAGTGACCAAAATATATCAAATACGTTCAAACACACAGTTACAAACAAACAGTCAATTAACGACATGCTAAGGACAAGAAATTACAAGGGAGAGAGTTGTCATACCAGTTGAAGACGGTCTTCAAACTTCGGAACTCAACGCAGTGGAAACCTCTACCCGATCAACCAACGCCCAACAGATGCGTCTACTGCAGCAGCATGAACAACCATAAACTCATGAACGCAACAGGGATGACACCACCAGAAAAGAGCCCCGGTTATTCTCGGAGTGAGAACCTGTGGTCTTTGGTGAGTTTGGTAGAGGAAGGAGGAAGAAGGATCATGTAGGCGATAAGCAAGTGGGGGAGAATATAACGTTATCGTATAACAAAATGCTTATCATTTAGGAGAAACTATATGATCGTGTAGATTTTACTGAACAATCGTTTAGAAAATAGAAGGCGATCGTTTAGCAAACACGACACACTATACGATCGTTTAGAAAAGTTAACCAATCGTTTAGGACTTAGTGTGCGATCATTTGGCGCTAGGTAGACGATCGTTTAGGTGCAGAGTGACTATCGTATAGGCTCTCGATTTTAAGTGATTGATTATGATTTCACCAATGCGCTCTTTCGATCTTTTTTCGGACGATGAATGAACGATTCAAAATTAAACCAATTTCATTTTTATTCATCGGTTATAATAACCGACGCTACCCCACTAACGCACGTTTGAACATGATTTTTCTTAATTATCATATAAATAACCAATTAATTAATAATAAATATAATCATATTATATTTTTACCCTATAGTTTGATATCACATATCTACTATAGTATCTTCTCCTCTACTTGATATAAATCATATTTATATCTAATTTCCAACAAAAAAAATGTATCTTATACATTTAGCCAATTATATCATATATAATTAACCAGTCCAATTATATTATATATAATCATACTTTCTCTTGTCAATTTGAACATTTCAATTTAACCCAAACACTAAGTCTTGACTTTATCCAAGCTACCTAGGGGACCTAATGGACCTGTGGCTCGAAGCTCCAATGGTCCATGAATAGCTGACTAAACTCTTTAACCACGAGATCTATCATCCGTTAACTGTCAAGCATTCCACTAAAAACCAACAGCTGAACTCTTCTTACCACAGATATATTTTTGTGTCCATCGGACATAACCAATCATGAGTACGATGACCCTTCACAGATGCTAGTAAGTACAGCTGGGCCAAATTATCGTTTTGCACCTGTAGTTACATCTCACTCCTTAAGTACCACTGATTCCTCTAATGAACAATACAACATAGTCCAACTATGTGTGAACACCTCTCGGACCAAGAGAAGGTTCGTGGCGCCACATCGTTCAAGTCCTGAAATCAGCCCTTAAGGGAGCTATCTATCTACTTACTCCTGCTACGGGGAAGGAGTGAATTCCATCTTATGTAGCTGAGTTCCCAGCTCCCAAATCAGACGAATCCCCAAAATAGTATGTTTGAATCGGCAACCTGGCCACTCGCACCCATACAAATCAAATGACTACACTCAATGGTAAGAGTTCTCAACTCATTCAAGATTGAGGTCATGTTACCTATGGTCATCCTAGTAAAGTGAAGTCTCCTTCATGAACGGTGTTATACAACGAGACGTTAACACTCCGTGGTCAGGTCTTAGACAAACTCTTTGTATAGGACGCTGATAACGGGCAGAAATGCACATTATTACAGTACTAAGTTCTTAAACAATGCTGGCTTGCATTGATAAAATATGTTAAATTGCATCCAAAAAGCATTTAAGTTTATAACATTGCGGTCGCATGCATTCATCGCATAGGAACAGTTAATTTTTGTATTTTTATATAGAATATGCGTTGACGCAAGGCAAAAAGAGCGATCACAAGAGATCAACGGAGGAGTGTAGCATTACCGCAAGGCTTTGCGGTGATTTATGTTCACAAACATCTGCTCAAGAAGGATTGCCGCATAGAGTCGGTGCAACTTGGTGGGCGCATCTGGGTGAAAAGCATAATTAATCACGATGGGCCAGAAAGCTGATGACGATTGTATTTGAATTAAGTTGACAGCCGCTAACGATAACAAGTACATTCAGCATTTTTGTGACAAATATTTTGCGCATCAGTCGGGGAATTAAAGCCATCCCATTTGTGCAATCATAAGAGAGAAGTTGCCCTTCACCCCGGAGCTCTATAAATACCAAATGCATCCTTCAGAAAAGGGGTTAACAAGTTCACCTATTCACCGATTTAGGAGCTTTAGCCGTGTTCATAGTTTTCTTTTATTTTTAAGGCGGAGGAAGGGAAGAGTAGAGACACCAGAAGATCACTCAGGGCAACTCGAGAGAGAACCCGGAGGCGTAGAAAGCAGAGAGCGGGCTGACTCTCATAAGAGCGAGATTATCTTTTGAACAAGAGTAGAAAAATAGTGTAAAAGTCTGGAAAGTAAGAGATTGCTACCAGGCTCTTTATTCTCTTCTTGCATTGTTATTTTGTACTTCAACTTTATATTTATACAATGGACGTTCTTATTCTACATCTGTTCATTCTCTTAGCACGCATGAGTAGCTAAACTTTTCGAATGGGTTAAGAAGAACTAAGCTAACATGACCTAGGAAGTTCATTGCTTGCAATTATCTTGTGTTATGCTGTGCCAAATATCCCTTTAGAGCTACTCGAGAGAGAGTCTAAAGAAAGATTCTAAGACTTAAATATCCCTTTAGTGTGCTAATGGTAATTTTTCTGATTTCTTTTTCAGACTCTCAATCTCTAGTGAATTATGACCTGGAGATTGAGACGACGTTCATACAAATATTAAAAGACCGCCAACAACAACAGTCAGACAAAGAAGATATGGCGGAGCAGCCTGGAAATGGAGCACCAAACGAAAATAACGTCATGGCGAATCCAATCCTTCTGGCTAACGATCGTAATAGGCCCATTAGGGACTATGCATCGCCAAACCTCTATGATTTCTCTCTAGGAATCATGAGGTTTACCCTTTATGGAAGTCGATTCGAAAAGAAGCCGGTGATGCTGCAGATGATCCAGACTGTAGGACAATTCGGAGGACGGCGTGGCGAGGACCCCCACGCCTACCTCCGTAGCTTTATAGAAATCTGCAATACTTTTATGTTTCCGAACATCTTTGCCAAATAAGTTCGACTAACTTTGTTTCCATTTTCTCTATTTGATCAGGCAAGAAAATGGGCGTATTCCCTCGAGCCGGGAGAGATCACTTCATGGGAACAAGTCATAGAGAAGTTCATGAAAAAAATACTTTCCACCGACTGAGAATGCTAGACGAAGGAAACTAATAACCAATTTTGAACAAGACATGGACGAATCGCTCAGTGACGCTTGGGCGAGGTTTAAGAGGTTGGTCAGGGACTATCCACACAATGGATTGCTAGACTGCCTTCAGATGGAAATCTTTTATCATGGTTTAAATCTCGCTTCATAGACCACTGCCAATGCGGCAATCGCTGGTGGTCTGGTTGACAAAACGTATGACGAGGCTAAGAACATCTTGGATCGCATCTCTAAAAACCACGAGGATTGGAGAAAGAGTGATCAGAGACTGAGAATCAAGGATAAAGACACAAGTAATGGTGCTATTACTTCACTATAGAATCATATGATCGCAATGATGAACTTAATTCAGGGAATTGCGATCAACAATCCAACACCGCAAAATGGGCAAATCAACGTAATTAGTCCGCAAGGTGTGCTTCTTGCGGTGATGGGCACGAAATGGAAGAATGCCCACATAATCCACAGTCTATTTACTTTGTGAAAAATTATCCATTTGCTAATACCTACCACCCCAAATGGAGAAACCGCCCCAATTTTGCATGGAAGAATCAACAGCAGAATTTCCAACCTGTGGCGCAGAAAGAAGGGTCACCTGGATTCTTCCCACGCAATAACGGTCAGACAAGCAATCAAGCCTATAGCTCGTAAACACCGCAATCATCCTCCTTGGAAAGCCTGTTGAAGCCGTATATAGAGAAAAACGAAACTGTGCTTCAGAGTCAGGCTATGTCCATCCGCAATCTTGAATTACAGATGGGCCAGATTGCAAGTGAGCTAAAGAACAGACCGCAAGGGGCTCTTCCGATTTCAACAGAACTCCCACGCAACCCGGGGGGATTAGATAAAGAGCAATGTCAGGTTGTGACATTGCGGAGTGGAAAAACTGTGGAGGGAGAAAAGAAGGAGCTTAACCTCACTGCTCCCATTGCGTTGGAACCTGAAATTGCGGTGACACAAGAAGAAGAAGGAGAAAAAGAAGCAATAGAGTCAGAAGTTGCGTCCACCTCAAAACCAACAGAGAAGAGGACCGTGAAAGTGTAATTACCACCTTTCTCGCAGAGACTCAGAAAGAAAAAGAATGACGAGGTACAATACCAACGCTTCCTCTCTATGTTAAAACAATTACTTATTAATATTCCATTTAGTGAAGCGATTGAGGAGATGCCTGCATACTCAAAGTTTCTAAAGGAAATGGTAACCAAGAAAAGGGGTACTGGAAAGTTTATCACGGTGGTTTTAACGCAAATTTTGAAATCAATAATTCCACCGAAGATGAGTGATCCTGGGAGCTTTACTATACCATGCTTCATAGGAGGACTGTACATCAGGCAAGCCTTGTGTAACCTTGGAGCCAGCATCAACTTGATGCCTCTGTCGATCTTTAAGCAGCTAAATGTGGGGCAATTTCTGCCCACGACTGTGACTCTCCAACTTGCAGATAGATCTCTGGTGCATCCAGAGGAGAAGGTGAAGGACGTGTTGATCACCATCTACAAATTTATCTTACTAGCCGACTTCATCATCTTAGATTACGAAGCTGACAAAGATGTACCCATCATCTTGGGGTGACCATTTTTATCAACAGGTCATGCCCAGATTGATGTGTATAAAGGGGAGATCACTTTGAGCATCAATGGACAGAAGCTCAAGTTCAACATAATCCGTGCCATAAAGTTTCCAGACGAAGAAGAAAAGCTTGACGAAGAGAATGAAGAAGAGGATGCAAGCGCATCCATTGCTGCCTGTAATGTGATCATAACAAAAACAAACAAGGAAGTTGAAATGATCGCAACCCAAGAAGAGGAGCCAACAGAAAAAGAAGAAAGAAAAACAACGCGCAACCGTCCTTAGTGGAACCACCAATAATGGAATTGAAAACCCTGTTGAGCCACTTAAAGTACGCTTTTTTGGGGGAAATGAGAAGCTACCGATAATTATTTCCTTTGAACTTAACAAAGACCAGGAGAATGCGTTGATGAGCATTCTAGGGAAACATGTGCGAGCAATTGGCTGGACGCTCGTTGACATTTGACCAATTAGCCCAACCTACTGTATGCATCGAATTCGTCTCGAAGAAGACCACAAAGCAACGATCGAACATCAGCGCAGACTCAATCTTGCGATGAAAGAGGTAGTTAAAAAGGAGATCATTAAATGGTTAGATGTAGGCATTATTTATCCGATAGTAGATAGCACGTGGGTCAACCCCCTGCAGTGTATGCCAAAAAAGGGTGGCATGACGGTAGTCCCAAACGAATATAATGAGCTGATACCGCAAAGAATCGTCACCGGGTGGCGTTTTTGCATGGACTACTGCAAGCTGAATGCAGCAACAAAGAAAGATCATTTCCCTCTACCGTTCATTGACCAGATGCTAGATAGTCGAAAATGACTTTTACTGCTTTTTAGATGGCTATGCCGGGTATAACCAGATTATGATTGCTCTAGAATACCAGGACAATACCACATTCATCTGCCCATATGAGACCTTTGCTTTTCGCCGCATGCCATTCGGCCTTTGCAATGCGCCAAGCACATTCCAAAGGTGCATGATGGCCATCTTTTCAGACTATCTTAAGAACTTTGTTGAAATCTTCATGGATGACTTCTTTGTCTATGGGCACACCTATGAAGTTTGCCTGGCTAATCTGAAGAAGATACTGAAAAGATGCGAGGAGACGAATCTCGTTCTTAACTAGGAAAAATGCCATTTTATGGTAAATGAGGGCATCGTGTTAGGGCACAAGGTTTCTCATGATGGATAAAGAAAAAATAGAAGCAATTGAAAAACTTCCACCTCCAACAAGCGTGAAGGCTGTACGAAGTTTCTTGGGGCACACCGGATTCTACAGACGCTTTGTCAAAGACTTTTAAAAAATAGCACGACCACTGAGTGCGTTGATGGAGGCTGACAGAAAATTTGATTTTGACGACAATTGCCTCAATGCATTCAGAATTTTGAAGAATGCACTGACTACCGCACCCGTGTTAATTGCACCTGATTGGACACTTCCTTTTGAATTAATGTGCAATGCAAGCAGGTATGCGATGGGAGCAACTTTGGCATAGAAGAGAAAAACAATCTTACATCCCATCGCATATGCGAGTAAGACGTTAAATCTTACTCAGACCAATTACACCACCACAAAGAAAGAGCTACTTGAGGTAATTTTTGCGTTGGAAAAATTTAGAGCCTATCTGTTGGGAACAAAGGTACCCATCCATATTGATCATTCAGCGATAAAGTATTTAATGACAAAGAAGGATGTGAAGCCGAGGTTGATCAGATGGGTTCTCCTCCTCCAAGAATTTGACATAGAAATAATTGATCGAAAGGGGATGGAGTACCAAGTTGTTGATCACTTGTCCAGATTGGAAAACCCTGAGGTTGACCGCAATGAGTCAGAGGTGAGTGCAGTGTTTCCAGATGAGCAGCTGTTTCAGATTGAAGAACTACCGTGGAAACATAGTCAACTATCTGGTTTGTGAGCAATTTCCTTAAGATTATACCTACCACCAACAGAGGAAGCTCAAACATGAATGCAGATATTATTATTGGGATGAGCCAAATCTATACAAAAGGGAGGCAGATCAGATTCTGTGGCTATACGTGCCAAATGCTGCTCAACAACGCAATTATCGCAATGTCATGACTCACCATATGGTGGGCACTTTGGAGGACAACTCACCGCAGCTAAGGTTTTACAGAGTGGATTCTTTTGGCCAACATTATTTAAGGATGTAGCTGACTACGTAATGAAGTGTGATCTGTGCCAACGTATAGGTAACATTTCATGGAAACATGCAATGCCGATGAACATCATCTTGGAGCTTGAGTTGTTCGACGTATGGGGTATCGACTTCATAGGACCATTCCCTCCCTCGAATGGTAAAAACTATATTTTGTTAGTCGTGGACTATGTATCCAAGTGGGTAGAGGCAGTGGAATGCGTCACAAGCGATGCGGCGGTGGTCTCTCAATTCCTGAAGAAAAACATCTTCACTTGTTTTGGCACTCCACATGCCATAATAAGTGATGAAGGGTCTCACTTTGTCAATCATACTGTCAAGGAGCTGCTGCGCAAATATAAAATTCTCCACAAAGTGGCCACCGCATACCATTCGCAGACGAATGGTCAGGCCGAGGTGTCCAATCGGGAGATTAAGCTGATACTTGAAAAGGTAGTAAGGCCTTCACGAAAAGATTGGGCAACAAAGCTTTACGATGCGTTGTGGGCATACCGGGCTGCATTTAAAACACCCATAGGTATGTCCCCATATGTGTTGGTATTTGGTAAGGCGTGTCATTTGCCTCTGGAGCTGGAATACAAGGCACTGTGGGCAGTAAAGAAGCTAAACTTTGACTTGAGAAAAGCAGGAGAAGTAAGAAAACTTCAACTGGTCGAGCTGGAGGAATAGAGGATCAACGCATATGAGAATACAAAGATTTACAAGGAGCGCACAAAGCGCTGGCACGACAAACACATATGCGGCAAGAACCTCCAAGTTAGGTAGAAGGTCTTACTATTCAACTCATGTCTATGTCCCTGGAAAATTAAAGTCACGTTGATCCAGATCATTCATAGTTAGAAAGGTATTTTCGCATGGTGCGGTTAAATTATCAAATGATGATGGAACCAACATATTCAAAGTTAATGGGTAGTGAGTAAAAGCGTATCACAGAGAAGGCTGGCATTGCCAAGTCGAGTCCGTGGAACTGAGAAACTTTGAATAAAGGAAGAAGTAGATGGTCCTTGCATTATCAGACGATCGAAATTCATCAAGGACGCAAGTTTTAGGAATCATGGAATCTTCAACTTTTCTCTACTACTCTGAATTTTCATTCCACTATATCTTTTAAGCTCTTTATCTATTCTTATTCTACAAAAAAAAAAAAAAAAAAAGATCACGATAAAAGAATTTTGTTTTGTTTAAACTCATTTAACCCTCTCACTATTTTTCTTGCAGCGATCGAGGTGCAGGATTGTGGAGGTGTTACACGAAGAAGTAACTTATCTTATTCCATCACCGCAATCCTAAAAAGATTGATCGCCGCAAAGAAGCATGCATCAACACACAATACGAGCGACAACACAAATTTGGGGGTTGTATTCTTCCTTAATTTATTTCAAATTTTGCACTATCGCATCGCATTTTGATTTTAAAAGTTTTATCATCGAATCTTCTTTGACTACCGCAATCATTTAATATTGATAAATTTAGTAAGTCACTGCATGCTGTCTCTTTGCCAATTATGATTTCAATGATGAAACACATGCTTCTATTTTTTTCGTATATACTAGAGTCAACTTAATCTTAGAAAGTCACCTCATGAAATATTTCTAGAAGGGGTCTGCTAGCTTTCTTTCAAACTGACCCTTTACCAAACCTCTTAAGAACATCGCATGAATTCTTTCAATCTTTTGGCAATGAGGATATTGCCGCATTTTAAATTTGGGGGTGGGGTATTTATTTTCGACCTTGCTATTCTACAAAAAAAAAATAAATGAGAATAACAACTCCAATGTTAATGCAATGGGAAAACCCATGCTGATAAGAGTTAAGTTGTGAAGGGCACTTACCTGTAGTTGGATGTCCGCATAACACACGTGGGGGCAAGCCAAAACGAAAGTAAGTCGCTAGGATCAACGCATAAATACAATGACTGCAATTTCGTTGCCAAGAAGGTATTAGTTTAGTCTGAGAAAAAGCGCATTGCTCATAGTTGGATGTCCACATGACACATGTGAGGGCAAGCCAAAACGAAGGCAAGGCACTTGGATCAGCGCAAGGTCAGAAAAAAAATAATAATGTCAAGAAATATGCAAGGATAAAAATCATTTGACACCCCAGTGGAAAAGTTTTCTTTTTGAAATAAATCATGCGATGTCCTAAAAGTTAGTAAAGTCCTTTTGAAGGTTAAGCTTACGGTCCCTAGGTTTTAGAAATATTTTCAGAGGAGACTTAAATAAGACTTGAGGAAATTTTGGTGTATAGGATTGGAATGAAGTATCCTTGAAAAATCTAGGAAAAGAGAATTGTGATCGACTTGCTAAAGGAAATCTTTAGCTTATGCTTGAGGACAAGCATTGTTTAAATTTGGGGGTGTGATAACGGGCAGATATGCACGTTATTATAGTGCGAAGTTCTTAAACAATGCTGGCTTACAGTTGATAAAATATGTTAGATTGCGTCCAAAAAGCATTTAAGTTTATAACATTGCAGTCGCATGCATTCATCGCATAGGAACAGTTAATTTTTGTATTTTTATGCAGAATATGCTTTGACGCAAGGCAAAAAGAGCGATCACAAGAGATCAACGGACGAGCATAGACGCCCCGCTTGCATATCCCCAACATGAATGATCAAGATCAGACCATCTGTGATAAGTCACAACATTTGTGACCATTCCACAAAGTGGGCTGCATTAGTAGCGTCACTAAGATAAGGTTTCCCTCCTATATCCATATACTACAGACCATTTTGGTTATCACTCAAGACATGATCCACTTGTATGTCACCACATACATGCTTGAGTTACATACAGATAACCGAGATTTTAAGTTTATTGGTTTGTGGTAAAGCAAATAAAACATGCAACTGAGCAAAATACAAGATGTGAAGTAAAATATCATATATTATACAACACAAGCGTTCGTACAAACTGTTTACAAACTACAGGACACGAGACTTTAGGGCATCAACCCCAACAATACATACATCAATACTCAATTTGTTATTCCAATTTAAGAGCTAGTAAAGGGACCTAATGGACCTACAGATCAACGACATATTACTATGTTAACTATAACAAATTAATTACTATGTTAACTATCAAGGCACACCACTATAGCTCAATAGTTGCACTCTTCTCGCTGTAGATATATTTCTGTCTATATAAACCATAATTAATAAGTCAATCCTTCACAGGTCGTTCATAATTATAGCTGGGTCAAAATTACCGTTTTACCCTTGTAAATACATCTTGTTCCTTAAGTTTCCCATGACCCTTTAATGAACAATTGATTCATAATACTATTTATGAATCATGTCCATCTCTATAATGAGAAGGTGGGGCCCCAATTGTTCAAGATCTGGAATCAGCACTTAAGAGAACAACCTATCTGTTAACCTTAAAAACGGGTAGGAGTGAATTCCATCTTGCAGGGCTATGTCTCCAGTTACCTATCCGGTCGTATCCCAAAATGGAAGGCTTATTGAGTAGTGTTGTTGGACTACTATCACCTAAGCAGATTAAAGGATAATCCTGAATATACAGGAGTTCATAGCTAGCTCAGGATTAAGATCGAGTTATCCCAGGTTAATTTAGTATGAAATAGTCAGTTTTAACAGTAAATGGTCGTTATAAAGAAAAAATGACTATTTCGTGGTCTAGTCTATATGCAAACTTATTGCATAAGATGCCCCCACTCACATATCTCTACATGAATGATATGCATATTACATCATTTGTATTACCTATACAAAATGGGCCGCATCCAATAGTATTACCAGGATGAGATATCCAATTGCATCCATATACTTATAGACTATTTAGGCTATATACCATTAACTTGATCCTGTTTATGTCAACACACAAAGTTAAAGTATTCATACTATAGCCACTGATATGTTTATTGGTCTTTTATAGTTGAATGTAATATCAACAACTTTATTGAATAAAATACTCAATAATATTTTATTGACAAAGAGAATGTTTAACACACAATTTACGAACTGCGAGTTCTAGGACATTCCCAACAATGTCTTATCAATTACAAGTTTTATGATAGTTGTGCATTAAAATATTTATTTTGCTTAAAGGCACCAGTTATGTCCTAATGCTAGGCTAGTGACTCGATGGAAGATATTATAAGTTGATTATTTTGGTATGATGCTACAAAAAGAAAAGGTAAATGAATAAATACATAAATAAAATTATGAGGTTACTTGGCACCAGTTTATCTCATAGAAACTCTGTTAGAGACAAATAAATATATACCTCAGTTCAGAGATCTTAAAAGGTTGATGAAACTATGTAGAGTTATGACAGTTTAGGAATAAAGGTATGTATATGTTTAAGCCAAGGAATAAAATTGTTTAGATAAGAATTCATTAAGGACTAGTGTTATGTTTTTTGTTCAGCAGTGAAATTGGTGTTAGTATAAATAAATTCCTTCACATACCACATACTCAAGTATAAGGTTAAAAGTTTTTTTATGGATAAGAAGGAGAAAAATAAGAGACTATGAGTTTATTAAAGGTTCCGAGATATTAAAACCAAACATTTTGAGAGGAATTTTCGAAAGGATTAATAAGTCATAATCACTTTGGTAATACTACGACTTGATGGACTAGGTAAAGTATGTGTAGTGATATGAAGGATTCTTTTGGAATATCTAGCTGTGTTGATGTCAATAAAGGAAGCCAAAATAGTTGGACATGAGTTTAGACTTAAAGGGGATAAAGCAAAGTATTATTTGTTTGGGTTGAAGGATTATATTAGAGTACCTAGATTAATTAAATCCATAGCCTTATTGTGATGAGGAGATCAAAGTTGGACAAATTTGAACAAACGAAAGTCTTTTGGAGTTTAAAAGCATGAAAATTGGCAAAGGAGAATTATAGAAGATGAAAATTCTTAGTGAGAGAGATAAGACGTATGGAGGAGTTGAGTAAAATATACTTTAGTAAAGAGATTATATTCCACTTAGAGAGTGGGAAAAAAGTATCCAAGAAAGTTTACTCTTTGGAAAGAGAAAGGAATTTAATGTGTTCAAAACTCCTAGTTAAGTATGATTTGGAGACATGATATGTGGGGTTACAAGGAATTTGTTTGGGTGTAAAAGAAAAATATCTAATTATCATGTGGGACTTTAGGAGAATATGAGTTTGATGGAAAAATAGCTTACATAGGTGATCGGAATGGAACTTTGTTTTAACACAAGAATGTGTTACCGAAATAAAAGGTTGATAATGGATGAGCTAAAATGGAGTTACTAGTAATAGTAGATGTTCAAGAACTATGGACATTGTATGTTGAGGCTTCATTAGTTAAAAGGTAAATCATTGAGGGCATTAGTAAGATTTAAGAGATTTTGACGTAGTGTGCAAGTTCGAAACATGAACTAGCAAGACCATCAATTTGATTGAAAAAGGAAATTAATCCAGCTCGAGGTAGATAAAAGTGGTATATGCAAAAAAGTAAGTAAGTTGGATCTTCCAATATCACCATTGGCATAAAGGGTAGACTGGTAATAAATTTGAGTTGATAACAAGATGTTGCTATAAGTGGGTTTGGAGCAGTACAGGATAGTATGTTTTCCTTTGCATGGGCAATGAGTTAACTAGCTCTAGGGAGTACGAGTAATTCAAGCTATGACTTATGAATCAAGAAGGTTTTATTGTAAAAACTAACTTCAGGGATCAATTACAGTTATTACGAGTTTATGGAAATGTGTTATCAATTGGCTGATGCTTTAGCATCCAGGAACTTCAAAACCTCATTTTCAGAGGGAATTTTAGACTCATCCGCAACAGGGTCTAAGTAATGATATGTGATTGTTTTAAGGCTAAAGAATAATATGATGATTGGCTCGAGCAAGTTCTATAGCCCATGATAGTATAGAACCTCATGATGAGTTTCTCATAAATGTGAGACTTAATTAGACAGAGTTATTCTCAGACATGTACACCCTAAGAAAGACATCACAGTCGGCGATTCTAGAGTAGAAGCAGTTTTCAGTTGAACAGATTTTTTCTGGTACGTATCTTCAAATGACGCATTATATAGCATGACCAATGTCTCCACTACACACGAAGTTTTCCCTGTGACAGAATGGTAAACTCAGATATATGTTTTTAATGGATAAGACTTTCTTAAGCTCACAACAGTTTTCATAGTTCTCAGCTTGAACGTGTTAAAATATTGTTGGTTTTCAGCTTCTTAAGTTTCATAGTTATATGTGGAAGGGGTTGTCACACCTCTTTTGATACTAGTTTAACCTATGTCAAACGACGACCCTCGTTTTACATCTAGTTTTTGGAAGAGTCTCTAGTAACAATTGGGTACTCGATTGGATTTTAGTATACTTTTGACCCACAGACTGATGGTCAGAAAGAACGTTTGAACCAAACATTGGAAGATATGTTGTGTACCTGTGTGTTAGAGTTTTTAGGGAGTTGAAACTCTCACCTACATTTGGAATTCACATAATAACAGTTATCCGACTATCATTGGCATATCGCTGTTTAAAGCCCTCTATGGGAAGAGCTGCAGGTCTCCTGTGTGTTGGGATGAGGTAGAAGAGAGAAAATTGCTAGGACCTGAGCTAGTGTAAGCCACGAATGAGGCAATACAAAAGATCAGGACTCGTATGCAAATAGCTCAGAACAGATAGAAAATCTATGTCGACGTGAGATGTAAGGACCTGGAATTTGAGACTGGTGATAAAGTGTTCTTAAAGGTGGCTATGAAGGGTGTTATGAGGTTTGGAAGGAAAGGGAAGCTGAGCCCGAGGTTCATTGGACCTTTCGAGGTCCTGGAGCGAATTGGTCTCATAGCTTACTGATTGGCATTGCCTCCATCTTTCTTCAGTTCATAATGTCTTCCATGTTTCGATGCTGAGAAAGTATGTGAACGATCCGCCCAATGTAGTTGACTTTGAGCCATTGCGGTTGAATGGCAACTTGAGTTGTGAAGAGAGGTGAAGGTGTTACGACTTAAGGAAATAGCACTTTAAATATTTTGTGGCAGAATCACCAGTTCGAGGAGGCCATTTGGGAATGAGAGGATGAGATGAGGGCCTAGTACTTAGAGTTTTTTCAAGAATGAACTTTTGAGGATGAAATTTATTTAAGGAGGGAAGAATGTAACACCCAGAATTTTATTCTTAATGTAATTTCAGTGTTTTCTAGTATTATAGGGCATTTTTGGAATTTTGGAAATTCAAAATGTAATTATTGTGATTTAATTGCTAAGAAAGGGGTGTTTCAATTTAATAGTTTAATCAGAGGGAAGTTATGGAAATTGGACTTTTAATGTCACATAAATTAAATTTGAAATTAATGTCAAGAATTAATTTCATTTTGGAAGGAAGGGGTGTTTCAATTTAATGGTTTAATTGGAAGGAAGCTATGGAAATTGGACTTTTAATGTCATACAAATTAAATTTGAAATTAATGTCAAGAATTAATTTCATTTTGGAAGGGGGTTATTTAAATTCTTTGTGAATTGAAAATTTTAAGGGAGGAAAGGATTAAAAGTTGGAAGCAGGGTTTAATTGAAAGAAGATTTTGGATATTGAAATCTTGAGGGTGGTTGTTGCTCAGGCTTCGTTGGGGTATTGAATTCAAAGATTGATTATTGAAGATTGCTCTTGGATCGATATCTGAATCTAGTATCAAGGTAAGTAATCTTACTACTGGAACTGCACACGTGTCAAACAATGTAGTTATGGTTTACTGAGGATTTAATGATGGTTTGATGTTTATGTATGCCTTGCTGATATGAGGATTTAAAAGACTAGACGTGCATAGAGATATTTGAATGCTAGCATGATTTGAGTATATTATTATTCTATAAGTCTCTATTTGATCTGAGGATGATGAGATGTATATGGATGTTATAGGACTAGGATGACGAGATGTATATGTATGTTATATAACCATGATGATGAGATGTATATGTATGTTATAGAACCATGTTTTGATACTTGTGATGTTGAGATCGTGATAGTGTCCTCACTAATTAGTTAGATGCCCACCAGAGGTTGTGTTTCCTTCAGGATTCACTGCAGGTGGTGCTTTCCTTCGGGATCCAACAGAGGTTGTGTTTCCTTCGGGATTCACTAGAGGTGGTGTCTCCTTCGAGGTTCACCAAAGGTTGTGGCTCCTATGGGACTTACTAGAGGTTGTGGGTAACTATAGTAGGATGAAATTTAGTTATTCATGTATGTATGTGTCCCATGAGGACTAGGAGAGTGCTTATGTCCCACCAGAGATAGACGTCTAGAGGACATAGATGCCTAGTCTGACTCCAGTAGTGGGGTTACTTACTGAGTATTTTATACTCACTTTTTCTTCTGTTTATGTTTCAAATAAGGGTAGGGACACATCAACGAATGACAAGAAAAATCCATGAACGAGGCACCGGGGACCTGTTTTAACGCTTCCGCTCATGTTTTAAGAGTTCTTCTATGTTTTTAACTTTCAATCTTGACATTTGAAACTTATCATTTGAGATTTGTTTTCATATTTATTTATTTCCATTTATGACTTATAGGTACCCTATCATCTGATTTTAATATTTGAATTTAATGAAAATATTTTAAGTTACCTTATTTATTTAGAATTTATTTCACTATAAAGAGGATGACATTTTAACTTCCATGCATACATGCGTTTAGTAACGACCTAGCTTGAGTCTTAGGAAGTCGGGTAGTTACACTTTACTTCAAACTTCAAAAATAGATAAGGTTACTTTAATTTTTACCCCAATCAGTTTTTCCCTATGGTTAGCTCATCAGGCGAAACTCTAGAATCTAAAATGAGGGGTTACAGTTACAAAAAAAAAAAAAAAAAAATTAAACGAGTTTAAAAATTTATGGACCGAACAATGGTGCTTGATAGTTATAGTAACAAGGAGTTGTTCTGTCTATGGGTTGAGGTAGTCTCAATGCAGTGAAGGGGCACTGATCACCGTACAATGACTTTTATCCTATCTCATGGAAACATCATTGGAAAATAGATGTCACTTAAGGTGCATTAGATTATTTTGCTAAATTTGATTGATTTTTTAAAATGGTTTAACGCATAGAGTACTAATATAAATAAATTGTATGGTTTCAACAAATTACATTATGGCTTCCACAACTTTGAATTTACTCGTTGCCGACAAACTTACCAACAAAAACTGTACAACATGGAAAAACACAATCAACACATTACTAATCATCGATGACCTTCATTTTGTCCTTATGGAGGATTGTCACCCTTTTCCTATTTAGAATGCCACTCGAAACGTTTGAAGGCATACGACTGCTGGATAAGGACAAATGAAAAGGCTCGAGCATATCTTGGCAAGCCTTTCTGAAGTCTTGGCCAAGAAGCATGAGCCCATGCTCACTGCCCCTGAGATCATGGAGTCCTTGCGGGGGATGTTTGGACAACCGTTAGCACAACTCAGGCATGACGCTCTAAAACACATCTTCAATGCTCGTATGAAAGAGGGGCATCTGTTAGAGAACATGTTCTCAACATGATGGTCCACTTTAACGTGGCAGAGATGAATGGGTTTGTCATTGATGAGGCCGGTCAGGTTAGCTTCATCTTGGAATATTTTCCTGAAAGTTTCCTATAGTTCCGTAGCAATGCTATTATGAACAGGATTGACTACAACCTGACCATTTTGCTCGATGAGTTATATACTTTCCAATCCTTGATGAAAAGAAAGGAACAAAATGGAGAGGCAAATGTTGGCTCATCCTCTAAGAAGTTCTATAAAGGATCGTCCTCTAGAACTAAGTTTGTGCCTTCTTCTTTCGGCACCAAAAAGTGGAAGAAGAAGAATAGTGGAAAGGGGAAAGCCGACCAACCAGATGCTGCTAAAAAAGGCAAGAAGGTCAAGGTTGAAAAGGGAATATGTTTCCATTGCAACCATGAGGGACATTGGAAAAGAAATTGTCCTAAATACTTGGCGGAAAAAAAGAAGGCCAAGCAAGGTAAATGTGATTTACTTATATTGGAGACTTATTTAGTGAAGAATGATGATTCATCCCGGATAATTGATTTAGAAGCCACTAACAATGTTTGTTCTTCATTTTAAGAGAGTTAGTTCTTGGCGGCAACTAGTAGCCGAAGAGATGACGATGTGTGTTGGAACTGAGCATGTCGTCTCAGTTGTGGCAGTGGAAGGACTTCAGCTTACTTTACATAATAGATATATTTTGTTAGAAAATGTATTTGTTATTCTTGAATTAAAGGAGAACCTAATTTCTACAAAATGTTTATTGTAACATAATTATACTATTTATTTGATGTAAATAAAGCGTTTATTTACAACAAAAAAAAGTATCAATATTTGTTCTACTAAAATGGAAGATAATTTATATGTGCTAAGATTATTAGAAACTAAATCCCTCCTGAACACTTAAATGTTTAAAACTGTGATAATTCAAAATAAAGACTTAAAATTTCTCCTAAAGAAAATGACCGTCTTTGGCACCTAAGGTTAGGACACATCGATCTCAATAGGATTGATAGATTGATTAAGAATTGACTTCTAAGCGAGTTAGAAGAAAATCTTTACCTGTGTGTGAGTCATATCTTGAAGGCAAAATGTCTAAAATATCTTTTACTGGAAAAGGTCATAGGCCCAAAGAACCTTCAGAGCTTGTACATTCAAACCTTTGTGATCCGATGAATGTTAAGGCAAGAAGGGGTTTTGGATATTTCATCACTTTTACTGATGATTATTCAAGATATGACTATGTTTATTTAATGCAACAGAAGTTTGAAGGTTTTGAAAAGTTCAAAGAGTTTAAGATCAAAGTTAAAAATGCATTAAATAAAACAATTAAAACATTTCAATCTGGTCGAAGTGGAGAGTTTTTTTTTTTTTTAATCTTACATTCCATAACTATTTGATAAAGCATGGAATAGTATTCCAACTCTCAGCACCTGGTACACCTCAGCAAAATGGTGTATCATAAAGAAGAAATTGAACCCTATTAGACATGGTTCGGTCTATGATGAGTTATGCTTCCTTACTTGACTCGTTTTAGGGTTATGCAATATATACTGAAATTTATATTTTGAACTGTGTTCCATCCAAGATTGTTACTAAAATACCTTTGGCATTATGGAGTGATCGTAAAACCAATTTACACCATTTTAGGATATGGGGTTGCCCAACACATGTGCTCGAGGCAAGTTTTAAGAAATTGGAACCTCGTTAAAAATTGTGCCTATTTATAGGCTACCCTAAAAGAACAAGAGGTGGTTACTTCTACGATCTTAAAGAAAATAAAGTGTTTATGTCGACAAGCGCTACATTTTTAAAAGAAGACCACATAAGGGAGCATTTGCCACGTAGTAAGATTGTGCTAAATGAACTTTCCAAGGAAACTATTGAACTTTCAACAAGAGTTATTGAAGAACCCAATACCTCAACAAGAGTTGTTGAAGTTGGTTCATCTAGTAGGTCACATCCACCTCAAGTATTGAAGGAAACTCGACGTAGTGGGAGGATTGCGAACCCGCTTGTTCGTTATATGGGTTTAACAGAAATCCTAGCTATGGTAGCTGACGGAGATGTTGAGGATCCATTGTCTACAATAAGACAATGGAAGATGTTAAAAAAGATGAGTGGATCAAAACTATGAATCTCAAGATGAAGTCTATCTACTTCAATTCTGTTTGGGATCTTAAAGATCAACTTGATTGGCTTAAACCTATAGGTTGCAAGTGGATCTACAAGAGAAAGTAGGGTGTTGATGAGAAGGTGCAAACCTTCAAGGCTAGACTTGTGGTAAAGGGTTATACCCAAGTTGAAAGAGGTTGCTATGAGGAGACTTTCTCACCTGTTACCATGTTGAAGTCTATCCAAATCCTCCTATCCATTGCCTCATATTATGACTATGAATGGCAATCTTGGGGAGACCATTTATATGGAGCAGCCTGAGGGATTCATAACCCAAGATCAATAGCAAAAGGTTTGCAAGCTTAGTCGGCCCATCTATGGATTAAATCAAGCTTCTTGATCTTGGAATATAAGATTTTATCCCACGATCAAATCTTATGGATTTGATCAAAATGTTATTTAGTCGTGTGTTTACAAGAGAATCATCAACAGTTCAATAGTCTTTCTAGTGTTGTACGTAGATGATATTTTACTCATTGGGAATGATGTAGGTCTCCTAACTGAAATTAAGAATTGACTAGCAACCTAATTCCAAATGAAAGATTTAGGAGAGGCATAGTTTATTCTGAGCATTAAGATCTTTAGAGATTGAAAGAATAAAACTTTAGCCCTATCTCAGGCATCGTATATTGGTAAGATGCTTGTCAAATTTTCAATGCAGAACTCCAAGAGAGGTCAATAGACACCTCAAGAAATAGTGTCCTAACACACCTCAAGAAATTGAGGAAATGAGATGGATCCTCTATACATCAATTATTGGTAGCCTGGTGTATGTGATGTTATATACTAAATCTGGCATCTGCTATGCTGGGAGATAGTCAGTAGATATCAGTCTAATCCAGGATTTGATCATTGGACCATCGTTAAGAACATTCTCAAGTATCTACGGAGAACGAGGGACTAAATGCTCGTGTATGGTTCTAAGGATTTGATCCTTACAGGATACACAGACTTTGATTTCCAGACTGATAAGAATTATGGGAAATCCATATCAGGATCCGTGTTCACTCTTAACGAAGGAATAGTACTCTAAAGAAGCATCAAGCATGGGTGCATTGCTGACTCCACCATGGAGGCTGAGTACGTGGCGACTTGTGAAGTTGCTAAGGAAGCGGTGTGGCTTAGGAAATTTCTGACTGATTTGGAAGTGGTTCCAAACATGTCAAGGTCCATCACCCTTTATTGTGATAATAGTAGAGTTGTGGGTAATTACTGAGAGCCTTGGAGTCATAAGTGCGGGAAGCATATAGAGTGGAAGTATCATCTCATCCAAGAGATAGTGCATCGAGGTGACGTGGTCGTCACGCAGATAGCTTTGAAGCATAACGTTGTTGATCGTTTACAAAGACCCTCACAGCTAAAGTGTTTGAGAGTCACCTGTAGAGTATGGGTCTATGGGACATGCCACATTTAGACTAGGGCAATTGGGAGATTTTGTATTGGGCGCGTTTGTTTATTGCTTTGTGTACTTGTATATTAGTTGAATTTTATAATGTACACCCCACTAGCTTTAGGTCAAGTGGGAGATTGTTGGGGATGATGCCTTAAATTTCGTAGGGTTTATAGTTTGTAATTGTATTGTGCAAACTTTTTATTTATTTAATAAAATATGAGATGTTTTATTTGACATTTAGTAGCATTAAACCTACAAACCAATAAACTAACATCCAAAATTATCATTTGTAACTTAAACATGTATGTAGAGACATATAGGTAGATCACGTTTAAGTGATAACCTAAATAGTATGTAGTAGATGGATAAAGCTAGATACATTATCCTGGTGACACTACAAATACGACCCGCTTTGTAGATGTTACAATTGTTGTAAGTGCTACAAATGATATGATCCTAATCACTCATGTGGAGACATGTGAGCGAGGGTATTTTATACAAAGGAGTTTGTATAAGACTAGACCACGACATGACTAGTTTCATTATATAACGTCGTTCATAATAGATACTTACATTTCAGCAAGATGACCACAGGTGACATGACCTAAATCTTGAGTGAGTTGTGAACTCCTGCCTATGAAGGTGATCCTTTGATTTGTATAGGCGAGAGTGGCCAGAACGCCGACTCAATAAACCTACCATTTATAGGATTTGTCTGCAGAGGAGCTGGAAACATAGCTACACAAGGCGGAATTCACTCCTTCCCCGACGTCAAGGTAAGTAGATAAATTGCTTCCTTAAAGGCTGATTTCAAGGCTTGAACAATGTGGCGTCGCACCCTCTCCTGGCCCGATAGGGGTTGGGTCATAGTTGGATTATGGCTTATTATTCATTAGAGGGATTAGTGGTACTTAAGGAGTTAGATGTAACTATAGGGGCAAAGTGGTAATTTTGACCTAGTCGTACTTACAAACGAATTTGTGAAGGGTCAACGCATTGTTGGCTGGTTAAATCCAATAGACACATAAATATATTTGTAGTGTGAAGAGTGCAGTTGTCGGTTCTTAGTGGAGTGTCCGACAGTTAATGGATGTTAAATAATTTAATTAAAGAAGTTTAATTAATTATTCAAGTACCATTAGAGCTTCAAGCTACAGGTCCATGAGGTTCCCTTTGTAACTCAACAGGGATTTAATGAGAATCAATTTTGGATTAATTTGAATTGTTCAAATTAATTGAGGAAATTAATTATACGTGATATAATTAATTTTAATTTAATTATATATGATATAATTATTATAATGTATTTGATACATTGTTTGAAAGGAAATAAATATTTGAATATGATTCAAATATTAAATATGTGAATTGGATTCATATAATTAAGTTTAGTATAAATGAGATTTATATTAAATATCATGCATTAATGAGAGAATTAAAACTATAGAGTATATTGTATATGATACAATATAAAAACTATAGGTTATGTGTTATATATGATATATATATATCTATATATATATGATAATAATAATAATAATAATAATAATAATAATAAATAAATAAATATATTTATTTTAAATTTAATTCTATTTTAAGTTAAAGAGAGGGAAATACTCCCCCCTCCCCCCTCTAAATTTCTTCTGGTAGATCGTGCAATGTGGGATCAGGGAGTTTTTGGGAGTTCTGTGAGTTTTTTGGGTTAACGCATTTTTTTTCTACTAAATGAAGTTCTCCCATCAGTACCATCCTCTCCCTCTCTTCCAAAATCTTAGAGCCTACACCTTCTGAGTGATTCTCATCCCAATAGAGAATGTAGGAGGTTCTTTTCGTGGTGGTAACCGTTAGGGTTTCGAGTTTGTGGTTGTACGTGATTGTTTTGGAGAAAATGAAATATGTGAAGAAGTGAGTTCTTCAAAGGTAAGAGTTTCTTGAAACCCTAATATCTTTTTCTTTTTTTCTTGTTTATTGGCATGTTGTAATTTATCCTTTTAAATGCATAATCCTTTCTGTAAAATTTTGATTACTTAAATTCCAATTATTCAAAAAAACAATTATTCCTTGTTTTTATCCTTAGTGAGCTAACAAGGGAACCTTATGAACCTACAGACTAGAAACTGTTGTTGGGTTGTATGTCCTAAAACTCGTAGTTTGTAAACAGTAAACATATATGAAGTTTATTCAGACAAATGTTGTTGAATGAAAATGAATTGTAACTCTAAATCCAATAAACTACGAATCCTTGGCTATTGTAATGAATACTTGGATTTTATGTGGAGACATAAACTGGATCAAATTCAAGTAAAATAGCCTAAATAGTTTATAGTATTTGGATTAGATTGGGTACCTATTTCTAACGATACTATTGAGTACGACCTACTTTATGATTGTCACAAATGTTGTAAAGTGACATAAACGATGTGATCAGTTCGTTCATGTAGAGACATGTGAGCGGGGGTGTTCTACACGATGAGATTGTGTAGGACTGACCATGAAATAATCGTTGTTACTTATTAACACCGTTTACTGTTAACACTGATTTAATTTCACTTCTTGATGACCTAAATAACTTGATCTGAATCTTGAGTTGTCTATGAACTCTTGTTTATTGGGGAATGTCCCTTGATCTGTATAGGTGGGGGTAAGCTCAACAACGCTACTCAATATGCCTCCTATTTCAGGGATAAGACCGGGTAGATAGCTGGGGACATAGAATTTGCAAGATGGAATTCGCTCCTACCCATTTGAGGGATAGTAGAAAGGTTGTTCCCTTAAGGGCTGATCCTGGGTCTTGAACAAGGGGCCCTATCCTCTCGTTGGCCTGAGAGGGAATAGATTTAGTGATTAAGATTCTAAATCAACTGTTCATTAGAGGGACAGTGGTACTTAAGGAGAATAGATGTAACTCAAAGGTAAAACGGTAATTGACCTAGCTGAGGTTACGAACAACCTGTGAAGGATCAACTTATCGATGACGGTTATATCAAGTGGACATATGATATAACTACAGTGAGGGGAGTGCAACTACAGGCTATAGTGGACAGTCCTGTTAGTTAACAAATGTTGATTAACTAGGTTAAAGAATTTGATCGATTAGCCTCGAATCGTTGGAGCCTATGATCTGTACACTACAAGAATTTTGGGCTTTAATGTCGGTTGGAAAAGTGAAATCAGATGTATATGTTCGATTTTTTTTTTTTTTAAAGCGAATCTTTAATGTCGGTTTTAAACCGACATTAAAGACCCGCTTCACTTTTTCCTTTAACTTTCTATCCCCCCCCCCCCCCGCCCCGCCATTTTTTTCATTTCCCTCTTCACTCTCCCTCTATTTTTCTTTTTCATCTCATTCTCACACTTCCCTCTTCAGATCCTACTCTTTCTTACTCATCTTTTCTAAACTCCTCCCTTCCAAAGTGGATTTGCTAGTCGTTCCGTCAGATCTGCTGCTCATTTCGTCATCGTTCGCGTGTTTCCAAATCTATCGTTCGCCGAATCTGCTGTTCGTTTCGTTTACGTGTGATGACGAAAAATTAATTACCAAGTTGTCAAAGACTTGATAACTAAAATTAGGTGAACGCAATATGTGATGCATGTTCTTAATGTATGCATTGGTTATCATACGTTGGTGGTTATGCGTTGGAATGAACTATGCATTAACGAATGTATGCGATGACCACGCGTTCCTGTCACAAGTTTTCTTGTGCTCACGCCAAGTATAATGCGAACGAAAGTTTTTCGGGTGATTAGAGGTCGAACTCAGGGACTTGTAGCTAGAAGTATGTGGTAATATGTATGCAGCAGTTGAATAAAAGAATGATGGAGGGGTTTTTATGTTAACACTACTCCTACTCCTAACTAACAGACAACGTAATGAGAAGTATGAATGAGAGGTAGGATACGACAACTGTTGACGCGTAGTAAATGGATGAGAAAATAGATAAAATGTGAAGATGTCTTCATCACAACCTTTAAGAGTGACCGTAAAGGCAACCTCAGCCAACGCAAGCTATACGATCATGCTACACACACTAGAGCCAAATTCAGGACGCATGTGATGTGTTTGCATAAGGGTTGAGATGATCGCATACAGCCATCATATCCTACTTCTTAGACGCATGCAATATCCTCTCCGTAGGGTGCATATGTTATGTGATAGCAAACAGAGCTTATTCCTAAGTTCCCCATTTTTACTTATGTGTTCCGGTCCGTTCTCTCGAGTCTTCGATTTAGATTTTAAACTACTCTTCCAAGATGCCTAAATGATGGATGATGCGCTCATAAGACAAGGTAACCACATGAACTTGGCTGACGTAAGATTATTCCTATCTCTAGTGAACAATAGCTTACATTGCTTGATGCGTCTAACCACTTACCCTCCCGGGCAGTTAGTTGTTGCTGACTTTACTTATAAACAAGCATTGCGTCTGCCTATAGACAGGCGTTGCTACAACTACGCACTAAGAAAATAAAGTTTTCTCATACACTCACGCAACGTACACCTTCTGGTGGTTTGCTACATGCTTCAAATCTCTAATCCACATGACTAAGTATGCGATACTCAAGCAATCTCACTAAGTGATGCAATGAAAGTTAATGATGCTAAGTAAAGAAATATGAAGGTGGAAACGAAGGAAACAGAGAAGTGCATTGAACACGTAATGTATTAATTCCTTAGTCCAAAATGTAATACAATACAATATAAGAAAAGAAGAGAAAATGAAAGAACCAGCTGGAAGCAATGTCTTGCTTTCAGCGAATGTGTGTCAAGGCTACCGATGGTACCATGGAAAGGCGGTGGAGCTGACTCTCTCGAGATCTAACTCCGGCGAAGGCTCCGGTCGTCACTTGGAATGGATGAAGAAGATGAAGAACTCTCAAGCTTTTCTTCTAACGCGTTCGTCTGGATCACAAAGAACTTCCCTAAGGCAAACCTCAGGCGAAAAACCCTGGATTAACTGAAATTTTGCTCATTGACTTCTATATATAGAGCTTGATCGCCGATAACATTAATGGACTGCTCTGATTCTGACATTCGCGACGCGTTAGTCCTTTTCTGAATCTCTACTGCTAACGGTGTGGTAAGTGAAATGTCAACATCATCTTTTGATTTTCTCGAGATATGCGTTGATGCGTTCATTCCACCAACCTTGCGTTGATCCCTCCATTATGCATTATTGTGCAACCGCAATCGTCCAGTGACCGCATTCTCTTAATACTGCAACTTCTACACGATGACCGCAATCGCTTGACGATCGTAAATCCTATGCGATGGACGCATGCAGCTGATCACCGCAACACCCATGCGTTGATCGTATGTGTTTGCCTTTGTGATGGAGAATTTCTCCGTATACGATCGTCCATGCGATAGCCAGACTTCCGTGTTTGCGTCCACTTCCTGCGTTAGCTACAAAAGTAGACAATTGAACGCATAATAACGCATGATAATGGGTTAGCCGAGATTCTCAATGGTGAATGCCACAAACTCATTTTCTCATGAATTCCTAACATAATTGCTGCATATTTTGCTTAACAGCCTTCATAATTCTAAATAAAAGGTCTAATATGACATGCATTTTTGCATGTTATCACACCCCCAAAATTAGAATCATGCTTGTCCTTAAGCATGCGTTATACTCAAGAAATTCTTAACTCACCTTCTTGCTTTCCTTTGCAATGACCAGCTTCTCAGAATATAATTTACTCATACCTCTAACCATCGCCACAATGCTCTCCTTCACTTCAGCTGCTTCTTCAAAAAGATATTTTCTAAGTTTAGATCCGGCAAGCCTTTGCTAAAAAAAAATTTATTCATTCACCGCAACTTTTTGTTTAGCTTTTGAGAATGTGTTCGTCCAAAACAATTCAAAACTTTGTGATTACTTATTCGAATGCGGCATTGAACCTGGTTACGCTCTTCGTTTTGGCTTACCCCCACGTGTGTCATACGGGCATCCAACTTCGGTTGTGTTCCATATTCAACTCAACTCTTGTCTTGCTTGATTTGGCTTGCGTCGAACAGAGGAGTTGCGCTTATGTGTTGATCCTGGTGACTTACCTTCATTTTAGCTTACCCCATGTGTCATGCAGACATCTAACTACGGGTAAGTGCCTTTCACAACTTTAACTCTTATCAATATAGGTTTACCCATTGCGTAGACAGTGGAGTTGTTATTCTCAAAATTCATTCTCTCTTTTTTTTTTAATGATTGCAATGTAATGAACACAATTCTTCGAGACCGCTGCCACCCCCAAACTTAGAGGTTGGCAGTGATGGCGGAAAATTAGAAGTCAATTTTACTCAATAACCAAAATCCCGTGGACGCGTTATGCGATGCATATTCCTAAGATATGCGTTGATAGTCATGCGTCGATGGTCACGCGTTGGACTGATAATGCGTTAATGAATGTATGCGATGACTATACGTCCTGCCACAAGTTTTCTTGCGTTCACGCCAAGTATAACATGAACGCAAGTTTCTCGGGTAATCCGAGGTCGAACACAGAGACTTGTAGTTATGTGTTTGCGGTGATGTGCATGCAGTGATTTAAATAAAAAAATGGAGGGGATGTTGCTAAGTTAATCCTACTTCTACTCCTATCTAACAGACAATGCAATGAGAATATGCATGAGAGGTAGAGATACGACAACACTTTACATGAAATAAATGTATGGAAAAATAGATAAAATGCGGAGATGTTTTCATTGCAACCCTTAAGAGTGACTGCGAGGGCAACCCTAGTCAATGCAAGCCAATATGATCGTGCTACACTCATGCACAACAAATCATTTTCCAATGCAAATGCGTTGCTCCTAAGTCTAGGATGCATGTGTTGAATTCAAAGTGTCCATAGAGCTCATTTCTAAGTCTCTACTCTTGTCCTATGCGATAATGCAAAATGCATAAAGGCAAGGTGACCGCATATAATCATATCCTATCTCTAGGATGCATGCGATGGGTTAATAGCAAACAATGCTTATTCCTAAGCTCCTATCTCTTGTATTATGCGTTCTAATCTGACTCTCCCAAGCCTAGATTTTGACCTGACCTTCCCAAGCCTAGATCCTGTCCTTAACTACTTTCCCGAGTATCCCTAATGGACGAATGAAGCATACATACTACAAGACAATTACAGGAACTTGGTAACGCATGGTTGTTACTATCCTTAGTGAACAACACATACATTGTTTAATGCGTCCAACCACTTACCCTCCCGGACAGTTGATTATTGCTGACTTTACTCATAGACAAGCAATGTGTTAGCCTATAGACAAGCGTTGCAGCAGCTTCACACTAAGCAAATAAGATTACTCACACACTCGTGCAATGCACACCTCTCGGTGGGTTGCTACATGTTTCATATTCCTAATCCACATGACTAAGTATGCAATACCCAAGCACTTCCACTAAGTGTTGCAATGAAATTAAAGATGCTAAGCAAAGAAGATGGAGATGGAGTTGAAGGAAACAGAAAAGTGCATTGAAAACAAGTTGTATCAATTCCTTAATTCCAAAATGTCATACAATACAATATGAGAAAAGAAAGGAAAAGGAAATGACGGGCTGGAAGTAAAGATTTGCTCCCAGCAGATGTGCGTCAAGGCTACCGGTGGTACCATGGATGGGTAGAGGAGCTGACTCTCTCGAGATCTAGCTTCAGTCGTCACTCGGAATGGATGAAGGAGGTGAAGAACTCTCAGTGTCTTCTCACGCATTTTATCTGGATCATAAGGATCCGCCCTAGGCGAACCTTAGGCGAAAACCTTGGATAACTTGAATTTCTGCTCATCGGCTTCTATTTGTAGAGCTTGGGTCGCTGACAGCATTAATTTGACTACTCTGAGTCTGACGTTTGACATGTTAGTCCTTTTCTGAACCTCAGCCACCAACGGCGTGGTAGGTGAAATGTCAACATCATCTTTTGAATTTTCTCGAGGTAGATGCATTGATGCATTCATTCCACCTACCTTGCGTTGATCTCATTAGTTTGCGTTATCACGTAGCCGCAATCATTCAATGGTCGCATTCACTTAATACCACAACTCTACATGATGACTGCAATCACTTGACGAGCGCAATCCCCATGCAATGGACGCATGTGGTTGATCACACAACACCCATGCATTGATCTAATGCGTTTGCCTTGCGATGGAGAGTTTCTTCGCATGCAGTCGTCTATGCGATGGTCCAGTTTCCGCGTTTGCGTTCATTTCCTACATTGGCTACAAAAACAAAATATTGAACCTATAATTAACACAAAGTAACGGGTTAGCTGAGATTCATCATGCTGATCAACGCAAACTCTTTTTCTCCTGAATTCCTAACATGATTGTCGCATATTCTGCTTAACAACCTTCATAATTCTAAGTAAAAGAACTAAGATGGCATGCATTTCTGCATGTCATCAGGCAACGTTCTCACCACAAAACTAAAAAACAAACTCATAGGAATGCGGTAATAAACATTTGAGCGAAGGTTTGCACAAAATAAAACTTAAGACTTTCAAAATTTGAAGAAGCTAATAAAAGTAGGGAGCGCCTTGCGATGCTTAGTTAGCGGATGCGGTGAATTATACGTACCATCATAGAAACATCGCAAAGAAACGCAATCGAACAAGGAGAATTTCAAAAGGATAATGCATAAAAGATAACAAGAAAAGACCTTAGGTGGAATAACACATGCGATCATGCGTTGGAATTCACGTGATCGAAGCCATGCATTGAAGGATGGAGGGAATTCTTTTGTTGTACTGCGCACCGAGGAGACTTATTGTTACACCTACAAGGAAAAAATGCACCACAACCAAAGAAGCAACCGCATATCCAAAATAACAATAAAAATAAACTAAACTATGAACGCAAGATAAAAATAGAGTAGAAGACGTCCCTGGAAAAATTGGAGTGTTGTCACCGCAAGGAGTCTTCCATGCAGGAGATTGCTCTCAACTGCTTCGGTCAAGGACCTTACCCTGACCATTGGACTTCTGGCAATTGTTGGGCGCATGTTGGCCACCAGGTGCTTAGAACTGCCTTCAGCTCATGTGATTGATTTCCCTTCTATCTTGGGGTCAATATTGGCTTTCGGCGCATCGCCTACACTTCAATATTGGTTGCAACTTGGTCGCACAAGCTACAATACTCCCAAGATAAAAAGGTTGCCTGCAGAACACAAAACTCAACAAACAATTAACTGCCAAGTTCCCGGTAACGGCACCAAAAACTTGGTGACGAAAAATTAATTACCAAGTTGTCAAAGACTTGATAACTAAAATTAAGTGAACACAATATGCAATGCATGTTCTTAATGTATGCATTGGTTATCATGCGTCTGTGATCATGCGTTGGAATGAAACTATGCGTTAACGAATGTATGCGATGACCACACCAAGTATAACGTGAACGCAAGTTTCTCGAGTGATTCGAGGTCGAACTCAGGGACTTGTAGCTAGACGTATGTAGTAATGTGTATGTGGTGGTTGAATAAAAGAATGATGGAGGGGTTTTTATGCTAACACTACTCCTACTCCTAACTAACAGAAAACGCAATGAGAAGTATGAATGAGAGGTAGAGACACGACAACTGTTGACACGTAGTAAATGGATGAGAAAATAGATAAAATGTGAAGATGTCTTCATCGCAACCCTTAAGAGTGACCGCAAGGGCAACTTCAGCCAATGCAAGCTATGCGATCATGCTACACACACTAGAGCCTAATTCAGGACGCATGCGATGTGTATGCAAAAGGGTCGAGACGACCACATACAGCCACCATATCCTACTTCTTGGATGCATGCAATATCCTCTCCGTAGGGTGCATACGCTGTGTGATAACAAACAAGCTTATTCCTAAGTTCCCCATTCTTTCTTATGCATTCCAATCCGCTCTCTCGAGTCTTAGATTTTGATTTTAGACTACTCTTCTATGTATGCATAAATGATGAATGGTGCGCTAATAAGATAAGGTAACCGCATGAACTTGGTTGACGTAAGATTATTCCTATCTCTAGTGAACAATAACTTACATTGCTTGATGCGTCCAACCACTTACCCTCTCGGGCAGTTAGTTATTGCTAACTTTACTCATAGACAAGCGTTGCGTTTGCCTATAGACAGACATTGCTATAGCTTTGCACTAAGCAAATAAGGTTTTCTCACACACTCACGAAACGCACACCTTCCACTGGTTTGCTACATGCTTCAAATCTCTAATCCACATGACTAAGTATGCGATACTCAAACAATCTCACTAAGTGATGCAATGAAAGTTAAGGATGCTAAGTAAAGAAAGATGGAGGTGGAATCAAAGGAAACACAAAAATGCATTGAACACATAATGTATTAATTCCTTAATCCAAAATGTAATACAATACAATATAAGAAAAGAAGAGAAAATGAAAGGACCTGCTGGAAGCAATGTCTTGCTTCTAGCGGATGTGTATCAAGGATATCGGTGGAGCCATGGAAGGGCGGTGGAGCTGACTCTCTCAAGATCTAACTCCGACGAAGACTCCGATCATCACTCAGAATGGATGAAGGAGATGAAGAACTCTCAAGCTTTTCTTCTAACGCGTTCGTCTGGATCACAAGGATCTGCCCTAAGGTGAACCTTAGGTGAAAAACCTTGGATTAACTAAAATTCTGCTCATCGGCTTCTATATATAGAGCTTGATCGCCAACAACATTAATTGACTGCTCTGATTCTGACATTCACAGCGCGTTAGTCCTTTTCTGAATCTCTGTTGCTAACGGTGTGATAGGTGAAATGTCAACATCATCTTTTGATTTTCCCGAGATATGTGTTGATGAGTTCATTCCACCAACCTTGCATTGATCCCTCTATTATGTGTTATCGTGCAGCCGCAATCGTGTAGTGACCGCATTCGCTTAATATCGCAACTTCTACACGATGACCGCAATCGCTTAATGATCGCAACTCCTATGTGATGGACGCATTCGGCTGATCACCGCAACACCCATGCGTTGATCGTATGCGTTCGCCTTTGCGATGGAGAGTTTCTCCACATGCTATCGTCTATGCGGTAGCCTGGCTTCCGTGTTTGCGTCCACTTACTGTGTTAGCTACAAAAATAGACAATTGAACGCATAATAACGCATGATAATGGGTTAGCCGAGATTCTCAATGTCGAACGCCACAAACTAATTTTCTCATGAATTCCTAACATAATTGTCGCATATTCTGCTTAACAGCCTTCATATTTCTAAATAAAAGGCCTAAGATGACATGCATTTCTGCATGTCATCAGCGTGTCTCCAAATCTACCGCCTTCGTTCGTGTGTCTCAAGATCTACTGTCGTCGTTCGCCAGATCTGCCGCCGTCGTCATTCGGCGTTCGTTTCATCGTCATTCGTTTCGTCGCCGAATCAGGTGCGTTCGCCTAGCCATCAGCCTCTTTTCGTTTGCGCTACTGTTTGGGTTTTCGTCGCCATCTTCGTTAGTCATTTGCAGGTCTTTGTCCACCACGCTGCTGCCACCATTATGTTTAGTATGCTCTTCTTCCCTTCTTTTTCCATCGCTATCACCATCAGTATGCTCTTATTCTCTTTCCTCTTTTAAACTCACAATAATTTTTGTTCTTATGTTTACACCTCTCAACTGTTTGTGTAAATGTCTCAATGAAAGCCAACTGCAGCTTCACTCCAATATGTCTCTCTACTCCTAGATTTGGGCCTTTTTATGTGACTATGGCCTTTGAAATTAGATTTGATTAATGGTTTTGTTGTATATGATACATTTGTTGAATTACTTGAAGTTCTAGTGCAGAATTACTTGCTACCTTTTGTGATAACATCCTTAAGAAAAGGTAGGAGTGAGAAGCTGAGCGATGAAGCAATTGAGGAGACACTTGATAAGGTAATTTTTCTATTTATTATTCTTTTGAAGTTCATTTAATGTTTAAACTTTGGAATTCACATGGTTTAAGGACTCTTTTGTATCTTACAAATTATTCTTGAAATTAATTTTTGTCCAGAATTCTAAGGCTCTATTTTAAAAAATGTGTAGTGCACAACAGAGCAATATCTAGAGCTTTCTTTTCTTTAGAAAGTAAAGCTTTTGAAATAGCTATATTATAATGGTTGGCCATTGGTTTTGTGATAACGGTTCTGTGGTTTTAAAACTTTAAAAGCAGAGAATAACAGAGTTGAAAATTGTAATGCTTGCAACTATTATCACACAACCAATGGCGGCATTACCAACATCAACCTTAAAAAATCAACTGAGTGACCCATGGTGGTTGTGTTGATTGGGAAAATGGAAGTTAAAATTTGCAAAATGCAAATGTTGTGGGTTGATAGAGGAGTGTACAAGGGCCTACCCGAGTGGATCCAAGGTTAGTTCAATGAAAAATGGGTTGTTACTGTAGACCTTTCTATAATAATAGTTCAATATAATAATAGTTTTTCTATCTATTTTTTCTTTATGTCCAAGAAAGCACTCCATATTTCTTCTATTGTTCTTGTAGATTCTTGAATATATATATTGGAAGAGTTCTGTAAAGGAATGAGAATAATCAAAATGCTTGACATTGTAAACCTCTATTTAGAATGTTTGTTTGTTGAGAGGGAGAATGCTTTGGCATTGTAAGGATTTAAGAGAATTGTGCCTGTTTAAAATCGACATTAAAGCCAAAATTCTTCTAGTGTGTATTCAATAGTCACTATGTTTTGAAACTGACTTTACCAGATATTTCTTTTACACCGTGTAATGAATCTAAAAGAAGCCTTGTACAATTGCAACTCCTCTATTGGAAAAAAAAGTTTTCTTTTGATTTATTTATTTAGTGCAAATGGACTATTTGATTGTGGTTTTTTATAATGTTTTGTTCAAAATTCTATACAACATGTTGTATCTAGTTTTTAGATGGTGCTAAGCTCAAAGCTCTAGTCACTTATGCAAAGTTAAAGAATCTTTTGTTGTTCCCTTTCTTGTTTTTCACCATTTTTGCTTATACTACTTGTTTATTTGCAGGTATTGTGATTGTTTTGCCGCTGGGATGTATTGTTCTGAGTCTTGTTCTTGTCAAATGTGCTTTAGCAACCCTGAGAATGTAAATATTGTTTTCCAGACCTTTCTATAATAATAGTTTTTCAATACATTTTTCCTTCATGTCCAAGAAAACACTCCATATTTCATCTATTGTTCTCGTAGGTTCTTGAATATATGTACTAGAAGAGTTTTATAGGGGAATGAGAATAATCAAAATGCTTGACATTGTAAGCCTTTATTTTGTTTGTTTGTTTGTTGAGAGGGAGAATGCTTTGGCATTATAAGAATTTAAGAGAATTGTGCCTGTTTCAAGAAAACTCCTACTTCCTTAGTTATACTCCTATGAGTTTAAGTTTAGTTCATATTGATTGAAGTTGCCTCACATTTGTGTTCTCTCAATCTCTTCCTCTACCATAACATGATATATATTGAAACTCTCCTAGTAGGTTGGTCTTGGAATTTAAAAGAAGGTAGTTTGGTTATCCATATATCATCTCCCTCACCTCCATAATCTATTGATTTCAAAAAAAGGTAATTTGGTTATCCATTATGCTGTCAGCAAAATAGTTTATATTCATTTTATTGGATATTTAGTATTGATAGGACCATTTTCTTTTCTACTTGAATGACTCTTCATTAAGAGTATGTGCTTGTGATATAACATATTTTTGGATGTTTTACCTGTTAGTTGATTCTACTGTAGGAAAATAGTACTCGTTTGTAGTATCAATTGGGTCTAGAGGGCGTTAGACTAACGTAGTTGGCTAGAGAAAATAGTACTCGTTTGTAGTATCAATTGTGTCTCCGCTGGATCTGGGTGTCTCCATCGAAGCGCCACAACCACGCTTGCAATGAAGAGATAAGTAAACATATTGCAATGAATTATTTCTCTTAAGGCCATTGGCCTCTTTGTAGTTTAGATTGGATTATAATGTAACACTTGTTTATGACTCATGGGTACTATTTATTTGTAGTTTAGATTTGATTCTAGGTGCTTGAGTTTGTAAGTTGCACTATGGTAGTTTGTGGCTTATTCATGCACTATGGTAGTTTTTGTGACAACTTTTGGGATTTGAAGTACATTGTGAGCTAAATTTTCTTATTGATGTATGTGTTCTTGAATATTCATTTTTTGGGAATTCTGATAGTTTTGTTAAGAATGAGTGGTTGTAAAATATTTTTAGGAGTGTGTTTCTTTGAACAAGTTCAAGGTAAATTTTTAGTTTTGTTGTGGTAGCATTGTTATGCTGACGAAAATTTTCCATCGTCTTCGTATCTCATATCTTGGTAACCAAGCTTCTCTTCTTCAAGATCTTGAAAAAGAAGATTTTCTCATTTATTCAATTATTGAGTTTTCTTGTTTTGCAGGTGCAACGAATGAGTAAAGATTTGATATCGCAACTTCTTTATACTTTTTCTTGGGGAACTCTAGATCCAACACATTCACTACAAGAATTTTGCCTTGAATGTACCATTTATACACATTCCTAATAAACACGGTTAGTTGAATATGAATCTTGATCACATTTTCACTTTCAATCCTTTGTCTTAAAACTTTTTTGTTTGTGATCCTTTGAACAACAATAGTCAGACAAAGATGCCTATAACCAGACACTGTTGAAGCTGGGGGAGGGGGGGTCTGTTAAAAAAAAATTATGAAGGGATCCATACTTACCAAGTGGAGAGGGACAATAAACTCATAATGTTTGTATTACTTGTAATTTGTGTTTTCAAGGGCTGAATTATTGTAAGGTCTTTTAAATTATAATTTTATAGCAGAATTTGCGGATTAAATATAATAGATTTGCAATCCATACATAAATAATATGTCATGGCCACAGTGTTCGATGATGATGTGTCATGTTATACTTTTTGACCGAAAAAATGGATTCGACAACGGAATTTAAAAAGCGGACAATAAATGATAAAACAGACAGATTTTGAGCTTCAATGTCAGTTTAAAGGGCTTCATTTGATTCTTGGGCTTCAGTTGCAACCACATTAAAGATAACGTTATTAAAGCCAAAGGGCTTTAATAACACTATCTTTAATGTCGGTTTAAAAACCGACATTAAAGCCCGAAATTCTTCTAGTGATAGGTCCATCGGGTCTTCTTGCTAGCTCAATACGGACAAAATTGAATAACTAGGTGAAGTGAGAATTTGAAATGTTCAAATTTGGTCTTTAGGAAAAAATTGTATTTTATATGAGATATAATTTACATTGATATAATTAATTATTTTTGGAGAGTATGTTTTAAATAAAATATTAGCATGAAAGTGTTTGAAAATTGACTAATGTGATTAATCAAAAGCTAGGTGTCAAAGACAATTTAATATGTGATATTAAATTTGTTTATTTATTTAATTAAATAATTTCTAAATATCAAAATAATATTTCATATTTTGTCAAAATTTTGTTTTATTATAATTTTTTTAATAGAAAATTAGTTAGTGGAAAAAGCCAATTGTTGGATTTTCCCACTAACTAAGTGGTTTTTGAAGTGGCTCTTCCAAAGTTTGACACCTACATATTTCGTGCGAGTAGAGTTTGAGGTGGAAGACATGCAAGATGAAAATTTTCATTTATATTGTCTTTAAATAGGTTTTAATTTTAAAAAATTTAAACTTAATGCTTCCTCGAATATTGAAATTATCTCTTCCATAAAATATCTTTTACTTTCATTTTTACTAGAGTGAAATTCCCTAGCTTTCACCAACAAAATGGTCCCACAACTATGTTCTTCAATCGGAGAATAGCAAGGATTTTCCGTTGGTGGTGCCGATCGAGCATGGAGAGGAAGATCACGGTGGAGTCTACAAAGGTTGTATTTTCTAACCTTTTCTGCATGCTTATGTTTAGTTTTAATGTAATTAGAATGTTATCAATCTTTGCTTCTGTTATGCATGCTGTCTTTATATTCCAACAGTTGCAATGATACAAGATTAATCAATTAAATTCTTTAACTAAATCAATCAACATTCATTACCTGCCGGTCATTCCATAAAAGACCGATGAGTACACTATTCGCAATGTAGACATATTTCTATGTCCATGGATATAACCAATCAATAGTAAGTTGACCTTTTCTCAAATTGTTCATAACCACAGTTGGGTCAAATTACTGTTTTACCCTTGTAGTTACATCTAACTCCTTAAATTCCACTGATTCCTCTAATTAACAACTAGTTTATAGTCCAACTATAAACTAACCTCTCTTAGGGCAATGAGAGGGTGAGGTCTCATTGTTCAAGACTCGGAATCAGCTATTAATGGAACAATTTATCTATTTTCCCTAACAACAGGAAGGAGTGAATTCCATATTGTGTAGTTGTATTCCCAACTCCTTACTCGGAGAAATCCCCAAAATGGTAGGCATATTGAGTCAGCAAAATTGTCTACTCTCACCTATATAAATCAAAGGATTGCCCTCATAGACAAGAATTTGCAACTCATGCAGGATTAAGGTAAAGTCACTCATGGTCATCCTAGTGAAATATTAGTTTCTTCAAGTAATGGTGTTATATAGAGAAACCAATCATTTCGCGGTCTGGTCTTATATAAACTCTTCATACAGAATACCCCACTCACGTGTCTCCACATGGACAATATGGATCATATCGTCTGTAACTCATGTACTAGTTACAAAGTGGGTTGTATCCGCAGTATCACTAGGATAAAACGTTCAATCTTAACTATATACTGCAAACCTTTTAGGTCATTACTTGAACATGATCTACTTGTATGTCTACCACATACTGTTCAAATTACATTAAACAACCTTAGATCTTAGTTTATTAGATTGAGTTAACGCTTCTAAATGTCAAATAAAATATTTCTTATTTGATTAAATAAATAATTTGTATTTAAATATTACAAATTACAAGATCCATAGATTTAAGGCACTAAATCCAACATGAATTATTTTAATTTTATTAGAGAAATGAAAAAAAAACTAGAGAAAATATCATTTTATACCCCTAAATCTAATAAGTGTCTCAATTTAGGCACCAAACTTTTGCATTGATTTCACCCTCCATTACGTTATATTTGGGAAAACTTTAGGTAAAAACTTATAATTGTATAAATCAAACTCCAAAAATTTCATAAATGAATTAATTTAGACTTTTTAGCCATATTTTCTTTTTAGCATCGTCATTTACTTTTGTTGTCTATTTTGTAAAATGGACATTCGAAGAAGTATATACATTCTTGAGCGCTAATGTACAAATGATTTTTAAAGGTAATTATAAATTGATTGGCATATACAAATTTAAAATTTAATTTGGAGGATGATATAAATCGATTTATTTAACCAATTAAAGGTTTAAATAAATATAATTATTAATTAAGAACTCTCGATAGTACAACCTCAACTTTGAGAGTTATAAATTGATATTCTTCCCAAAAATTATGATGAATGTATTTTCTCTTTTTCCAAAGGGAAATCATTATGAGTGTTTAGGGTGCAATTGTTACTAGTTTTGGTAATTTGTAAGTGCATGCTATTCATATTTATGTTTATAATTTACAAATCCTTTATTGTTCTTTAAAATTAAAAAACAATTTGTTCGTAAGAGAAATATGTGAAAATTTTCGATCTCAATTGACGAAAAACACACGCAACCGACGAAGAAGACGAATTCGGAAGAAGAAATCTGTCTTTCACAGAGCTGCGAAGAATCACCTCCCTCTACTTCTCCGGCATCCAGCGGCCGCCGGCGATTGCGTGTGTTCATTCCTACCGAAAATTTCCAATTTTAGATTCAACTGCTCGTTTCAGAAGCATTGATAAGTTTAGTATTCTGCGGATTTCTCTGGATCATAAACCCTAGGAGTTTATGTTAATTTCTGTGGATTTCTGTGAAACGGAGGCTGTTGATTGGAATTAGAAAGTTTGAAGATGGAGCAGTTGAAGACGATCGGGAGAGAGCTAGCCATGGGGTCTCAGGGAGGGTTTGGGCAGTCGAAGGAGTTTCTGGATCTGATTAAATCGATCGGTGAAGCCAGATCCAAGGCTGAAGAGGAGCGAATTATCATCCACGAGATGGAAACTTTGAAACGCCGTCTCACCGATCCCGACATTCCGAAGCGCAAGATGAAGGAGTACATTATTCGTCTCGTGTATGTTGAGATGCTTGGCCACGATGCCTCATTTGGCTACATTCATGCTGTGAAGATGACTCATGACGATAATCTCCTTCTGAAGCGAACTGGTTATTTGGCTGTCACCCTCTTTCTTAACGAGGACCACGACCTCATAATCCTCATTGTTAATACCATCCAGAAAGACCTCAAGTCTGACAATTATCTCATCGTTTGTGCGGCTCTCAATGCGGTGTGTAGGCTTATTAACGAGGAGACTATACCAGCAGTGTTACCGCAGGTCGTCGAGCTGTTGGGACACTCAAAGGAGGCCGTTAGAAAGAAGGCCATCATGGCTCTTCATCGCTTCCATCAGAAATCGCCCTCTTCCGTATCGCATCTTCTCTCTAATTTCCGTAAGGTGGGGGTTCAAAATTCAATTCATGGTTGTTTGTTTTTAACTTTTCTTACACCTCTGTGCCGTGAGAAGTCTGTTTTTTGTTTTAATCATTATCATTCTTTTTTTGGTTGCAGAGGCTGTGTGACAACGATCCTGGAGTCATGGGAGCCACGCTTTGCCCTTTTTTTGATCTCATTACCACGGATGTAAATTCCTACAAAGATTTAGTTGTCAGCTTTGTAAGCATTCTTAAACAAGTAGCTGAGCGCAGATTGCCGAAGAGTTATGACTACCATCAGATGCCGGCTCCATTCATACAGGTCTGATAATATCTGCAACATTAGGTTTCCCTGTGCGTTCTGCTTGATAAGGTTACTTAGTTGCTAATTTGCATTCTGCAATGACCTTTTTCCCATTTCAATTGAAGTGAATTTAATTGTACAGATCAAATTATTGAAAATTCTTGCATTACTGGGTGCTGGCGACAAGCAAGCAAGTGAACACATGTATACTGTTGTTGGGGATATATTTAAGAAGTGTGATCCTTTGAGTAATATAGGAAATGCTGTACTTTACCAAAGTATATGTTGCGTCTCTTCTATTTACCCGAATCCAAAGTTGCTGGAAGCTGCTGCTGATGTAATCTCTAGATTTTTGAAGGTTTGGTTATACTACCCCATGACTGTATGCTCTGTTGATGACATTAATCAATTTTGGTTTGACCTATATTTACTTTACACAATTTTGTGGCCAGAGTGATAGTCATAATCTAAAATATATGGGCATTGATGCACTTGGTCGCCTTATAAAGCTAAGTCCAGATATTGCAGAACAACATCAGCTAGCTGTGATTGATTGTATGGAGGTGAGTGATATTCTCTTCTCTGCCAGGGGCTAGCCTTGATGAAAATGTGATTTCATGTATGCAGATAGGCCCTTGTGTTTATAGTTGTTTGTTCTTTTTTTTGTTTCTGTATTTGTAAATAGATTAAGCTGCATTCAAATTTATTTTTATCCTTAAATTTAAAAGTAAAAGTTTTGAGAGACAAGCATGATTGTCTCCTAAAGCAACTAATAATCTACTTATTTACGTGGCAGTGGCTTTCTTAGGTATTATTTAGAATAATATACAATTTAACTGATTTCAATTACAAATATGTTGTCTACAACTCTACATTGAAAGTTGATTTATGTGTGCTACCATGAATTATATTTGATCCAAATTTTGGTGTTTGTTTCTCAGGATCCAGATGATACTTTAAAGAGAAAAACATTTGAACTATTGTATACAATGACGAAGTCCACCAATGTGGAAGTGATTGTCAACCGCATGATTGAATATATGATAAGCATTACTGACCATCACTATAAGACGTATATTGCATCAAGATGTGTTAAACTTGCAGAGGAATTTGCACCTAATAACCATTGGTTCATTCAGGTATTTCAACCTTATCTCATTCTTGTTTGTTTGTTGAGTGATTATTATGGCTGTTCGAGTATCAACCAGATCCCTCAATCCTCTTCAGACCATTAATAAAGTTTTTGAACACGCTGGAGATTTGGTGAATATTAAAGTTGCACATGATTTAATGCGGTTGATTGCTGAAGGATTCAGAGAAGATGGTGATACAGTGGATAGCGAGCTGAGATCATCTGCTGTATGTGACTTCATTAGCACTCTGTTATTTTGTTTTCTACAATGTGGTGGTCACATGCTTCACAATACCTCATATCTTTTGAAAAATTCAGTGTGCCTGTTGAAAAGTTTCTCACTGTACGCTTAAGTTTTGGAGCGCCGTGACGTTATTTGTGTTTTAAGTTACAACGATTGTTTGGCACCTCTTAGCATCACTTTGGGAGCCCTTAGGTATTAATTGCTATGGGCGGGCCTAGTGTCAATAAGTGCTAATGGATATTGGAGTAGATAGGTACAAGTCATGGTGGCTACCTACCTAAGATTTAATATTTTGTTCTTTACTTTGACAATCACTTGTAGTAGGGTCAAGGATTGTCTTGTAAGAATAACCGAGGTGCACATAAGCTGACATGGACACTCTATATATATATGTATGTATGTTTATAAAGAAAACTATTATGCATTATCATCATTTCCATTTTATCTGGAGTGTGTTGACCATAAGTGAAACCACAAGGATTGTATTTTTGGGATTGAATGTCAATGAATTATTTCTTAGAACTTCTTTTATTTTCTGCCGTAGTTTCCTTACTCAATTAAACTATTCTCTATGCATAGGTGGAGTCATATTTGCACATTATTGGGAACCCGAAGCTTCCATCTGCATTTCTTCAGGTACAGTTCTTTAATTTTGGATATAAAAAACTGCAATATTACGCTCTTTTTTTGGTGTAGTAGGATTAGGATAAGATAGAGTATTATGGTCAAATCCTTAATTGATTAGGATTGGGATTAGTTTCCATGATTGGTTAGAATTAGGATTAGTTCCCTTGGTTTATTAGGATTAGGATTAGTTTCTTTCACTAATTAGGATTAGGATTAGTTCTTTGATTAATTAGAATCATGATTAGTTTGCTTTCCAATTCTCTATAAATAAAAAAAAAAAATCTCTATGAATAGAGAGATTGTCTTCTTGTATTGGCAACTTTTGATTCATAATAAAGACTTTGATTTTATTATTGGAGATTTCTCTCCTTTTATCTCTTAAGCTACATCAATTTGGTATTAGAGTAGTCGTTTGGGTCAATGTTGACTACCATTGATGGAAAATCGGAAAATTCTTGGCGGTGTCGATTGCAAGAGGGAGCTTTGTGAGTTGTGCTTGTTGTTGAACAATCCTCATCTATATAGGGGAACCCTTTAAATTTTAGAAAAGAAAGAAGATACCGAGATTTTTTTTCAAGATTTTGCTAGAATGGACTATTATCGATCAAGAAAGACGACAAAGAAAAAATATGGCAACTGATATAGACAAGAAAGTCAAATTTCCTCTCAAAAGCAGTGTTGGAATTCTGATTCAAGTGATTCAGAAGAAGAATTCTAACATAATAATTTCGCTCGTGCTCAATTTTCTTAAAGAACCTATTATTATCCACATTTAAAACTTGATTATAGTGACTCTAGTGATTCCGATGAAGATTCTAATGCAGTTTGGAACGGAATAACAAGGCGACATTAACAACAAAGAACTTGTCTATCCAATCAAACCGATTTTTCAAGAAATCGACGTAAAAATTGAGAGTTAAATGATTCAGAGTGAAAGAAATTATTATTACCAACATCAAAGAACACCCATGAATCATTTCAATAAAAATTTGGAGGTCGAAACATTTTCAAGAAAAGAGAAATATTCAAATAAAAACATCTACCAAGAGGACTTTCGAAAGAGAATGAAGAAATTCGGGTTCTTTTGGAAAAAAATTAAAAAAGGCATAATTATAATCTTCAAGATTTTTCAAGAAACCATTAAAATTCACATTTAGTCACTCAAGAAGATCAAGAACTCATCCAAATGAAATGGCCTGTGAAATTGCACAAAAAATGAACGGAGCAGAAGAAAAGAAAAAATCAATTGAAGACGAGTTGAATAAGAAAGGTAGAAAGATCGAAGAGGAACTTGCATTGGAAGAAGAAATAATTGATGGGACTAACACGGAGGTTGCTCAATTCAAACCAGATGATGAGGAGCTATTAATCGATGAAATCAATGAAGGAGGTGTTGAAGGAGATGAAGCCACTGCAAAGAATGTGTCCATTTGGTCAGATCAATTAACTGTCACACAACCAACCACATTTACCTCCATTGCAAGAGAATAGAGCAGAAATTAACCTTGACCACCAAGAAAGACAACAAGAGAATCAACACCATCTATGGTATGCAAAAAATGTCCAAGATTTATCAAGAATCGTTCAAGAACAACCAAGATCAACGTTATATCGGAGGAAATACTGAGAGGATGTGCATTCTTTAAGTGTGGAAGAAAAAGATACTTATGGGCAACCTAATTCGAAGAAAATTGAAAATCTTTTTCCTCCATCCCTTGAGGAGTTTGCATATATTTTAACAACAAAGGATTTTTGGAACAACTTAATTCTTGTATTCATCGGTGATGGTATTGATGGAAATAATTTTTCCTTTAACGAATCAAATATTTGATATATTGGCGTGGCTCGTGGAAATTATTGTTATTGGTGCCCGGTGTTCGGAGATGTGTCCGTTCGAGTGGCTTACTTTTTTATTTTTATCTTCATTTTCATTTTAAAACTTGAGGACAAGTTTACTTTTTCATTTTTTTTGGTTTTTCTAGAATAAGTTAGGGTATTATGGTCAAATGACTCAAATCCTTAATTGATTAGGGTTGGGATCAAGTTCCATGATTGGTTAGAATTAGGATTAGTTTCCTTGGTTTATTAGGATTAGGATTAGTTTCTTTGACTAATTAGGATTATGATTCGTTCTTTGATTAATTAAAATTAGGATTCGTTTGCTTTCCAATTCTCTAAAAATAGAGAGATTGTCTTCTTGTATTGGCAACTTTTGATTCATAATAAAGACTTTGATTTTATTATTGGAGATTTCTCTCCTTTTGTCTTGTAGGCTACATCATTTTTAATACCTTGAGTTCTGATTTCAGGTCATCTGTTGGGTTCTTGGAGAGTATGGGACTGCTGATGGAAAGTACTCTGCTTCATATATTGCTGGAAAGCTCTGTGATGTAGCCGAAGCATACTCAAACGATGAAAGTGTCAAGGTATGCCTATAATCTCGAAGACCTTGGTGGTATAGTGGGACCCCTATGTGGTTAACCTTCCTGTTCATTCTAACCGTATTGCTTCGTTCTATTTTCTTCTTCTAGACATGTATGTATAAATATATAATGGGCTGGGGTGCTGGGCTTTAATTTGGTCACAAAATTATGGAAATTACTTTGTTATTAATTTCTTTACAATTTTTATTTTTCACAATAAAATAATATAATGTGCAATTTCAATGATTTGGGACTTATAAGAAACATAATTTATTTTTTATATGGACGCTTTAAAAATATGGATAACAAAAAGAAAAAAGAACTGTTGCCAACATCGTTAGTTGAAAGTTAATTTTAAATTGTGATGAAATTACATGAACAATCGCTGAATGTACAATGAACATACAGACCACCAGGTTAGATTTTTATGGATCTTCGCTCCTCTGTTTCTCACCAATTTATTGATTGGAATTTAATCTAGATGATCGAATAATTGGTATTGATGTAATCCAATCGGGAGCATAAACAGTTATGGTAAAGCTAACAGCTGTAGCCCCATTGCAATTATTTTTGCCATCTAAACTGGTTATCAGCTGAGTGCCATTCTGAGACCAGAATGTTCTTAAAATGCCAAGAAGTTTTGGCTTGTGCTATAGGTTTATTGAAGGAATGCTATTCTTATCTTTCTTTTTTGATAAGAACAATTCTTATCTTTCTGAAAACTTATAAGAACAAGGGCGGGTTACATTATTTATTTCATGAACGACCTGAACTTGCATGGACAATTGAGAAATTACTGTAGCTGTAGCCTATAGACTATCGTCACCACTTATGTAATTTGTAAACAGTATCTTTGTGAAACGAAAGATGTTGAGAGTCTGCTATGTCTGTCACTTTCCTGTTGTCTAATTCTGTTAAGCCTCCAGCCTTTCCCTATTCTTTTCCAGCTTCCGATCAAATAACAAGAAGATTAAAATGAACAAGAACAATAGGGACTAACAAATTCCTCCAGCCTTTATTTATAAACTTTGACAGTAATCGATTCCCAGCAGTGGAATACAGGGAGAAAAAGGGGAAAAAAAACCAACAACGAGTAATCAGCAAAACTCAAGGAAAATATAAAGAAAAAAAAGAACTAAGTCATCCCAGCCTGGAATTCGAGAGATGCGGGTATCCTCTCCTGGAGTATGAATCCTCTTTCAGCCAAATTCTTCTCTGCCTCTTTCCCTTCTTCTCTTCCTATTTGTTTAGCCCTTTGTGGTCCCACCCTCAACGGCCTCCTCAACAAATTTGCCCTTTGCCACCTTATCTTCATAATCCACTATTCCTCTAACTAATTCTTGTCGTGGTTTTCCCTTTTTGTCCCTCCTCTTATAGGTGAATATAATGGGGGGTTTTACATTACCGCTCCTCTCAAAATGCACCTTGTCCTCAAGGTGGAAGGATGGAAACTGCTGTCTGATGTTCACTACTGACTCCCAAGTAGCCTCACTGTCTGGAAGGCCCTTCCATTTAATAAGCCATTCTTGTGTGTTCAGTTCTCCATTCCACCTTACTCCAAGCACCACTTCAGGGGCAACTTGTAACTCAAAATCTTCAGTTAACATAGGGGGTAATGACTGTATGTATTGCAACTTACCTAATTTCTTTTTAAGTTGAGATACATGAAATACATCGTGTATAGCTGCTTCCGGTGGTAATTTCAGTCGATATGCCACTTCTCCTATCTTTTCAGTCACTTGATACGGACCATAGAACCTTGGGGATAATTTCTCACTTTTTCTTTTTGCTAGTGACCTTTGTCTGTAAGGTCTTAGTTTGAGGAAGACTTCGTCCCCTACCTCAAATGTCGACTCTCGTCTATGCTGGTCGGCTTGCTTCTTCATTCTATTTTGTGCAATTTTCAAGTTTTCTTTGAGTGCATTCAAAGCCAAGTCCCGCTCCTTCAAGAGGCTGTCAACACTGCCAGTGCTTGACTTTGTTTCTCCATAATGAACTAACGGTGGGGGGGTCCTTCCATAGATGGCTTGGAACGGTGTGGTCCTTATTGAAGCATGGAAAGTGGTGTTATACCAATATTCTGCCAGGACAGCCATTTATTCCATCTATTAGGTTGCTCATTGCAGAAACACCTAAGGTAGGTTTCAAGACATCGATTTACTCGCTCAGTTTGTCCATCTGTTTGAGGATGGAAGGCCGTGCTTCTCCTTAATTTGGTTCCCAAGGCTGCAAAGACCTCTCTCCAGAAATTGCTCAAAAATATCTTATCCCTATCCATAATAATCGACTTGGGAATGCCATGGAGCTTGATAATCTCTTGTATGAAGATTTCTGCCACTTGCTTCGCTGAAAATGGATGTCTTAGAGGAATAAAGTGCCCATATTTGCTCAGTCTATCAACCACTACTAAGATGGAGTCAAAACCCCCGGCCCTCGGAAGCCCCTCAACAAAATCCATGGTCCATTCTTCTAAGGTTAGCTCGGGAATAGGTAAAGGTTGTAGCAACCCTGCAGGGGTTAGAGATTCTGATTTGTTCCTTTGGCAAATATCACACCCTGCCACATATCTTTTGATATCACTCTTCATTCCCGGCCAATATAACTCCCCACTCATGCGTTTGTAAGTCCTTAAGAAACCCGAATGCCCTCCAAGTATGGAATCATGATAAGTGTGCAGTAAGGAGGGTATTAAGGTCGATTGTTTAGGAATTACTAACCTCCCCTTATAGAGTAGCCTTCCATTTGACCATCTGTAGTTAGGTTTGCCATCTAGATTGTCTTTCAACAAGGATATGATCTGCTGTAGTTCCTCATCTTCCCCCACCTCCTTTAGTATGAGTTCCACGTCTACCATGGCTGATGAGTACAAACTAATGAGTTCGGAAGGTAGTTGTACTCTAGACAGGGCATTTGCTGCTTTGTTCATCAATCCGGGCTGGTAAAGTATTTCAAAATCATACCCAAGAAGCTTGGTTAACCAACGCTGAAATTGTGGCTGCACCTCCCTCTGCTCCACCAGAAACTTCAATGCTTTTTGATCTGAAATCACAGTGAATCTTCCTTCTAACAAGTAATGACGTCACCTTTGGACAGCCAACACGACTGCCATTAATTCTCTTTCATATATGGACTTGTTTTGTGCACGTTGTGAGAGCTTTTGACTGAAAAAAGCTATTGGTTTGTCTCCTTGTGTTAACATAGCCCCAACCCCTGTTCCTGAGGCATCGGTTTCTATGATGAAGGGTTGATTGAAGTCTGGTAATGTGAGAACAGGACATGCCACCATCTGTTGCTTCAGATCCTCAAATGCTCGAGTGGCATTCTTATCCCATTTGAAGCTATTTTTCTTGAGTAATCGTGTTAATGGGGCTGCCCTGGTGCTGTATCCTTTGACAAAACGACGGTAATACCCGGTTAAGCCCAAAAAGCCCCTCAATTCAGTCACATGGCCAGTTTACCATAGCTTGGATCTTTTCCCCATCAGCTTTGACCCCTTGATGTGATATCCAGTGCCCCAAATATTGAATCCTCTCCTGGCAAAATACACACTTCTTTTGGTTGGCAAAGAGTTGATTATCTCTTAGTACGTTGAACACCACCCCTAAGTGTGTCTCATGAGTGGAAATATTTGGACTATAAACCAAAATATCATAAAAAAAACACAAGTATAAAACGACGTAGAAAGGGTTTAAAAACCTGGTTCATAAGTGATTGGAAAGTGGCAGGTGCATTCGTGAGCCCAAAAGGCATGACTAAGAATTCGTAGTGCCCTTCGTGGGTCCTAAATGCTGTCTTCTCGATGTCTTCCTCCCTCATGCGGATTTGGTGGTATCTTGACTTTAAATCAAGCTTAGAGAAAACGACAGCCCCGTGCAACTCATCAAGTAACTCCTCAATTACCGGAATAGGGAATTTGTCAGCTATTGTAGCTTGATTCAGCCTTATGTAGTCTACACAAAAACGCCATCCACCATCTTTCTTCTTTACTAGCAACACCGGAATTGAATAAGGGCTCCTGCTAGGTCGAATGAAACCAACTTGCAACATTTCACGAACCAGTTTTTCTATTTCCTCCTTTTGAGCATGTCCATACTTATAGGGTCGCACATTGATTGGGTTGGTACCTTCCTTGATGATTATTCGGTGGTCAACTGTCCTTTTAGGGGGAAGAGAAGTAGGTAAGCTGAAAACATCTTGGTTTTGATCTAATAATTCTTGAATCATGACAGTTAATGCCGGTTGGGTTTCTTCTTTCTTTCCTTCCTCTGTTCCTTCAAGGTCTTCAATCTCAAGATGTTGGAAATCTACTAAGAAGCCCAAATCTTCTTCATCCCATTGCTTACTTAACATTTTAAAGGATACTTCAGCTTTAGTGAGGGAGGGATCCCCTCTCAACATGATAGGTGCTCCATTCGACCAAAAAGCCATTGTTAATGAGGGCCATGAAATCTGCATTCACTGTTAAATTTGGAAGTGTGAGCTCCACCCCCTTACAGATCCCCTTCTCTTCGATTTCACTTCCATTTCCTATCACCACCCCAAACCTTTTCTGCTATTCCAAAGGTATCTCAAGCTCTCTTACCGTTTCGTGATGGATAAAATTGTGAGTCGCTCCCGAGTCAACGAGTACTACCACTTCTTTTCTCCTGATTTTTCCTTTGAGTTTCATTGTTCCCTTCGCTGAGAAACCGAGTAAGGAGTTCAATGCGAGTTCCACCTTCTCTTGCACTTCAACATTCTTCATTTCAACCGGTTCTTCTCCTTCGACCAACTCCTTTTCCTCTTCTTCGTTGGCTATAAACAACATTAGTTGCCTATTTTCCCTGACTTTACAGCGATGTCCGGGTGTATATTTTTCATTACAACGGAAACAAAGTCCTTTGTCTAGTCGATCTCTGAACTCGATGTCACTTAATCTCTTCATTGGGGCCTCCTTCTTGTTGGGAAGATTGTGTTTTGCAGGAATGGGGACTAACGGTTTCACTGGCAACGCGATTTGCTTCATGGGTGGGTTGTCCACCAGCTTCCCCTGATTTTTATCATTTATTTCCCTTTTATCATTTTGGCTCAACGTCTGATACAACCCATTTCGGCCTAACTCCTTCAAAGCCAACCTGAGCGCGACGTTACGATCATTTATTAATTGGGCTTCCTTCATACAATCGTTCTGATTTTTAGGATTCCGACTGACGACTTAGGCTTGCAGCTCCCGTTCCAAACCGTTCAAGAACGCATCCCTTAATACTTCCTTCGATAGGTCCGACAATGGCGCCGAGTAGTTGACGAACCTCTTCACATACTCTTGGTAAGATCCTTCTTGACAAATTTTTATCTCGCGCACAGACTTCCTCTCTGACCCTCCGGTAGTGCTCAAACAATCTTCGTTTTAGCTCATCCCAGGTGGTAATGGCTCTCCGGTTGTTACTCCACCGAAACCAGTTGACTTCATCCGGGGCAAAACTAATTACGGCGACCTTCACTTTCTCGGCATCGGAGAGCTCGTGTATTTGGAAGAAGTGTGAGATGATTCCGCTTCCTCTGCTTTCCCTTTTGATTTGAGATTGCTCCCTTAGGTTAATATCGACTCCTCTTTCTTTCGAGCTCCATTGTTCTCTCGCACCTCCTCGGTAAGTTTCTCCAGGTTCTTGCACAGGCCCAACAATATTTCCTTCAGCCCCGCCATCTCCTTCTCCGTAGTCTCGATCCTCTCTTCCAATTGTTTTTGTGCCATGGCGTGCGTTTTCCCCAGGGTTGCGGCTCTGATACAAAATGTTAAGCCTTCGGCCTTTCCCTATTCTTTTCCAGCTTCCGATCAAATAACAAGAAGATTAAAATGAACAAGAACAATAGGGACTAACAAATTCCTCCAGCCTTTATTTATAAACTTTGACAGTAATCGATTCCCAGCAGTGGAATACAGGGAGAAAAATGAAAAAAAAACCAACAACGAGTAATCAGCGAAACTCAAGGAAAATATAAAGAAAAAAAAGAACTAAGTCATCCCAGCCTGGAATTCGAGAGATGCTGGTATCCTCTCCTGGAGTATGAATCCTCTTTCAGCCAAATTCTTCTCTGCCTCTTTCCCTTCTTCTCTTCCTATTTGTTTAGCCCTTTGTGGTCCCACCCTCAACGGCCTCCTCAACAAATTTGCCCTTTGCCACCTTATCTTCATAATCCACTATTCCTCTAACTAATTCTTGTTGTGGTTTTCCCTTTTTTGTCCCTCCTCTTATAGGTGAATATAATGGGGGTTTTACAAATTCTTGGAACATAGAGCTTTGCCTTGATTTTTTAAGAGTTAACGTATATCGCTGACTCATAACTGATGATGTGGTTCTCTTTGAAGGCGTATGCGGTGACAGCTCTCATGAAGGTATATGCATTTGAGAAGATGTCCGGAAGAACAGTGGATATGCTACCTGAGGTAAATTTAAGACGTTTATGTTTGCTGTTCTTTATTTTTTCTGAAAAGGATATTGTCATTGGAAGAATTACAACTTCAGCTGGTTGTTGAATTCAGTTTGTGGAACATGGAAGGGTTAATTGGTTTAGTGCATGTTTGAGAGTGGTTCTGAAATGGTTAATCACTTTTGACATTTTTAGAATCACTCCAATATATGTTTTTATTCATTCAAAATCAATTTTGATGATATGAAAATTGCATTTAAAAGTGTAAAATTAAATTTATTTTGAGTGATGAAAGGTGTGTTTTGGAGTGATTTTGAATATAACAAAAGTGATTTTAACTTTCAGAATCACTCCCAAACTTGCACTTACTGATTAAGAACTTTGTTGCTTTTCTCTTTCCATTGCTCGGCTTCTTTTTTCTTTTAAACTCAAATCTTGAGCATCTGATGTGTGTCTTTCTCTAGTATCTCCACTGAACGTTCCTGTCCTATCTATGCTTGATATTGCATTGGGTGTTCATCCTTTTGATTGTTTTTCCTCTCCTTGTCAGCACTACCAAATTCTGTCGCCTTCAACTTTCCCCAAAGAATAAAAAAGTTTTTAAGTATCTACTTTGAATTGGTGTATTCCAAACCGTTTCTTCTCCTGTTGCAGTGTCAATCTTTGATCGAAGAACTATCAGCATCCCACTCAACAGATTTGCAGCAACGTGCGTATGAATTGCAGGCCACCATAGGTTTAGACGCTCAAGCTGTTGGGAATATAATGCCAGCTGATGCAAGCTGTGAAGATATTGAGGTTACATTTTTCTCTCCAAGACTATTTATTTCTTTTTCCCTATTGGTCATTGTTAAATGATATAATTAAATTTGCCTTCACCCACTAGCTTAAGCTTTTAGATCAATTGGTGATTTAAGATTGAACTCCTGCATTGTTGTTTACTCCCCGATTAATTTGATTTCCACTTGTTTGGCTCTTCTACATATTTCAGGCGCACAAGTGAGGAGAGTGTTAAATGATATAATTAAATTTGTCTTCACCCACTAGCTTAAAAGCTTTTGGGTCAATTGGTGATTTAAGAGTCATAAAAGATATGCCAATCCATGTCATCTTGGAATACGTTAAACTGGTTTTGCATTTACCTATTTTGGTTTGTTTTTTTCTCAATTTCTTAGTGAAGTTCTTAGGCCAACTTCTCTTTTTAGGGTATGTTTGGTTAACTTTTCAAGTGTTCAGTTCTGAAAATAAGTCATTTTTTAAACAAGTATTGGCAATCCTCGAAATAATTTTTAAAAGACTTTCAAAGTGTTTAAATAAAAATGACTTTTTTGAAAAACGTTTTTTTTCTCTAGTCAATCCAAATAGGCCTTTATGCATATAGTAGTATTCCTTTCAATCTGATTTCCGTTTCTAAGTTCACAATGAATTGAGATATAGACTTGAGTGTGTTTGACATACATTTTAAAGTGTTTTGGGAGGACTAGAAGCGTTTTTTATTGATTGCGTTTGGTTATAATTTTAAGGAGCCATAAAAAAGTGTTTTTGCACTTTGTAAAATTTCTGATAATGAAAATAGTTTGAAATTTTTTGAAATCAAATAAAAATTGCTTAAAATACTTGTAAATGAAATATTTAATTAATTTTCTTCGAAGGGCATTTATAAGAAAAGTCTTTCACTTGAAAATATTTTTAAAAAAGGCATCCCAAACCTATCTTTACTCTCTAATTTTCTTTGAATTTGGTATTATGCATTGCTGTAGCAGTAACATCAATTATTTTTGCAGATTGATAAGGATCTTTCGTTCCTCAATAATTATGTGCAACAGTCACTAGAAAATGGTGCACAGCCTTATATTCCAGAGAGTCAGCGATCTAGGATGGATGACATTAGCAACATCAGAAGTCTTGACCAACGTGAAACTGTATCACACAGCCTTAGGTTTGAGGCTTATGAGCTTCCAAGGCCTCCAGTGCCAACAAGTATTCCTCCTATTTCACCTGCAATCTCAGCTGAACTGGTTCCTGTTCCGGAACCACATCATCCTAGGGAGACACACCAGTCTACCTCAGAACCATCCGTATCAGATGATGGTTCATCTCAAATTAAGTTACGACTCGACGGTGTTCAAAAAAAGTGGGGCAGACCAACTTATTCTTCTTCTCCTGCTTCATCTGTGTCTACTTCTACTTCTACTCCTCAGAAAGCTGTAAATGGGGTTTCACAAGTAGACAGTACCAGTACTGTAAGCTCGAAACCCTCGACTTATACCTCAAGGACTGCAGAACCTGAGATTTCTTTGGAGAAACAAAAGCTTGCTGCTTCTTTATTTGGAGGAGGTTCATCCAAAACCGAAAAAAGGGCTCCTTCTGCTGCTCATAAAACTACAAAGACACACCATGGTGCCAATAAGGTTCATGCAGCTAAGACGACAGTTTCACCACCACAAGCCCCTCCTCCTGACCTCCTCGACTTAGGCGAACCGACTGTCACCAGTAGTGCACCATCTATTGATCCATTTAAGCAGTTGGAAGGGCTTCTTGATGAAAGCCAGGTCTCTTCTACCGAGAATTTTAAAGCTGTTGAACCCAATAAAGAATCAGATTTTATGGATTTATTTTACGGGACAACCATGAGTGTACAAGGAAGCAACTTTGTTGATCTCCTATCCTCCAATAAAGATGATTTGGATTTTACTTCTGAAATGTCAAAAACCGCTGCAAAGACAGGTCGGGGAGAAACAATCGTTTCAAATTTGGCACAATTCAGCAAGGGCCCCGATGTGAAGGCATCTTTGGAAAAGGATGCTGTCGTTAGGCAGATGGGTGTGAACCCTACCAGTCAGAATCCAAACCTGTTTAAAGATTTACTTGGCTAAGAAATTTCAAGGAATGCCCAAGCGAGACTTATTTATGATTTGTGCACATTATCATCTTCTAGCAGGATTGGCTATGTGATCAGAAGCTACAATTATCCAAATGGCGGACACAATTGAAACGGCACACGCACCTGGAACGAACTGCACAAAAACCTCGAAGGCTGTGAAATTCCGGTGCAGGTATGTACTTATTGCCAGATTAGTTTACTTTTTGTACTAGTAGAGACAATGTTGAGTTTTTGTACGAGTAGAAACTGTTGGGATTTCCAGACTTCACGAATTTACGACGAGTGAGAAAAGTGGCAAAAAAAATTTCCAACACGCCCGGGGTTTTGGAAATCTGGAGAGGCAACCAGAAAATGCTGTGATGTTTGTTTTGTTTTGTTCTTTATTTTCTTTGCCCTCCCCAGGAGTGAGTACATTCTGTTATATATTTGATTACAATGCAGAATAAAGGAAGGTTCTTTCTTTATTTTTCTGTCTTCAATTCTTTTTCTCTTGTAAGTGAAGTTATGGTGGAAAGGTCTCCTTTCAACTACCCATTCTTCTCCCACCATCTTTTGCATAATAAATTCCAAGTTTTGGTGGAACATGACAAGCCTCTCTCTGCATGTCAACCTTAATTTTTTCCCCTTCTTTTTTTCTTCTTGAGTTCAACCACGAGCGGAACGAGGGGATTTGAACTTCTGATTGAGGTCGAGAACATATGCTTAATTTGTTGAACTAGGCTCATGTTGACCTATATTGTCTGGGCTAACAAGTTTATTGTCTTCGCATGTGATGTAATTTGCCAAGTCTTATAGTTGTCTATTTGAGATTTTATAATTTATGAGATCTATAACTTTCATGGATTGGCATACTAGAGTCGGTGTATAATAAGGAACCTAGAGGGAACACATTCAATTCATGATGATCATCTACCTAAAATTCAATACTTTGCGAGTTTTCTTGGCGAGTTGTAGAGTTAGACTTTTTTTTTCTTTTTTTTTGGGTAAGATTATGATCTTTCAACTTTGGTTCATTTTGATTTCTTAAATGAAATAAAAATGAAAATGTAGAGTTCAAAATAGTTACTCTTTAAAAGTATAAAGACTAAGATGAACCAAAGTTGAAAGTATGAGAATAAAAATGAACATTTTAAGTATAAGGACCAATGAACAAAAGTTGAAAGTATAGGGACCAAAGTGGATATTTTGAAAGTATAGGTATCAAAATGAACAAAAACTGAGGTTTCATTTGGTAATCATTTTGTTTTTTGTTTTTATTTTTGAAAATTAAGAATATGGTTAATACTTTAACTTCTAAATTTTTTCCTTAGTTATCTATTTTTTTACCGATGGTTTAAAAAATCAAGTCAAAATTTGAGAACTAAAAAAGTAGCTTTCAAAATGTTTTTGTTTTGGAATTTGGTTAATAATTCAACAATTGTACTTAAAAAAGATGTAAATCATGGTAAGAAATGTGGATGATATAGACTTAATTTTTAAAAACAAAAACAAAAAAGAAAATAGTTACCAAATATTGCTTAAATGTATGTGAATCAAAGTGAACATTTTGAAAGTATAAAGATCAAAATGAACAAAATCTAAAAGTATCGAAAAATCAATGTAGTATTTACAGTTTTTTTTTTCCTTTTTAATAGTTATTAGGTTAAGGTAAATTTGGTCCCTATAGTTTGAAGAAAGTTAGAATTTAGTCTTGATTTATAATTAAAATTTAATTCTTATGGTTTGATAAAATCACATAAATAATTATGATAACAAAACCAAAAGCAAAATTTCACGATACCTTTTGTTTTGGAAAATTTCAAAATACACCACAAGACTGTATGTATATATGGGTTGTTATGATCAATCTTTGGTTTGATAAATTACCTTCATAAATTTATGAACTTGTTGTAATTGAAATATCTTATATTGTAAAATGTACAAACCATCTCTAAACTAAGGAGTTGTTTCAATTAAATCCTCTAGTTATAAAATTGATACAAACTTAGATTATTTATTTATTTATTTTAATATATCAATCGTCGTGTGTTTTCTCAAATAAAGATGGGAACTCAATCTCAATTGAAAATAAAAAAAACGCCTAAGAATTAAGGATACCTGAGAATAACAAGCATGAGAATAAGATTGATGAGAATCCATGATGACTGTGTCTGATTATGCCATGTGAATGTGATCAGAATTTTATATAAACTATTTTTGTATTTAATTTGTAAAATTAATCATGAAAATTCTGTAAAATTGTAATAAATTAATTGATAAACAATAAATTCAATTCAAAGTTTTGAGAAAAATTAATTATTTAACAATCAAATAATAATATTAATTAAATTATTAATTACAAGTATTTGTAAAATGAGACATTTATAATTAAAGTTACTTGATTACATAATTTGATGAGATCAATTTGATGAATTTATATAATTATGATGTATTAATTAGTAAAACTGTTGAATGAGAAATTTTGGACCAATCACAAATTGCCACGTCATTCATGACGAAATTCCAAATCATCAAATTTGGAACCAATTAGAATTTGACATGTGTCCCAAATTGGAGTTGAAGACAAATTTTGATGACGCCACATGGTTTCATCATCACTGTTGAATCAGATAAAATTAATTTGACGCAATTTGATATTATTATTTGGGTTAAAGTCCAAATAAGCCCAATAATGGACTGAATTTGATCTAAATGTCAAATCAGGTTCAAGTCCAACTAATCGGGTCCAAGGACCAGACCCATGGACCAACCAAGCCCAAGCCCAAGCCCACGAGGTCCACCAGAGAACTCTATAAATAGAGGAGCTCTCCTCATTTGTGGGGGTCAGAAACTCTACACTTTAGAGAACCTAGAAAGAATTCTCCCAACAATCAGAAGACGCTCTAACTCCTAAAGCTCCACATTTGAAGACTGAAGTCCTTTGAAGATACAAGCATTCTTCTAAGTGTCCAAGCTCAAGAATATCCACATGCTCTGTATCTATACATCAAATGTACGCATTGAACCGAGAGAGAATCAGAGAATCAAGTACTAGAGATCGAACCACATCGCATCAAATAAACATCAACATCAACATCAACACCAACTCAAGTTTGATTTCATGAAACAAGTTTCTCTAGAAGCCTCGTGCGAACACTAATCTTCCAAGAAGATCATCAAATCCAAAAGTCGATCTTTTAAGAAGATCATCAAGTCCAAAGGTCGATCATCCAAGAAGATCAACAAGTCCAAAGACCAATCATCCAAGAAAATCATCAAGCCCAAAGGCCAAGAAGATTAACAAGCCCAAAGGCCGATCATCCAAGAAGATCATCAAGACCAAAGGTAGATCATCCAAGAAGATCAACAAGCCCAAAGGCCGATCATCCAAGAAGATAAACAAGCCCAAATGCCGATCATCCAAAAAGATAAAAAATCCTAAAGGTCGCTCGTCCAGAAGATCAACAAGTCCAAAGGCCGATCGTCGAAGAAGATTGACAAGCCCAAAGGTCGATCATTCAAAAAGATCAACCAATTTAAATATTAAAGTTTATTTTGAATGCATCAAAGAATTATTATATTAGAGAGTGTACTTACTATATTGAAATCAATACAAATACAAAGTTCAAATTCCACGAATTAAGTTTCTCTGGAAATCTCGTGCAATAAATTGGCACTCCCAGTGGGACATCTCTACCTCTCATCTATCTCTCGTCATCCAAGTTAACAAATCAACAAATGACACCAAAGAAAGTTTCATCCAAAGCTACCATCGCAAGTGATACTTACATAGGCTTTATCATCAAGGAGAAAATCTGGGAACAACCGATAGAATCTCTCAAAGGTGGGATCTCATCTGAAAAAATCCCTTGTTCGACAACTATATTTTTACTTTTGATCCATCAGAAAAAGAATTACACTTTGATGTAGTGTCTGTCATGATGCCTGACATAACGAATGAGTTGGCCATGGCAGAGATAGAGAGGAAGATAAATTTTCTAATGAAAGCTGTAGAAAAACGAGATCATGAAATCGCTGCCTTAAGAGAACATATGCAAGCTTGTGAAGCTACTGAGTCGAGTCAAACTCCTGCTGTTAAAGCCAATAACAAAGGGAAGACCGTGTTGTAGGAAAACCAATCACAACAATCAACTTCTGTTGCCTCATTTTCGGTCCAGCAACTGCAGGATATGTTCACCAACTCCATCAAAGCTTAGTATGGAGGCCAGTCTCAAACTTCTTTTATGTACTCCAAGCCATACACTAAGAGAATCGAAAACGTGAGAATGCCTGCTAGGTACCAACCTCCAAAGTTCTAGCAGTTTGATGGAAATGGCAATATGAAACAACATATTGCTCACTTCATCGAAACTTGTGAAAATGTAGGAACCAGAGGACACCTGTTAGTCAAGAAATTCATTCGTACCTTGAAAGAAAATACTTTCGATTGGTATACTGATCTAGAACCGGAAGCGATCGACAATTGGGAACAGTTAGAAAGAGACTTCCTCAACTGCTTTTATAGCACTAGGTGTATCGTCAGTATGATGGAGCTGACAAGCACCAAGCAATAAAAGAGAGAGTCAGTCATCTACTACATCAACCGATGGAGAGCTTTAAGCTGGATTGCAAAGATAGACTCATGGAGTTGTCCGTAGTAGAGATGTGCATCCAAGGCATGCACTGAAAGCTTCTCTACATCCTATAAGGAATAAAACCTCATACATTTGAAGAGTTGGCAGCACGCGCTCAAGACATGGAGCTAAGCATCGCCAATAGGGGAACTAAAGATTTTCTAGTCCCTGAAGGGAGAAAGCACAAGAATGAAACCAAGGGCATTGAAAAGATCGTGGATAGTGCCACTAAAGAATCTATGGTCATTCATGTAACCCCAATGAAATTTTCCTCTAAAAGAAAACAAACAAAATTTGAAAGAAAACACAATGAGGGTGAGAAGTGTCGCCCAACTCTTAAAGAATGACAAAAAAAGGTTTATCCATTCCCTGATTTTGATGTTGCGGATATGCTGGAGCAACTGCTAGAGAAGAAACTTATTCAGCTACTGGAATGCAAGCGACCGGAACAAGTAGGAAAAGTAGATGATCCTAACTACTGCAAGTATCATTGGATCGTTAGCCACCCAGTGGAAAAGTGCTTCGTGTTGAAGGAGCTAATTTTGAAGTTGGCTCGTAAAAAGAAGATTGAGCTAGATTTGAATGAAGTAGCTCAAAAAAATCACGCCATGGTAGTGACGAATTCAAGTGTTCTAACACCGTCTGCGTCTTGTGATCAAAGAGAAAACATGATCTAGTTTGGAACCTTTGAGCCTATAGTTTTTCGGTTCCAACAAGAGATTCAAACAATAGACTCCCAGAAGAAAGATGAGCCTGTTGAAGATAACGACAAAGGGTGGATCCTTGTGACTCATCGAAAGAGAAGACAACCAAATTCCACCCAAAAAGAGTCGCACTCCTATCGAAGCTATAGAAGAAGGAATAAGACTCATAAAAAGAAAGGCAAGAAATTGAGCAAAGAATTTCTATCTTCGATCGTATCAAGCCTTCAACTACTCGATCTTCAATCTTCCAAAGATTGAGTATGGCCACGATAGAAGAAGAAAGTTAATGTCCAACTCTACTGCAACTCGAACTTCAACTTTTAAGAGGCTAAGTATCTTCACATCAAAGAAAGATCGACCTTCAACATCTGCTTTTAATCGTCTTAAGATGACAAGCTATCAACATAAAAGAAAGATGAAAACCTTGAAGGTAAAACCATTTCATGAAAAAAAAAAACAACGACAAGAAGATTCACAGTCGTGTCCCTTCACCCATGAAAAAGAAGTTTTCTGTTGATAAAAGTATAGAAGGTTCCTTGATGGTGAAGTCAAAACTCATCATATTGACGAACCCTACAAATGAAGAGGATGACCAAAGCCATGATAAATAAGAGCTTTTGAAGTTTAAATGTAGAAGCTCCTTATCGCAAGAGCCTAAACTGCATGGTGCTCCTGGTCCACATGAGCTAAAAGGTAATCAGGGGGAAAAAAAACTACGTTATGACTTGATCTTTGCCATTGTAAAGGATATGTAGGCAACTTGAAGGAAAGTTTAACTTCAGTTCAGAAAAAAAGAAAAAAAACAAAAAAAATATCCCTCATGAATTTCGTGACTTGATCCCTTTCTTCAAGGATATATAAGCAACTTAAAGAAATTTAAATTCAATCCATAAAAAATGGTACCACAATCACCCTATGTGTAGCGCTACACGACAAAATAAAGATGTTCATCTCTATTGAGGGTAGCACAACAAATTAAAGATGTTCATCCCTAATGGGGGCAATGCGACAAATTGAAGATGCATATCGTCTGCACGATGCTACACAGGTTGGATGTGTACAATAAGGTTATCACTAGAAAATTCAATTATCTTTTTGCTCACTTAAATAAAGAAGTCATGTTGGCGTTGCTTACTTCAAGTTTGAACCATCACCCATCTATAATTCGACTCTTCATCTTCAGCTATAGATGTTCTTCAAGATCAAGTTCAGAAGTTTTATCGATGCTTCTTTAAATTCAGGTTTGGAGGCTTTGTCGATGCATCTTAAAATTCAAGTTTGAAAGATTTGTTAATGCTTCATCAAATTTAAAGCTCGAAAGCTTTGTTGATGCGCCACCATCTTCAAGTTAAGAGGCTTCGTCGATACTCCTCCGTCTTCGAGTTCAGAGGCTTCGTTAATGCTTCTCTGTCTTCAAGTTCAGAGGCTTCGTCAGTGCTTCTCCATCTTCAAGTTCAAAGGCTTCATCGATGCTCCATCTTCATGCTCAAGTTTAGAGGCTTTGCGTCATCATCTTCATGCTTAAAGTTGCAAAGTATAGCTTAATGCGGAAGGTTCACCGATGCTTCGTCAAACTCAAATGCAAAGGATTCGCCTATGGTACGGAGAATTCATCGATACTTTAAGATCATATGCCAAAGATTCGCCGATGTTTCGTTAAACTCAACTGTGGAGGATTTGCCGATACTTCAAGCTCAGTTCAGAGGCTCCGTCGATGCTCCTCCATCTTTAAGTTCAGAGGCTTCATCGATGCACCTCCATCTTCAAGTCCAGAGGCTTTGTCAATGCTCTTCCATCTTTAAGTTCGGAGGCTTCACCACTTCCTTTTCAAAGTCAGGTTTGGATGCTTCGCTTCCTTTTCAAAATATTGGTGCAACTTTTTTCCTTCTCCAAATTGTTGTTGCAACTTTGCTTCCCAAAAAAAAAAAAAAAAAAAAAATATCAGGTAAGGCTTTATTCCTTCTCCAAATGTTGGTGCAGTTTCACTCCCTCCCCAAAATGTTGGTGCAGCTTCGCTCCCTCTCAAAAAATGTTGGTATGGCTTCGGCTCATATGCAAAATAAAGTTTGGTTCGTCTGGCTTTGCCTCATATGTGAGATCAAGTCTGATTTGCCTGGCTCTGCCTCATATGCAAGATCAAGTTTAGTTCGTCTAGCTCTGCCTCATATATGAGATCTGTTGGGATCGGTGTCGTAATTCTCTCAAAGTCTCGTTGTTTGTAATTATACACATTGTTTTATGAATAGAGCTCCGGCTTCTTACAAAGCTACTGATACCGCACAAGGTTCCATGGTTATCTTATGTAAACTTAAGCATGTATATGTGATATATAAGTGAATCATGCCTTAAGTGATAACCTAAATAGGTCTGTAGTATAAGGATTAAGGTGGGATACCTAATCCTTGTGACACTACAGATACGGCTCGCTTTGTAGAGGTTTGCAAGTGTTGTAAACTACTATAAATGGTAGATCCAGACCATTCATGTGGAGACATGTGAGCGGGGATGTCCTATACAAAGAGTTTGTATAAGACCGGACCACAGATGACTAGACTCTGTATATAACGCCGTTGATACTAGAGACTTACATCTTACCTAAACAACCATAGGTGACATGACCTCAATCCTGAGTGTTTTGGGAACTCCTGCTTTTGAGGGCGGTCCTTTGATTAGTATGGGTGAGAGTGGCCAGATTGCCAACTCAACATGCCTACCTTTTTGGGACCTTGTCTGATTTGGGAGCTGGGAACTCAATATACAAGATGGAATTCACTCCTTCCTCGAAGCAGGGGTAAGTAGAGAGATTGCTCCCTTAAGGACTGATTTCGGGGCTTGAACATAGTGGCCACAACTTCTCTTTGGAAGAGAGAACTCGGTCATAGTAGGACTATGACTGATGTTCATTAGAGGGATCAGTGGTACTTAAGGAGTTAGATGTAACTACAGGGGCATAACGGTTATTAGTCGAGGTGTACTTACGAGCGATCTGTGAAGGGTTGTCTGATTGGTTAAAATGGACACGTAATATATTTGTGGTAAGGAGAGTTCAGCTGTCGGTCTTTAGTGGAGTGTCTGACAGTAAACGGATGGTGGATCCCGTGACTAAAGAGTTTAGTCAGTTATTCACGTACCGTTGAAGCTTCAAGCTATAGGTCCATAAGGTCCCCTTGGTAGCTCAATGGATTCAGTTGAGGATCAGTTCTTGGTGTTGATTTGAAATGTTCAAGTTAACAAGTGGTAATTCGATTATATATGATATGATTGATATGGTGTATGAGATACATCAAATGGAGGATTGATGTAAATGAGATTTACATTAAGTACTATAAAATAGAAAAAGAGCTATGGTTTATATGTTTCATGAGATGAAATATTAAAACTATGGGTTATAAATATAGTATGGTAAGTTAGTTATCATTTATATTTATAATAATATTAATTATTGGATAATTAAATCCTTTTCTCTAATAACCAATTGAGTGGGAGGTTATTGGTGGTTTTATGGTAACCGTGAAATAAAAGAAAAAATGTTTTCCTAATTTTAGTAAGTTCTATAAAAATGAATGTTGAAAATTGTTGATTTGAGATTTCCTCTCTCGGAAATATTCTCAGGGAAGTTTTCAAGTAAATTGGATTTATTAAGTGACAGCTTGGAGTTAACTAAACGATCGTGGAGTGTTTGTAGGCGACAGACACTCAGCTAAGCGATGAGTTAAACGATCGCATAGATTTTGCTAGACGATCACTTAGCTTTTCCTAAACGATTGGGCATCAACCTATACAATAGGTTCTTTCCATCTCTCACTTGCTCAATCATTTACATGATTGTGTTTCCTCTTGCTTTCTGCCTCAAACCAAGTCCACACAGAGCCCACCCTCTGGATTCTCACACCGAGAATACCAAGGTAGCCTTCTTGGTGGTGTCTTACTCAACTCGACACTGTCGAGGTTCTGTGGAGGCCGTTCCTGTTGTTAGGGTGTTCGTGACCGAGGCGATCGCTGAGTTCAAGTGCACGGTGATCATGCAGTGTAGCGGTTGTGTTGGATGTGCGTTCATGTGTAGCTGTGTTACTATGATCGAGCATTCGTGATCAATGAGCATTGTGATGAGTCTACAAAAGTGTGTAGCATTTGTCCTTGATTTTTTATATATCATGTTGTAATTTCTGTAATTAATGCATAACCATATGTTTCTGTTTTTGGTTGTAATTGTAAAGTTCATATACGATTGTAATTTGGAATGATCTTTCCGCTGCTCATGGAAATCCTCGTGTTTGATTTCCTTCAATTGGTATCAGAGCCAAGTTGTTCTGATATTCCAAATTTCAATTCAGTTTTGAACTTCTTTTACAATCTTGGTGAGTTTCTGTATTTGTGTTTAATTGTTAAATTCTTTTGTGGATGGAGTTGATGTATGTTTTCGGGTTTAATTGCCTTTGTTTAAAGCTTTATCTAATTACAAAGTGTTAATTTGTAAAAGCCCATGTGTTTTTGGGCGTAATTAACTTGCAATCGAATCTGTAATTCAAAGGGTTTGAGTTAGTCGAATCGTTCATGATGAAGTTTTGAAGCATGGAGATACAGTTCTCAACGAGGAAGAAGACCAAGAGTTGGTGGTATCGTGTAGCCTAAGGTAAATGATCGTTGGGATTTATCTAAGCGATCGTATAGATTTTTCTATATGATCATGTAGTATTTACTAAACTATCAATGCTAAATGATGGGGTAAATCGTTTACCTTATCGCGTAGCATTGGTTGCCCGATCGTGTAGACGCTGGAGGTAGACGATCGTAGTGGGAGCATGTGATGCTCATCGGTTAGTAAAAGGCATGCGCTAAACGATCGTGTAGTTAGAAAACCTCATCGCTAAGTTACTACCTATACGATTGCATGGTATACGATACTAAGGCATTCTCGAAGCGATCGTTTAGGCGATGGTGTTTTGCCGCATCGTAATCGTTTAGACGATCACGTAAGGTGTGCGTTGTGCGAGTGTGCTAAGTGATCACGTACCTTGGGCTTTATCACTTAGTAAAAGGTACACGATCGTTTAACTCTGGGAGCTTTGGTAAATGATAGAGCGAAGCATTTTTTCTTTCGTGTAGACGATTGCGGGGAGTTTAGTATACGGTGGTTAGAGATGCGTTACTTCACCCGAGCAGTTCAAGACTCGATTCGCCTGTTTGAATCGGAGACTCCTTGGCTTTGTAATAGTTAGCTTTATTTTTTGTGGTTTTTAGGCAATTTTAGCCGGTTCATCAACATTTGTTTATTATACATGTGATGTATGGTGCTTATATGGCAAAGTGTTTGACATATAGTTTAAAACCCACCTTAGGTTGTGCAATTATTCATGCATCATGTATTATCAATGTTATAATCTAGCATGAAGAAATTACGTGAAAGCATGCACATGCATCATAAAATATAAGAGTTATAGTTTGCATGCAGTGAGCATTATCATGCATCATCCTTTATTATAAGTGTTATAGTTTAAGGTGAATGGAAGCATGTTATGCTTGTTTCATTGTTGTTTTGTATAAGTGTTATATAAAAGAAGTAGCAATGAATGAACAATGTATTGAGCATGACACTTAGGTTATGAATGCCTTGCATGTGTTAGCTTTGCACTGTGGTTTTGGTTGTTTCGAGTGTTATAAAGGAAATTAGAACTAAAATCAATAAGAAAGAGTTGCATGCAGACTTAGGGTGAACTCAAGTTTTTTAAAATGGTTTTAAAATTGGATTGAGATAGACCTAAGTTCAAATGGTTCTAAAGAGTCTAGTAACCTAGATTAATCTTTTAAAATCGGTTTAATAGGATTAAATTTGTTGGCATAAAAGATTAAATTTATTTTAAATATATCTATAAGGGACCTTTTGTCTAAGACGGGTTCTTTCTAAGCTGGGGTTCTTAAGTTGATGGAAACATAACACCCCTACCTGGGAACCTACTTGGAAAGGTGAATTAGATAGATTTTTAACAAGTATGCGACAATTTTGGTCAAAGACTCTGTTAAAGAGTTTAATGGATGATGATAAAAAAGTTGTTTAACTATCCAAGGTAAAAGTTACTCTAGGGAAAACCTAAAAGTCACTTAGTTAAAATCCTTTGTCGTGTTTTTTCTAAGTAAACTAAACTCTAGGTTATAAAATACTCAGTGGGAGGAAGAGATGTATCTAATTTGTCTATGATTCCACTCACGTTTCTCCCTGTATGTTCACATTGTGAGATTCATGCTTGGCCTCATGGTGCCCTGGGAGCATCCCCTTTCTGATGGTGTTTGCATGAGTCAATATCAAGGTGGATGGAGAGAGTATTTATAGTAAGTGGGTAAAGGGTATGTGTCAACACATCCTATGGTCTCTGTCATTGGTTCACACCGTGAGATCATTCTGTACTCCCTCGTGGCGCCCTGGGAGCGTCCCCCTTTGGATGAGTTTTGTGTAGTTGATCAAGATCAATGTGAACTCCAGAAATGGATAGGGTCGCTTTAGGTTTTTCCCCAATCGGATTTTACCCCTTCGGATTGGCTGCTTAGGGCAGATCTCTAGGGCCTAAAATGACAGGTCACACTTACGGGAGATTGTTAAGTAAGTTAATGATCTCTTGACCAAATCAATGATGGTTAGTCGTTATAGGAGCAAGAGTTGTTATGGTATTAATGACTAGTTGAGAACTTCTCAATTCAGAGGAGGGATAATTGACCTCCGTTCAACGACTTTTTTCTTAAACTTTTGAAACATCATTACGAAACTAGATGTCACACAAGGTTCATATTAGTTTTGCTAAAACCTTATTGGATTTTATTTGTTTTATAAGTGTATTTGCTTAAAACTTAACGTAGGTCAATGTGTTTTTCTTTTTAGCAACTCGTTAGTATTTCTGTTTAGTGCTTTTAATATGACCAAATACATACAGTGGAAAGAATCGTGTGAAAACGTATTTAGTGGCAAACGACCTTGAATTTGTCATGGTTGAGGAGTGTCCTCAAGTCCTGACCCTTGATGCATCGCGAAGTGTTCATAATGCATATGAGGTGTGGATGAAGGCTAATTCGTTGACCCAACTTCACATTTTGGCTAACATTCCTGATGTTTTGGCCAAAAGGGTTGAGAACATGGTCATTACACTCGAAATCATAGACTCATTGTAAGATATGTTTGAACGTTAGTTCTTACTTTTCGAGCATAAAGGGATAGATGACAAAACCAGTAGTGTCAGTTGTTCTGACACTGATCCTACTATTCTCCAAAAGAGGAGAAAAGACAGTAAATATGATTTATTGGTCTTGGAGACTGTTTGGTAGAGAATGATGATTATGCCTGGATCTTAGATTCGGGTGCTACCAATCATGTCAGTTTTTCTTACCAAGGATTTAGTTCCTGGCAAACGTCGCTAGGGAAAGATGACTCTACGAGTCGGTACTGGTGAGGTTGTTTCAGCTGTTGCTGTAGGTAAGCTGAAGTTATTTGTTAACAAGAAACGTTATCTGTTACTGGATAATGTTTTCGTAGTTCTTCATATTAAGAGGAACTTAATCTCGGTTTCTTGTCTCATTGAACAAGAGTATACCGTCTCCTTTTCTGAGAATAAAGTGTTTATTTTCAAGAATTGAACGAAGATTGGTTATGGTTCAATGGAAAGTATCTTATATGTACTAAGGTCGTTAGTCATAAAAGCTTTGTTTAATACTGAAATGTTTAGTACGAAAATAACAACTAATAGGCAACGGTTTATCCTAAGGAAAACACCCATCTTTGGCATCGAGCATTCGTGATCAAGGAGCATTGTGATGAGTCTGCAAAAGTGCGTAGCGTTTGTCCTTGATCTTTTATATATCATGCTGTAATTTTTGTAATTAATGCATAACCTGTTGGATCAACACCATCACGCAGCGGAAGAAATCAGGATCCATAAGCATTCTAATTCATTAATTTTGGTTGAAAAGAAACATGCTAAAAACAGAGTATAAAGGGTTTCATGAACATACCTTGGCCGAACCAACAAAATCTCCATTTCCAGTTGCAAAATCCTTAGAATCCTTGTGTAGACCACCACAAGATCTTCCTTACTATCCTCTTGGTGCTTTAGATTGAGTTGTGGGACTCAAAATAAGCTGGAATAAAAAAGAATATGGAGAAAACTTACTGAACCAACCCATTGAAGAACACCTTCATCCGAATTGTTCAGCAAAAATTCAGTCGGTTCCCCTCTCTTTCTTCACTCCAATCTCTTCAATATATTGTAGATTATCATGCAAAGAGATGTGTTGCATGGGATGCAGCTCAAGCTTGGAGTAAACCAAAGGAGAAGGTGGGTTCCTTGTAAGCTACTTAAAGAGGAACTTTGAAAAACCCATTTTCAAGTTTGTGTAATTTTCAATTTCCAAAATCCATTTTGATTTTAAAATCATATTTTATTTCTAAAATCGAAATTAATTTTAAAATTAATAAATAATTATTTAAAAAATTTAAATAATTCTAATTAATTTAATAGGAACATTAAATTAATTTTTACACAAATTCATCTTCATATATTTAAATCATATTTAAATACATTTTCTCCAATTCCGTTTGATTCTAATTTGAACGTTTCAAATTAACTTATCACGCTACTCTAGAGCTAATCCATTTTCGAGCTAGTAGGGGGACCTCATGGACCTACAGATCATGGGCTCCAACAATCCGAGATTAATCGGCTAAACTCATTAGACCGATCTAACCCCCATTCGTTAACTAATGGGTCACTCCACTAAAGCCCGTGTTGTACTCCCTTCACTGTAGATATATTATGTTCACTCAATATAACCATGATTAGTAAGTTAACCCTTCACAGGTTGTTCGTAATAACGGCTGGGTCAAATCTCTGTTTTACCCCCGAAATTACCTCTTGTTCCTTAAGTCCCCACTAATCCCCTAATGAAAAATTGTTTTTTGATCCAATCACAAAACCGAGTCCTTCCCATGCCAAATGAGAGGGCGGGATCCCTTGTTCAAGCCCCAGAATCAACATTTAAGGGAATAGCCTCTCTACTATCCCTAAAGCGGGTAGGAGTGAATTCCCTCTCGCACCCTATGTCTCCAGCTATCTATCCAGTCTTACCCCCGAAATGGCAGTCATATTGGGTCGGCGCTGTTGAGCCAACCCTTACATATGAAAATCTAAGGGCAATCCCAGATAAACAGGAGTTCATAGTTAGCTCAGGATTAAGGTCAAGTTACCTAGGTCATCGCTTTGAAATAGTCAGTCTTAAACAGTAAACAGTGTTATAAAGTAAGAGTGACTCATTTCATGGTCCGATCTTGTACAAACTCTTTTGCACAAGGACATCCCTATTCTTCATGTCCAACATGAACGAATTAGGATCACTTCGTTTGTAGCACTTTACAACTCATTGTAACAACTACAGAGCAGGTCGTATCCAATAGTGTTACCAGGATAAGGTACCCAACCTTATCCATGTACTATAGATCATTTTGACTATTTACTCGAACCTGATCCACATTTATGTCTCCAAATAAAGTTCAAGTACTCATCCAATAGTCAAGGGACTTTTAAGTTTATTGGATTTCTATTCAAGTAATAGATCTATTCAATAACACCTTTATTGAATTTTCAGAATAAGCCTCATTGTTTATATACCACGAGTTTTAGGACATAAAACCCAACATAACCGTATGCTTTTGTTTTTTTTATTGTAATTGTAAAGTTCATATATGATTGTAATTTGAAATTATCTTTTCGCTGCTCATGGAAATCCTCGCGTTTGATTTCCTTCAAGATCAAGTCCGACCATCTTGCCTTTGCCCTAACTACACAGTCAAATCTGGTCTGCCTTGCTTCACTTCATTTGCGCGATCAAGTCTAATCTACCAGGTTTCGCGTTCGGTCGGCCAAGCTTTGCCTTATGTGCAGGATCAAGTCGCGTACTAAGATCGAAGCCAATAAGGGGTGGAGATCATAGTTGTTAGAGCCCTGAGTTGAAAATCGACGGAATGCTCAAGTCAAAGACTGAGGCTGAGACCGACGGAATCCTCAGGCCGCGTACTAAGATCCAAGCCAATAAGAGGCGGAGATCAAAGTTGTTAGAGCACTGAGTTGGAAATTGACAGAATGCTCAAGTCAAAGACTGAGGCTGAGATGGACAGAATCCTCAGGCCGCATACAAAGATCCAAGCCAATAGGGGGCAGAGATCAGAGCTGTTAGAGCACTGAGTTAGAAACCGACGGAATGCTCAAGTCAAAGACTGAGGTTGAGATTGACGGAATCCTCAGGCCATGTACTAAGATAGAAGCCAATAGGGGTGGAGATCAGAGCCATTAGAGCACTGAGTTGAAAACTAATGGAATGCTCGAGTCAAAGACTAAAACCAAGCCGATGGAATCCTCAGGTCAAGTACTAAGTTCGAAACCAATAGAGTGTCGAGATCCTCAAGGACCTAAAACAACATCTTCAGGTCATGAACTAAGATCGGGCTTGCGACTCCTCGAACCACCTCCCATCCTATTTGTAGCTACAAAAAAAAGGGGGGGGGGGGGACAAGTTAATAAATTAAAAAAATTATATGTTTAAAAAAAGGAGGGCGACAGAAAATTTTAAAGAGATTTGTTAAATAAATCACATCAAATAGAAGTTAGAAAAGGGAAAAAGGAAAATAAAAAAAAAACAAAAAGGAAGAAAAATAAAATAAAACAAATAGAAAGAAAGAAAAAAGAGAGATAAGAAAGTTCAGAAGAAGATGAGGAAAAGAAGAGAAAGGAAAGTCTAGAATGAGAGGGGATAACGATAATGCAGGGTTTGAGGTCCTATTTATAAAACTTCCCCAGGTTCCTAATAAATTAAGAAATTCAAATCAAATAAAGATTTGATTTAAAATATTAGATTTTTATTAGCTTTTCTAATTTGATTCTATCCCAATTTTAAATTAATTTTTTAAAAAAATTAAATAAATTCCCTATTTTATTTGATTTTATTAGATTTTGTCCTCAAATTTATCTTCAACAAACCTTTGACACATTCCAAGTTTTATTCAAAATTAAATTTAAATTGTGGATAAAATCTCAAATTAAAATTTGGTCATATTCCAAATATTATTCAAAATTAAATTGTTGAACTTTGAGATTAAATTGTAGTTAAAATCTCAAATTAAAATTTGGGCATCTTCCAAATTTTATATCAAATTCATCAAAACTTGTGTTCTTATCCCTATTTCCAAATCAAATTGCGGAAAGATCTAAAATTCATCCCAAATTAAAATTTGACCATGTTCCAAAATTTATTCCAAATTCAAATTATCCCACTTGAGTTTTTATCTTCAATCAAAATAAATTGGGGATAAAAAAAAATCTCAATTAATCTCTCATTAAAATTTGATATTTCCAAATTTAATCTCAAATTCAAATCATCCAAATTTAGCATTCTATCTTTAAGTCAAATTAAATGGAGGATAAAATCTCAAATTTGGTCATCTTCCAAATTTTATATCAAATTCATCCAAATTTAGGTTCTTATCCCTATTTCCAAATCAAATTAAGGTAAAATCTCAAATTAAAATCTGGTCATATTCCAATTTTTTTTTCCAAATGCGAGCTAAACTTATACTAAATTCATAGCTTGACTTACACATCAATTGAGAACAAACTCAAGAATACATTTGAATTTCGATTCCAACTTTATATTTTTCGAGATTCATCCACTCATATATGTGCATAAATCTCAAAAAGGGGCATTTGTCGAATGAGAAATTTTGGACCAATCACAAGTTGCCATGTCATTCATGACGAAATTCCAAATCATCAAATATGGGACCAATTAGGAGTTGATATGTGTCCCAAATTGGAGTTAAAGACAAATTCTGATGATGCCACATGGTTTCATCATCAATGTTGCATCAGATAAGATTAATTTGACCCAATTTAATATTATTATTTGAGTTAAAGTCCAAATAAGCCTAAAAATGGGCTGAATTTAATCTAAATGTCAAATCAGGCCTAGGTCCAACTAATCGGACACAAGGACCAGACCCATGGATCAACCAATCCCAAGCCCACGAGGCCCACTAGATAGAGAAGCTCTCCTCATTTGTAGAGGTCAGCAATTCTACACTCCAGGTGATCTAGAGAGAATTCTCCCAACAATCAGAAGACTTCTAGACTCCTAAAGTTTCACACTCTTTGAAGACACAAGTCTTCTGAAGATACAAAGACTCTTCCAAGACTTCAATGTCACGGATCAAATGATACTTCTGCTCTATGTGTTTGTCGCGCCTGTGACTCCTAGGCTCCTTGGAGTTCGCCACTGCCCCACTATTATCACAATAAAGGGTAATGAGCTTAGAAATATATAGAACAACTTCCAGTTCTATCAAGAACTTCTTGAGCCAAACGGCCTCCTTAGCAGCTTTGCAAGTCGTTACGTACTCCGCCTCTAGAGTGGAGTTGGTGATACACCACTGCTTAATGCTTCGCTACTTGAGGATGTTCTTCACTGCGGTCCAGTGACCCTGGCCTTGAAGTGGACTTGTGAGAGTCCCTATCAGTCTGAAAGTCAGAATATGTGTATCCAGTAAGGATCAAATCCCTAGATCCATACACGAGCATGTAGTTTCTCATTCTCTGAAGATACTTGAGGATGTTCTTCACTGCGGTCCAGTGACCCTGGCCTAGGTTAGACTGATACCTACTGACTGTGCCCACAGCGTAGCAGATGTCTGGACGAGTACAGAGCATCGCGTGCATCAAACTACTTACGATAGACACATATGGGACCCGTCTCATCTCCTCAACCTCTTGAGGCGTCTAGGACACATGTCCTTAGACAAAGTGACATGATGCCTGAACGATAATAAGCCTCTCTTGGAGACTTGTATCGAGTACTTGAGCAACATCTTGTCAATGTACGATGCCTGAGATAGTGCTAGCACTTTGTTCTTATGATCCCGAAAGATTTGTATACCTAGAACAAATTGAACCTCTCCCAAATCTTTCATTTGGAATTGGGTCACTAGCTAGTTCTTAATTGCAATCAGTAGACCTACATCATTCCCAATGGGTAGTATATTGTCTACATACAACACTAAGAATACTGCTGAAGCGTTGATGATCTTCTTGTAGACAAAAAGTTCATCAACGTTCTGGTCAAAGCCATACGACTTGATCGCAGTATCAAACCGTATGTTCCAAGATCTAGACGCTTGTTTCAGCCCATAAATGGACCGATTCAGCTTGCAAACCTTTTGCTCTTGACCTTGGGCTATGAATCCCTCGGGTTGCACCATGTAAATGGTATCTTCAAGATTTCCATTCAGAAAGGTCGTCTTGACGTCTATTTGCTAGATCTCATAATTATAATAAACTGCAATGGATAGGAGGATGCAAATCGACTTTAACATGGAAAAAAAGCGAGAAAGCCTCCTCATAGTCGACTCCCTCTACTTGGGTATAACCCTTTGCCACAAGTCGAGCCTTGAAGGTTTGTACCTTCCCATCAGCATCCCGTTTGCGCTTGTAGATCCATTTATAACCTATAAGTCTTAACCCATTAGGCTAATCTACAATATCCCATACTGAGTTGAAGTACATCGACTCCATCTCGAGATCCATGATAACGGGTAGAAATACAAGTTATTATAGCTCAAATAAGTAAAACAATGAGAGAATGCGATGGTAAAAATCGCAATATCATGTCCAAAAGCGCTAAACTGAAGAAATTGCGATTACATGCGCCCATCGCATAAAAGCAGTTAATTTACTTATTTTGTGTAGGAAAAACGCGATGGCGCAAGTAAAATTGTGATCCAAAGGAATTAGCCATCATCACACTTGAAGATTGCGATTGTATGCGATCGTGAGAAGTTGCTAAAAAAGGTGGCCGCATAAAGATTGCGAATCAAGGTGATAGCATAATAAATCATGATGGGACGGAAAGTTGATGATGGTCGAATCCGAATTAAGTTGACAAGCCATTAAGCCACACTATAGAAAGTACATTCAACTTTTCGGTGACCATTAATCAGCACATCAAAGCAGGGGATTTAATGACCACCCATCATTGCAATCATTAGAAAGGAAGGCTACTTCACCTTGAGCTCTATAAATACCGAAGCCCACCATTGTAACAGGGAGTTTTTAGATATAGAGAGATAACATATACAAATTAGAGAGCCATTAGTCTGTTCACGTATATACTTATACTTATATTTAGAGGACGGAGACGAGCAAGGAGACAAGGAAGCCGAGAGATCATTTTCGAAAAAATCGAGAGACTGTAGAAAACGTTCAAATGAGAGAGGGCCAACACTTGCGAGAGCAAGATTATTCATCTGAAGCAGAGTTGGAGTGAAAAAGGCCATGGGAAGCAAGATATTGCTTACCAGGCTTTTTATCTCTAAATTCCATTTGCTGTTTTGTATTCAATACTTTATTTATAGAAAATGGAAATCTCATTTCAATCTATGTTCAATCTCTCCATACTTCGCATAAGTAGCTAAATTTTTGAATGGGTTGGGAAGTACTGATAACTGGCAGATATAAGCCTTTTATTTAGAATTATGAGGGCTAACAAGTAGAAAACACGATGATAGGACTTAGAATTTGTGAAAAATTGAGTTTTGCGTCGATTAGCACCTAAATCCTCACTGACCCCAATATTATGCATTACTCCATGCCAAAGTGTCTATTTTTGTAGCTATCACAGGAATCAAACGCATGCGTTGGAAATAAGCACTCACAATCAAACGCATGCACTGAAGCTAGGCGAACGCAAAGACAAACACATGCGCTGAAATCCGAGTTATTGCATAGACGAATGCATGCGGTGATCGCATGTGCACATCGCATGGAAGTTGCAGTGATCGAATGCGTCCATCGCATGGAAGTTGCGGTGATCAATTGGAAATTGCGGCCACGGAGTAACAACCATAATAGAAGGACGATCGCAAGATGGGTAGAACGTGTTGATACTTCAGCTGAATCAAGCTCGGATGCATATCTTGGAAGTATCAACAAGATAGGACGATGTGACATTGCCCATACCGCGACAAAGGCAGCAGTGAGACATAACGTAATCATGATAGCTGTCGGTGTTTAAACCCTATAAATAGCCCATTCGACCTTCATTTCAATGCATCCAAACTTCTGCCTCAAGGCAGAGGTTTGCGACCACAGATGAGAGCTTGAGTAAGATTTTCAGTGAGAATTCTTCACCTCCACAAACCAAATTGAGTGACGACCGGAGCTTTCTTTGGAGATAAAGCTCGAGAGAGACATCTCCACCATTCATCCATGGCACCACCGGCAGCCTTAACGCAAAGTCCTACATTTCTTTTCTAACCTTTGTATTGTATTACATTTTAGCTCAAGATAGTAAGACATTTTGTAATCAATGCATCTCTTGATTCCTTCAATGCCATCTTCTTCATCATCTTTATCTCTATCATTGTTTATCTTCAGTGTTTATTTATCAAAGGTGATCGCATACTTAATCGTGTAGCCTAGAGATAGGACGCATGTAGCAACCCACCGATGGATGTGCGTTGTGCAAGTATAGTGAGTTAATCCTCTTTGCTTGGTGAAAAGCTGTAGCAACGTTTGTCTATGGGTTGTTGCAATGATTGTCTATAAGTTAAATAGCCGTATCTATTTGCTTGAGCAGGTAAGAGATGGAACGCACTAAAGAAAAGTATGCATTGTTCTTATAGATAGGCACAATCTTATGTTCGACGCAACCATGCACTATAGAGATATAGTCATGCAGCTAACCACCGATAGGTGTGCGATGCGTTAGTGTGACGAGCTGGGATTACTCAAGCGATTTAAGATAATAAACATTACTATGCATTAATGGTTGTTGTGCATCTCCCTATTCTCATCGCAAGTCTATTGCTCAGTCTGTTTAGATAGGAGTAGGAGTAATGTGTAAATCCATTAAACTTCTTCTTTTTATTTTTATTCATCGCCTCAAACGCATTGCTTCACAAACATTATTGAGTGACAAGTCCCTGTGTTCGACCTCGGATTACCTGAGAAACTTTCGTTCGCGTTATACTTGGCATGAGCGTAAGAAAACTTGTGATAGGAACGCATGGTCATTGCATACTAGATTAACGCATTTTCATTCCGACGCATGGTCTCAAACACATGGGCGTAAACGCATAGCTTAAGCCATGTCTAACACATGATTACATGTACAACCCCATCCGTCCCTAATTTCCATCCAACAAGTACTTAGCTAGCATGACTTAAAATTTACATTTTATGCGATCATTTTATCTTATGTATGCGTCATTCACCCTTTCAAGATACTTGAAAGAGTAGTCTAAAGATATAATCTAGACTTGAGAGAGTCAGATTAGAATCTAGGCTTGAGAGAGTCAGATTAGAACCACATAAGCAAGAAATAGAAACTTAGACATAAGTTCAATTGCTATTAACACATCGCATGCACCCTAGAAGTAGGATATGATAGTATGTGGTCACCTTGTTTTATGTGTGCATCAGTCATCATCGCATAGACAAGAATAGAGGCTTAGATATAAGTCCTATCGACTTTTTCGTATACATCGCATGCGTCCTAGAAATAGGAATTATGGCATTTGCATTGAGAGATGACATGTTGTTATCTGTGTGTAGCATGATCGCATAACTTGTGCATAATCTTAGGAAGTGTTAGCTAAACCCCTTCTCAACCCCTTCATCGCTTACTCATTGTAACTCTTGATTTCATCAACTCTTTGTTCAAACTCCATCACATAGGAAATATTCTTAATCAAAACACCATCCAACTCATTTGTTTTCACCATCGCAAAAGAATCAAAGAAACTGTCGCATATTTACTCAATAGTCCTTGTGTTCGACCTTGGACTTTCCAGGAAACCTAGTGAGGCTTATACTTGGGTCTTATTAGGAAAACTTGCATGTTCACCACAAACTCACATCATAATCGCATCACAATTCACAATGCATCAATCCATGGCCTTGACCCATTCATCCCGGTTAACATCCTCCATTGCCTTCTGATAAGACAACGGATCCTCAACGTCGCCATCTGCAATCATAACAAGGATTTTCGTGAAACCCAGATAGCGAATGGGCAGGTTCGCAACCCACCCACTGCGTCAAGGTTCCCTCAACTCTTAAGGTGGAACCGACCTACTAGATGAACTACCATCAACAACTCTTGCTAATGAAGCAGGCGCTTCAACAACTCTTGTTGAAGTTTCAGTAGTTTCATTGGGAAAGCTCACGCAACACAACTTTACTTCGTGGGCTGTGCTCTCTAATATGATCATCCTCCAGGAAAGTAGCGTTCATGGAAACAAACACCTTATTTTCTGACGGATCATAAAAATAACCCCCTCGTGTACCTTTAAGGTAGCCTACAAAGAAGCATAACCTCGACTGTGGTTCCAACTTATTGGGATTTGCCTTAACCACATGTGCAGGGCAGCCCCAAATGCAGAAGTGACGTAAACTAGCTTTAAGCCTGTTCCACAACTCCAGAGGTTCTCACAACACTCTTCGAGGGAACACAATTAAATATGTATATCGCAGTCTCCACTTCGAAACCCCTAAACGAGTCCGGTAAGAAAGCGTAACTCATCATCGAACGAAGCATGTCCAACAAGGTTCTATTTCTCCTCTCCGCTACACCATTCTGCTGAGGTATACCCGGCGCTAAGAGTTAGGAAACGATTGCATGTTCTATCAAATAGTCTTAGAATGACGAGTCCAAAAACACTCAATCTCGATCCGATCGAAGTGTTTTAAACTGTCTATCGCGTTTTTAACTTCACCCTTGAACTTTTTGAATTCTTAAAGGATTCAGACTTCCGTTGCATAAGATAAACATACCCATACCTAGAGTAATCATCAGTAAAACTAATAAAATACTCATAGCCACCTCGAGCTCGCACATTTATAGAACCACAAAGGTCAGAATGTACTAATCAAGAGGCTTTTTGGCTTGATAACCTTTTCCAGTAAAAGGTCTTTTAGTCATCTTACCCTCAAGGCAAGATTCACACATTGGTAAAGAATTTTCTTCTAACTCACTTAGAAGTCCATTCTTCACCAATCTCTCAATCCTATTGAGATTGATGTGCCTTAATTGAAGGTGCCAAAGTTGGGCATTTTCTTTAGGAGAAATTCGTTGACGTTTAGTTTGAGTTACGACAGTTTTAAACAATTATGTGTTATGGAGGGAACTAATTGCTAATGGTTTAGCACATACAAGTTACTTTCCAGATATGTTGTACAAATATTAACACCATCTTTGTGGATAAATACTTTATCCACGTTAAATGAAATAGTGTATTTACATTGTAGCAAGCACTTTACAGAAATAAGGTTCTTTTTAAGTTTAGGAACATATATACATCATTTAAAACAAGAAATCTATTCTGTAAAGATAACTGGATCCCTCTCACTTCTACAGTTGAGACGACGTGCCCGGCGTCTACTCGCATCGTCATCTCACCAACCTCCAACTGTCATCAGGATCTAATCCCCTGAAAAGAAGGACAAGCGTGATTAATGGCACCCGAATCAATTATCCAGACTGAATAATCATTCTCTACTAAACAAGTTTCAAGTACAAATAAATCACATTTACCTTTATCTACCTTAGCCTTAGCCTTCGCGACCTTCCTTTCCTTCAGCCAGCAAGGACAATTCCTCTTTCAGTGTCCATCTTGGTTGTAGTGGAAACATTTTCTCTTTTTAACCGACGGCGGACGCCTTCTTGGGGCAACAAGCAGTGCGTTAGCAGGCGCCTTCCCTTTTCTCTTACCACCTTTCTTCTTCTTCCCCTTTGCAGAGTTAGAAGTAGAAGGTGCAAACTTCGTTCCTGAGGTCGAACCTCTATGGAACGTCTTAGAAGATGAAGCAATATTTACCTCAACCCTCTTCCTCTCCTTACTTTTCAGTAAAGATTGGTAGGTCTACAACTCGTTGAGGAGAATTGTAAGGGTGTATTTCACTTTGTTAAGAATCACATTACTAACAAAGTGCAAGAAGCTCTTTGGCAAAGAATGCATGATTATGCTAACCTGGCTACCCACATCGATGGTAGTCTCATTAAACTCCGCCACATTGAAGTGGACCATCATGTTAAGCACATGTTTACGAACAGAGGTGCCTTCTTCCATTTTGGAGTTGAATATATACTTATGAGCCTCATGCTTGAGCTGTTCAAACAGTTGTCCAAACATCCCCCGCAGGGACTCCATGATCTCACACGCTGAGACCATGGGCTCATGCTTCTTGGCCAAGACGTCATTAACACTTGCCAAGATATAGGCTCGGGCCTTCTCATTCGTCCGTGTCCATCGCTTGTATGCCTCCCGAACATTTTGAGCGGCATTCGGAGCTGGAATAGGAGGACAGACCTCCGTAAGGGCAAACATGAGATCCTCGATGATCAGTATCATCGTGATCATATGTTTCCATGTCGAAAAGTTATCGCCAGTTAATTTCTCAACGCTAAACAAAGCAATTATGGCTGTGGCCATTTTAAAAGACTTGTTGCTGAAAAACGAACAAAACTTTTATAAGATTTTGCTAAACCACATTTTAACCAATTAATTTTGCAAAACAATTTCAAGTACCCTAAGTGAAAGACTTCTATTTTGCAATGATGCCCTAGTGAGGCAGGACAAACGTCACGGGTGGGGTGATCAGATGCCCCTTCACTGGAATGAGACCTTCTCAACCATTAGACAGAACTAACTCTTGAAACTGATCCTAAAAACCACCATTTGTTTGGTCCAGAACTATTAATCTTTAACAATTCCGCGTAAGTGTAACCTCCCACTTTCGGTGCCAGAGTCTCGCCCTAATGAGCCCACCATAGGAAAAAAACAGATTAGGACAAGATACTAAGTAACCTTATCCTCTTACAGGAGATCAAATAAAGAAATGCGTAAAACTGCCATCCTATAGGGGGACACTCCCAGGGTGCCTCAAGGCGATGCGCAGAAACTTTATTCAATCCAACGAAGGAGACCGAGGGATATGTTGTCGCACTTCCTACCCCCACTTACTATGAACACTCTCTCCATCCATCTTGATATTGACCTACCCAAACACCATCCTTTAGAAGGACACGGCAAAGGTGCCACGAGACTGAGGGTAGATCTCACGGTGTGGACTATAAAGGAGAAACGTGAAAGGTTTAAGTGAAGCATCATATGCCTTAAGTACCTCCCACTAAATGTTCTACCTAGGGGTTCATTAACCTAGACAATCCGGCTACTGATTTTAGTCTAAATCACCTTTTTAAGTCCGCTCATAAACAACTTTTGTCTATGAAATATGAATAAGTTCAAGTAGTCACATTTAAACACTTTAATGGACTATTCTTAACTTGCATTCATGCATCAAATCTATCTAATTCACATTTCCAGGTAAGTTCCCAGGTAGGGGTGTTACGTTTCCGTCAACTTAAATACCCTAACCTAGCAGAATCCGTCTTAGACAAAAGATCTCTTATAGATAGATTTGCTACACTTTAACATTTTATTAGTCAATTTAATCATATTAAACTGATTAAAAGATTAAAGCCTAAGGGTTGCTAATCATATTAGAACCGTGATCTTAGGTCTATGTTATCCAAGTTTTAAATATTTTAAAACCATGAATTAAACCTAAGTGAGCATACATGTCTTTCTTATTGCTTTTAGTTCAAATTTCTCTTTAACCTTTAAAAAGAAACAAATAAAACACATTGCGAACAACAAGGTGTTTATAACGCTTATAAAGAAACCTATGTGTCATACTTCATGCAATGTCCGGTCATTACTATACATAACTTCTATATACGCGTAATAACCAAGCAAACATGCTTTTCATACACCCTTATACTATAACAATTATAATATAAAGATGATGCATGTCAATGCTTTTTATGCATGCATAAATATAACTCTTATATTATATAGCATGCACTTACATAATTAAATCATGCTTCTCTAAATTATAACATTTACAATAAAGAGATGATGCATGACCAATGCATAACCTAAGGTGGGATTTACTATATGTGCATACCATATGACATATAATAACCATACATCTCATGTAATAAACCAAGGATTAACAGACCGAGATGAACCTTCACAAAACTGGAATGAAATAACTCTATCTATTACATTTTTCATCGAGCAAACCAGTTCACAAGCGAAATGGTTCTTAAACCGCCAATTGAACTCCATCGTTTAGTAAACGCCGTAGGTAAACAATCGCTTAGTGCACACTAAATGATAGCACGAAAAGCTAAACGATCGCTTAATCGATAACGAGGCTGCAAAGCTTGATCGTCTAGACGATCACTTAACACGGCGAAAGGTAAACGATTTACCATGCGTTACTCCGCGATCGTTTAGTCAGTTACTAAGCGATGAAGCTTGTTGAGCTAAACAATCGTATAGTGCGTGCAGCGTTAAACGACACTCGAGCATCTGATACTCAGTGATCACTTACCCCATTCTCTACACGACCCGACCAACTCTTGATCGTCTTCTTCGAAGAACAATGACCCTCGCTCCAAACTTCTTCACGAACGACTAAAGACTCAAACTAACTTTGAATTACAAATTCAATAACAATTAATTATGCCAAAAACGCAGGGGCCTTTACAATTAACCGAAAATGCAAAAGAATTAATCAAACTGAGGTTTCATCCCAGAAAACTCCATTAATCCACACATCCATAGACAATTTAACAATTAAAAAGAGAGCAAATATGCACCCACCGCGAATGTATATGCAATTCGTTGCATCAATGAAATTGGAATATCAACAACCTATCTCTGATACCAATTGAAGGAACTCTTGAACAAGACTATCCATATGCGGGTTCGAATCTTTCCAATTTCATTGTGACCGCAATTACCATTCTAACAAACAGATATGTATTGTAACACTAATTATAGGCATGCTTTAACAATTAAAATACAAAAGACTAAGTAAATGTACCAGTGGAAGAAAATCTTCAATCGAACTCAATCTAGCAGAAGCAACTCCTCTACACTTCTTATTGCCCAACAAATAGTCGCCTAATAGCACCACGGTTATCTACACGATCGACAGTACACGAATCAACAACTGGGGATGACACCACCACTCGAAGCCCTCGGTATTCTCAGAGTGAGAATCCAAAGGGTGGATTTTGATGGAATTGGTAGAGGGAGGAGGAAAAGACGATCGTGTAGAACAAACAAGCAACCGGAGATAGTAGATGTAACGACCCGACCTTTTGAGTACTCTGATAAGGGTCGTTACTCATAATTACATATTTACATTCAAAACATTTTGACCATTGAGGAAAATAATTTTTCATTAAAATAATAAAGACAGTTTTCCAAAATAAATAACAAATAAGAAAAATCTATGTTTGGGGCCCCTAAAATAATGAAGAAAAAATAACTTAAAAAAATAAAATTTTGACCAACATCGAGTTTCAAATCAAAACTTTTAAATAGCTTGAAAACGTAAACTGAGCGAAAGAGATTTACATGTCTCATATGGCACGATCACAGGTCCTTCTCGTCACTCGCTGATTTATTCCTATCATTACCTAAAAAACATAAATTAAGAAAGGTTGAGTATAAAATACTCAGTAAGTGATCCCATTATCGGGATAAGGCTATACATCCACGAGCAGAATGATGGGCCTATGGATCAAACAACTACATTTGTCTTAGATGATAAAAAAAACCAAAGGACGTACTGTCTTGCCTTGACACACATGTCTAGCGGCCTATAGGCACACCGTCAAACATGAAAAATAATATGAACGTGAACTGGTCGATTCACGCATGTCTAGCGGCCCATAGGCACACCGTCAAACATGAAAAAATAACATGAACATGAACCTGTCGACTCACGCATGTTTAACGGTCCGTAGGCACACCTTCAAACATAAAGCTAGACCCGTCGGTCCTCTGAAATAAAACATGCGTCAAGGCGAGACGGTAAACGGCCCTATTGGTCTATTCATACATCACATACATAATTTCAATACTGATTAGAAATTCGAACATGCTCATAATACTTATAACTATCATGCAACAAGTATATCACAAAGACAAAATCATGCTTCTAAAGTCCATTAATTAACTTTATAACTCTAATCTAGGCCGCCTGGCACGAAGGCAACCGGTAATAGTACCACTTACCTCAACTTGGTCACAAAAGTCCATGCAAATAATTCCTTAAAACTTTTGGAAAACTTGAATCAACCCAAAGTTGTGGCTTGGTCCAAGATAAATTCCAAAACTTGTTTCAATTAGCCTATCTGATCAAGAATTAAATCCAAAATCAATAACTTAATTTTCCCACTATTACTTTCAATCTAAAAGAACAACCAACCAACAACTTACACAAAACTTACCGATCTTTACCAATTTTCTGCAAAACGAAAATGGTCTCTAGCTTGATGATCAATGCCTCAAAACTTCCAAATCTTGAATCTAAGTTTCACACCAAAGAGAGGTTACTAATTTAACCCAAAATCAAATGGGTGAATTTCATCTCCCAAATTATAAGAAAAATAAGTCTTACCCAAGGTTTTTCTCAAGATTCTGACAAAGATCGGGAAGTGGTGGTTGATGGCGCGTCGATTCGTGGCTACCATAGATAGGCAGCGGGTGTTGCTGTCGGACGACATAAATTGTTTAGGTTAGCGGCTGGTAGTGAGGGTCTTGCATGAGAAGGGTTTGCGAGAGAGAGAAAGAGAATTTCTAGTTTTACAGATTTTATTCAACAACGATTAGGAACAAACCAGAGCTTCAAACAACAATCCAACCGTTCAAAATGAAACTTTATATGTCTCGAACAAACTGACCAAATGTGAGCACGATCTAACGGTTCAAACTCTAGCAATCGACAATTTTGTAGAAGCTATGTTGAAAAATCAAATTGTTTTCTCCCTAATTTTTGGCCTCTTTTCACTCTCATTTAATTTCGAAAAAATCTCAATTCTTTATTTTATTTTCGAATTTTGAAAAGATAAATAAAATATTTTATCACAATATCCACAAAATCTCCAAAGATTCTATTAAATTAATAAATCAATTAACTTTTCAAATTATCTTAATTTAGGCTATGAAAACTGAAATTAAATGGCATAAGAACCATCAATTTGATACAAATTAAATCCTTCCAAATATTTAAATCAATTCAAAACCATATGAAATTAATTATCTCCTTAAGTTAATTTTTTTTTAAAGTTGGCCCTAAAATCCAAAATCAAGGGGAAGTAAAATTCAATATTTTCAAGATAATCCGTTCGAATATCTAATCAATTAAATTCAATTTAACCAATAAATTTTTTTCAATTATTTCAATTTAATCCAAAATTTTCAAATGAAAGAGAAATTTAAACTCAATAATTTTAGATAATTAACTTAATTTTTTCTGAAATTGGGGATGTTACATTCTTCCATCCTTAAGAGACTTTTGTCCTCGAAAGTTCAAGTACTTAAAGGCTCATGATGCTTAGTTCTTCTCTTAGCCTCATGTTTCCAAATCGCTTCTTCAAACCGATAATTCTACCAAAGAACTTCTAACTAGCATTGTCTCCAAGTTTCAGATAGTTTTCACCTCCTACCATGAATTATATAACTTATCTGAGACAATATCATGTTACTCTTTAATCTTAAAACAAACACATATCACCAATTAGACCCTCCCATGCATGAGTCTGAAAATCTCACTTAAATGAGGCTCTTGAAGTCCCCATATAATAAAGAGCATTTGTCATTCCAAAATACATCACCTTAACCTTATAATAGCTATAACCATTACCTGATTCCAGTTCCTAAGATAAAGACCTTAATGCTTGCAGACATCTATATTGAGAATGTTCACACTCCATAGAGTGGGTCACCTTACTGTCCATGCAACAGAAAATATATCTCTCATGGCATCTCATGTCCAGGATTCAGAATTCGGATTCGGCACCTAATTGCCCTGACAATCCCCTACAATCGAGATACGCTATCATATTCAATCCTAATAGTTGATACAAAGTCGTGTGAATCATCTTTCCTTCCTAATAAACAAAGCTGGTGTGCTCCAAGGCAAAACATTAAGGCACATATGAAAGACTTTGCTAAATGGTTCTTGTATTAGTGACTTAGGCTATTCCAACTCTACTAGAGTCCTTTTATGAGGAGCCTTAAGGATAAGAGTTACTCTCAACTCAAGTTCATCTCTAGTGTTAGGGTCATTCTGGAAGATCAAATTTACTCGACCTTAATATTCATATAGCTTATTTTTACTTGGAGCTAGATTACTTTCACCTTTAAATAAAATCGATGGCTTCATTAATTCCTTGTTCTAGATATTCGTGTCCACAATAAGAACCTTTAAACCTTGCTAATACCTTTCAACATCTTCACCCTCTTTAACAAGGCCTTACCCCTTCTATTTCCATAGTTTCTAGCAATGCTACTAAACATCCTTTCATAAAATGTTATTTCCTCCGACTCCACTATAATTTGAAGAAGATTGCTAAACACTTTTCCAACGTGTGATAGTCTAGCTTAATCAAATTCTCATGCTAAAACTGTGTTCCATGACCAATAGCTTAGGCAGGATATCCATTCAACCAACAAATACTAAGATCCATAGTTCCAAATAGTAACGAGGTTATTCATACCAACTCTAAAGGTTCGTAAACACATATTTCCTATCTTGGAAACCAAACCAAACCTTTGTTCTTAATCTCAAAACATTAATTCCCATTATCTTCTCAAAACAACAAAATATTTCTCAAATCCTTTCATTTTCCCTTATCTTTTCCAAGACCAATAAATCCAAGAGGCTTTTTTTCACTTTCTTAGTGAAATATATCTGTACCAAAACATGTGACTATTCGAATCCCCTTCACAGCCTACAATCCAACAACCTAAGCAAGCTATATATATATATATATATATATATATATATATATATCGAATAATGCCTACTGCAATTTATGATGGGCAGAAATGCACGTCATCTTAGGCCTTTTATCTAGAATTATAAGGATTGTTAAGTGAAATATGCGACGAATATATTAGGAATTCATGAGAAAATGATTTTGCGTTGTTCGGCATCAAGAATCTAGGCTAACCCACTATTATGCATTATTATGCGTTCAAGTGTTTATTTTTGTAGCTAACGTAGAAAGTAGACGCATACGTGGAAGCCGAGCTATCGCAAAGACGACCGCATACGGAGAATTCCTTCATCGCAAAGGTGAACGCATATGTTCGACACATGGATGTTGCGGCCATCAGCCGCATGCGTCCATCGCATAGAAGTTGCGGTCATCAAGCGAATGCGGTCATCGAAGAGAAGATGCGGTCATCGAGCAAATGCGATCATCGCAAGGAGGTTGGGGCTACATGATGATAACCATAATAGAGGGATGAATGCAAAGTTGGTGAAATGCAACATGAATGCATACCTCGAGAGAATCAAAAGATGGTGTTGACATTTCACCTATCATGCCGTTAGCAGCAGGGATTCAAAAAAGAACCATCACGCCGTGGTGTCAGATTCAAAGCAGGTCCATTAATGTTGTCGGCGATCAAGCTCTATAAATAAAAGCCGTTGAGCAAAATTTCATTTCATCCAAGGTTTTTCGCCTAAGGCTCGCTTTAGGGCGAATCCTTGTGATCCAAACGAAAGCGTGAGAAGGAAGCTTGAGAGTTCTTCATCTCCCTCACCCATTCCGAGTGACACCGGAGCCTTCGCCTTGCTCCACCGCCCTTCCATGGCACCACTAGCAGCCTTGACACACATCTTCTCTTCTTTTCTTATATTGTATTGTATTACATTTTTGCTTAAGGAATTAATACATTGTGTGATCAATGCATTTCTATATTTTCTTTCGACTCAATCTTCATCTTCATTTACTTAGCATCTCTAATCTTTATTGCATCACTTAGTGAGATTGCTAGAGTATCGCATACTTAATCATGCGGCATAGGAATATGAAGCATGTAGCAAACCACCGGAGGTATGCGTTGCGTGAGTGTGTGAGGAAACCTTATTTGCTTAAGTGTAAAGCTGAAGCAATGCTTGTCTATAAGCAGACGTAATGCTTGTCTATGAGTAAAGTCAACAACAACTAACTGCCTGGGAGGGTAAGTGATTGGTCGCATTAAGCAATGTAAGCCAGTGTTCATTAGAGATAGGAATAATCTTGCGTCAGCCAGGTTTATGCAATTACCTTGTCTTATGAGCACATCATTCATCATTTAGGCATACTTGGGAGAGTAGTCTAAAAACCAGATCTAAGACTCGAGAGAGCAGATCGGATCTCATAAGCAAGAATGGGGAACTTAGAGATAAGCTTTGTTTGCTATTACACAGCGTATGCACCCTATAGAGAAGATATTGCATGCATCCAAGTAGAATACGGTGGTATGTGGTCATCTTGTTTATGTGTGGAAGCACATGAGCAGGAATAGAGACTTAGGAATAAGGCCTCTCGACACTATCCCATATACATCGCATGCATCCTAGAATTAGGCACAAGTGTGTGTAGCATGATCGCATAGCTTGCGTTGGCTGGGGTCGCCCTTGCGGTCAAGCTTAGGGTTACGATGAAGACATCCTCACATTTTATCTATTTTTCCATGCATTTCCTATGCGTCAAAAGTTGTGGTGTCTCTACCTCTCAATCATATTCCCATCGCTTTGTCTGTTAGGAGTAAAAGTAGTTTGTAGCTTAAACCCCCCATCATTCTTTTATTCATCCGCCACAAACACATCACCGCATACATTTAGCTACAAGTCCCTGAGTTCGACCTTGGATCACCCGAGAAACTTGCGTTCGCGTTATACTTAGCGTGAGCACAAGAAAACTTGTAACGAGAACGCATGGTCATCGCATATTACAAGTCCAACGCATGACTACCGATGCATGGGTATAAATGCATACCTTAAGACATGCGATCGCATATTACGTTCATCATTCATAATTTACGTCATTAAGTTTTTGGCACCGTTGCCGGGGACTTGGCAGCTGATAGTTTGTTGAGTTTTATGTTTTTGCAGGCAACCTTTTTACCTTGGGAGTAATGTAGCTTGTGCAACCAAGTTGCAAACAATACTGAAGTGTAGGTGATGCGCCGAAAGCCAGTATTGACCCCAAGATAGAAGGGAAACTAGTCACATGAGCTGAAGGTAATTCCATGTGCGTGGTAAACAACCTGTGCCCAACAATTGCCGGAAGTTCCGAAGGTCAGGGCAAGCATCTTGACCTAAGCAGTTGAGAGCATTCTCTTGCATGGGAGACTCCTTACGGTGACATCACTCCAATTTCTCTAGGGACATATTCTACTCTATCTTTACCTTGCTTTCTTAGTTTAGTTTATTTTTATTTTTATTTTAGATATGCGACTGCTTCCTTAGTTGTGGTGCGTTTGCTCCTTGTAGGTGCAACAATAATTCTCCTCGGTACGCGATTACAGCGGAAGAATCCTCCCCATCATTAAACGCATGGCTTCGATCACATGAATTTCAAAGCGTGGTTGCAAGTATATTCTACTCAAGGTCCTTTTCTTGTTATCCTTTATGCATTATCCTTTTGAAATTCTCTTTGTCTGAATTGCGTTCCTTTGAGATGCATCTATGATGGTATGTATAATTCACCGCATCTGCTGACTAAGCATCGCAAAGCTCTCCTTACTTTTAGTAACTTCTTCAATTTTTAACAATCTAAGCTTTATTATGTGCAAACCTCTGTTCAAACATATGTTACCACATTCCTGTGAGTTTGTTTTTAGCTTTGCGGTGAGAACGCTGCCAACCTTAAGTTTGGGGGTTGGCAGCGATCCTGGAGAATTGCGTTCACTACATTGCGATCATTTCTAAAGATAATAATAATAATAATATTTTGAGAATAACAACTCCACTGTCAATGCAACAGGGAAACCCATGTTGATAAGAGTTAAGTTATGAAAGGCACTTACCCGTAGTTGGATGTCCGCATGACACACGTAGGGGCAAGCCAAAACGAAGGTAAGTCACCAGGATCAACGCACAAGCACAACTCCTCTGTCGAGCGCAAGTCAAATCAAGCAAGACAAGAGTTGAGTTGAATATGGAACATAACCGAAGTTGGATGCCAGCATGACACACGTGGGGGCAAGCCAAAACTAAGAGCGTAACCAGGTTCAACACCACATTCTAATAAATGATCGCAAAGTTTTGAATTGTTCTGAACGAACGCATTCTCAAAAGCTAAACGCAAAGTTGCGGGGAATGAATAAAAAGTTTTTGAGAAAAAACTTACCGGATTTAAATTTAGAAAAGATCTCTTTGAAGAAGCAGCCAAAGTGGAAAAGAGCGTTGCGGCCATGGTTTGAGGTATGAGTAAATTATATTATGAGAGGCTAGTCATCGCAAAGGAAAGCCAGTGGGTGAGTAAGAATTTCTTGAGTATAATGCATGCTTGAGGACAAGCATGATTCTAAGTTTGGGGGTGTGATGACGAGTAGGCATGTTATCTTAGGCCTTTTATTTAGAATTATGAGGATTGTTAAGTGAAATATGCGGCGAATATGTTAGGAATTCATGAGAAAATGAGTTTGCATCGTTCGACATCAAGAATCTCGGCTAACCCACTATTATGCGTTATTATGCGTTCAAGTGTTTATTTTTGTAGCTAACGTAGAAAGCAGACGCATACGCGGAAGTCGGGCTATTGCAAAAATGACCACATGCGGAGAATTCCTTCATCGCAAAGGCGAATGCATACGTTCGACGCATGGATGTTGCGGCCATCAGCCGCATGCGTCCATCGCATAGAAATTGCGGTCGTCAAGTGAATGTGGTCATTGCAAGGAGGTTGCGGCTACATGATGATAACCATAATAGAGGGATGAACAAAAAATTGGAGAAATGCAACATGAACGCATACCTCGGGAGAATTAAAAGATGATGTTGACATTTCACCTACCACGCCGTTAGCAGCAGAGATTCAGAAAAAGACCATCACGCCGCGAGTGTCAAATTCAGAGCAAGTTCATTAATGCTGTCGACGATCAATCTCTATAAATAAAAGCCGTTGAGCAGAATTTCATTTCATCCAAGGTTTTTCGCCAGAGGCTAGCCTTAGGGCAGATCCTTGTGATCCAGACGAAAGTGTGAGAAGGAAGCTTGAGAGTTCTTCATCTCCCTCATCCATTCCGAGTGACGACTGGAGCCTTCGCTGGAGTTAGAGCTCGAGAGAGTTTGCTCTACCACCCATCCATGGCACCCCCGGCAACCTTAACACACATCTGCTGGATGCGAGACATTGCTTCCAGCTGGTCATTTCATTTTCTCTTTTTTCCTTACATTGTATTGTATTACAATTTGGCTTAAGAAATTAATACATTTTGTGATCAATGCATTTCTATATTTCCTTCGACTCCATCGCCATCTTCACTTACTTAGCATCTTTAACTTTCATTGTATCACTTAGTGAGACTGTTAGAGTATCGATACTTAATCATGCGGCATAGGAATATGAAGCATGTAGGAAACCACCGGGAGGTGTGCGTTGCGTGAGTGTTGTGAGAAAACCTTATTTGCTTAAGTGTAAAGCTGAAGCAATGCTTGTCTATAAGCAGACGTAATGCTTGTCTATGAGTAAAGTCAACAACAACTAACTGCCTGGGAGGGTAAGTGATTGGTCGCATTAAGCAATGTAAGCCAATGTTCATTAGAGATAGGAATAATCTTGCGTCAGCCAGGTTTATGCAATTACCTTGTCTTATGAGCACATCATTCATCATTTAGGCATACTTGGGAGAGTAGTCTAAAAACCAGATCTAAGACTCAAGAGAGCGGATCGGATCGCATAAGCAAGAATGGAGAACCTAGAGATAAGCTCCGTTTTTTATTACATAGTGTATGCACCCTACGGAGAGGATATTGCGTGCGTCCAAGAAGTAGGATACGGTGGTATGTGGTCATCTTGTTTATGTGTGGGAGCATATGAGCAGGAATAGAGACTTAAGAATACGGCCTCTCAACACTATCGCATATACATCGTATGTGTCCTAGAATTAGGCACAAGTGTGTGTAGTATGATCGCATAGCTTGCGTTTGCTGGGGTTGCCCTTGCGGTCAAGCTTAGGGTTGTGATGAAGACATCCTCACATTTTATCTATTTTTCCATGCATTTTCTACGCGTTAACAGTTATCGTGTCTCTACCTCTCAATCATATTCCCATCGCTTTATCTGTTAGGAGTAGAAGTAGTTTGTAGCTTAAAACCTTCATCATTCTTTTATTCATCTGCCGCAAACACATCACCACATACATTTAACTACAAGTCCCTGAGTTCGACTTCAACCTATGTAATAAAAAACAGCCTTATACTTCTTGAACCTGTCAAGAGCTCCAGACTTACGTTGCATTAAGAAGAGATACCCAAACCTTGAATAATCACCTATGAAAGAGATGAAATATTCATACCCACATTGAGCTCTAACATTCATCGAACCACAAAGGTTTGAATGTACAAGCTCCAAGGCTTCCTTGGCTCTGTAACCTTTTCAAGTAAAAGGTTGTTTGGTCATCTTGCCTTCGAGGCATGATTCACATACCGGCAAGGAGTTTTCTTCTAAACTCTTTAGAAGTCCACTCTTTACCAATTTCTCAATCCTATTGAGGTTGATGTGACCTAACCTTAGATGCCAAAAATGGGCGTTTTTCTTCAAAGAAACCTTTGGTCTTTTAGCTGTTGTTGCAATACTGAACATTTATGTGTTCAACAAGACTTTTATGACTAACAACCTTAGTACATATAAGTTATTTTCCATTGAACCAGAACCATCTCCATTCCATTCTTGAAAATAAACACTTTATTCTCAGAGAAGGAGATGGTATAGCCTTGTTCAATGAGACAAGAAATCGAGATTAAGTTCCTCTTAATATGAGGAACTACAAAAACATTATCCAGTAACAGATGGCGTTTCTTGTCAACAAATAACTTCAGCCTACATACAGCAACAGCTGAAACAACCTCACCATTATCGACTCGAATAGTCATCTCTCCCTGTGGAAACGTTTGCCAGGAACGAAATCCGTGGTAAGAGGAACTGACATGATTGGTAGCATCTGAATCTAGGATCTAGGCAGAATCATCATTCTCTATCAGACATGTCTCCAAGACCAATAAATCATATTTACTATCTTGTCTCCTTTTTTAGAGAGTAGTAGGATGGAGGTCGTTTGCCACGAAATTCGTTTCACACAATTCTTTCCACTGTAATGAATTAGTCATTTTTAAAAGCTTTAAACGAAAATACTAACGAGTTGTTGAAAAAAAAAACACATTGACCTACGTTAGGTTTTAAGCAAATACCCGTTGTAAAACAAAACAACATCCAGTAAGGTTTTAGCAAAACTAACATGAACCCCGTGTGACATCTAGTTTCACAATGACGCTTCAAAGGTTTAGGATAAAAGCTGCCGAAGGGAGGTTAGTTATCCCTCCTCTAAATTGAGAAGATCTTAACTAGTCATTAATACCAGAACAACTTTTGTTTCTATAACGACTAGCCATCATTGATTTGGCCAAGAGATTATTAACTTACTTAACAATCTTCCGTAAGTGTGACCCGCCATTTTAAGCCTTAGAGGTCCGTCCCAAAAGGCCAATCCAAAGGAAAAAAAATCTGATTGGGGCAAAACCTAAAGCGACCCTATCCATTTTTGGAGTTCACCTTGATATTGACCAACTGCACAAACTTTATCCGAAGGGGGCCATATCGAAGGCGACACAAAAGCGTATAGAATGATCTCACTATGTGAACTGATGCGTTATTTTATGATGTGGAATTGTGGATGAAATGCCATGATGAAAATGTGTTGAGCACTCAAGTTTTCTTAGTGGAATCCAAGTGTAAACCCCACTGAGTTTCTGGTAAGTCCAGGGTCGAACTCAGGGACTTGGGAAAACAGATTGCGGTGGTAATTTTTAGAAAACTTTGCGGTAATCGGTAACTCAAATGATTGTTGGTTTGTTTATTGATTGCGGTAATGAAAAATAAACAAATGCGGTGGATTTGAGAAAAGTCTGATTGTGTGATAGATGCGCTGAGTATGCGGATCAACGGGTTGAGAAGGTCTTTTGCTAGCATTACTTGGGAATGAGTCAAGACTATGCGATCATGTTACAACTATGCACAACAAGTCATTTTCCAATGTAAGTGCGATGCTCCTAAGTCTAGGACGCATGTGTTGAATGCAAAAGTGTCCATAGAGCTTATTCCTAAGTCTCTACTCTTTTCCTCTGCGATGATGCAAGATGTACAAAGGCAAGGTGACCCCAAACAATCATATCCTATCTCTAGGATACATGCGATGTGTTAATAGCAAACAATGCTTATTCCTAAGCTCCTATCTCTTGATTATGCGTTCTAATCTGACTCTCCCAAGCCTAGATTCTGATCTGACCTTCCCAAGCCTAGATCCTATCCTTAGACTACCCTCTCGAGTATCTCTAATAGACGAATGAAGCATACATAATACAAGATAATTGCATAGAATGAAGATCCTAAGTTAAGCTAGCTAAGTGCTTCTCAACCCATTCAACAGATTTAGCTACTCATGCGTAAATAACAGAGAGTGAATAGATATAGAGAAGTAAATTCCATTTCTATAAATGAGTTGAATACAAAACAACAATGGAAGATAAAGGTAGAGAGCCTGGTAGCAATCCCTTGCTGATCGAGGCTTTTACACTGGCAATCTCTATTCGGTTCAAAAGATATTCCTGCTTCTGCAGGAGTCGGCCCTCTCTCTGATCTTGAAGCTTCTGGTGCTTTCCCAAGCTTATCGGAACGATCTGTCGACACAACCTTCTTCTCTCGCGTCCGACTTAAAATAAAAGAAAATCTAATAACAAGGCTAAACTATGAATAGAACTTATGAACTCGGAACTTTCGAATTGGTGAACCCTTTTTCTGAAGGATGCCTTCGGTATTTATAGAGCTTCCAGGGTGAAAGGTGGCTTCTCTCTTATGATTGTACAGATGAGATGGCTTTAATCCCCTGACTAATGCGCCGAATATTTGTCACCAAAAAGCTAAATGTACTTGTTATCATTAGCGGCTGTCAACTTAATTCGGATTCGACCGTCATTAGCTTTTTGTCCCATCGTGATTAATTATACCTTACACCCAGATGAGCCCACCAAGTTGCGCGGCTCTATGCGGCAATCCTTCTTGAGCAGATGTTTGCGAACACAAATCTCCGCAAGGCCTTGCAGTAATGCTGCGCTCGTCCACTGATTTCTTATGATCGCTCTTTTCGCCTTGCGTCAACGCATATTTTGCATAAAAATACAAAAATCAACTATTTCTATGCGATGACCGTATGCGATCGCAATGTTATGAATTTAATGCTTTTTGGACGTAATCTAACATATTTTATCAACATAAGCCAATATTGTTTAAGAACTTAGTACTATGATAATGTGTATTTCTGCCTGTTATCATGAACCAATGACAGAGACCATAGGACGTGTTGGCACACACCCTTCACCCACTTACTATAAATACTCTCTCCGTCCACCTTGATATTGACTCATGCAAACACCATCCGAAGGGGGATGTAACCAGGGGCATCTCGAGGCCAAGCATGAATCTCATGGTGTGAACATATAGAGAGAAACGTGAGTGAAATCATAGACATATCTGATACGCCTTCTCCTCCCACTGAGTATTTTATAACCTAGGGTTTAGTTTACTTAGAAAAAACACGGCTAAGGATTTTAACTAAGTGACTTTTAGGTTTTCCCAAGAGTAACTTTTACCTAGGATAGTTGAACAACTTTTAATCATCATCCATTAAACTCTTTAACGGAGTCTTTGACCAAAACGTCGCATGCTTGTTGAAAATCTATCTAATTCACCTTTCTAGGTAGGTTCCCAGATAGGGGTATTACGTTTCCATCAACTTAAGAACCCCAACCTAGCCAGAACCTGACTTAGACAAAAGGTCCCTTATAGATAGGTTTACAACAAATTTAATCTTTTATTCCAACCAATTTAATCCTATTAAACTGATTTTAAAAGATTAAGCTAGGTTACTAAACTCTTTAGAACCACTTAAACTTAAATCTATCTCAATCAAATTTTAAAACCCTTTTAAAAAACTTGAGTTCACCCTAAGTTCGCATGCAACTCTGAATTATTGATTTTAGGTCTAATTTCCTTTATAACACTTATAAACGGAAACACCCACAACGCGAAGCTAACACATGCAAGGAATTCATAACGCTTATAAATGGCCTAAGTGTCATGCTTAATGCATTGTCCATTCATTGCTACTTCTTTTATATAACACTTATACAAAAACGCAAAGAAACAAGCAAAACATGCTTCCATTCACCCTTAGACTATAATATTTATAATAAAATGATGATGCATGATTGATAACTGGCAGAAATGCCAGTTATTATAAGCCTTTTATTTAGAATTATGAGGGTTAACAAGTAGAAAATGCGGTGATAATGCTTAGAATTTGTGAAATTTTGAGTTTTGCGTTGATTAGCACCTAAATTCTCACTGACCCCAATATTATGCGTTACTCCGTGCCAAAGTGTCTATTTTTGTAGCTATCACAGGAATCAAACGCATGTGCTGAAAATAAGCAATCGCAATCAAACGCATGTGCTGAAGCCAAGCGATCGCAAAGATAAACGCATGCGCTAAAAGCCGAGCTATCGCATAGACGAACACATGCAGTGATCGCATGCATCCATCGCATGGAAGTTGCGGTGATCGAATGCGTCCATCGCATGGAAGTTGCAGTGATCAAGCGAATGCGGTAATCACTTGGAGATTGTGGCCACGGAGTGATAATCTTAAATAGAAGGGTGATCGCAAGATGGGTAGAATGCATTGATACTTCAGTTGAATCAAGCTCGGGCACATACTTTGAGAGTATCAATAAGATGATGTGACATTGCCCATACCGCAACAAAGGCAGCAGTGAGACATAACGCAATCATGATAGTTGTCAGTGTTTAAACTCTATAAATAGCCCTTTGGACCTTCATTTCAAGCATCCAAAATTCTGCCTTAAGGCAGAGGTTTGCGATCACAGATGAGAGCATGAGCGAGATTTTCAGTGAGAATTCTTCATCTCCACAAACCAGACCGAGTGACGACCAGAGCTTTCGCCGGAGATAGAGCTCGAGAGAGACGTCTCCACCATCCCTTTATGGTACCACCAGCAGCCTTGACGCAAAGTCTTTCATTTCTCCTTTAATCTTTGTATTGTATTACATTTTAGCTTAAGATATTAAGACATTTTGTAATCAATGCATATCTTGATTCCTTAAAGGCCATCTTCTTCATCGTCTTTATCTTTATCATCGTTTACCTCTATCGTTTATTTATCAAAGGCGATCGCATACTCAATCGTGTAGCCTAGAGATAGAATGCATGTAGCAACCCATTGAGAGATGTGCGTTGTGCGAGTATAGTGCATAATCCTCTTTGCTTGGTGAAAGGTTGTAGCAACGCTTGTCGATGGGTTGTTGCAATGCTTGTCTATAAGTTAATTAGTCGCATCTAACTGCCTGAGAAGGTAAGAGATGGAACGCACTAAAGCAAAGTATGCATTGTTCCTAGAGATAGCATGGTCTTGTGCTCGACGCACCCATGCACTATAGAGAAATAGTCATGCGGCTGACCACTAAGAGGTGTACAATTCGTTAGTGTGACGAGTTGGGATTACTCGAGCGATTTAAGATAATAAACAATACTATGTGTTAACAGTTGTTGTGTATCTACCAATTCTCATCGCAAGTATTCCATTGCTCAATCTGTTTAGTTAGGAGTAGGAGTAGTGTGTAATAAACTTCTTCTTTTTACTTTTATTCATCACCTCAAACGCATTGCTTCACAAGCATTATTGAGTGACAAGTCCCTGTGTTCGACCTTGTGACAAGTCTCCTAGATTAATGCATATTTTCCATTCCAACGCATGACCTTCGACACATGGGCATAAATGCATAGCTTAAGCCATATACCACACATGATTGCGTGCACAACCCCATAATTTTCTCTCAACAATGATAATGCTCAATGCATGCAAAATATAACTCTTATATTTCATGATGCATGCGCATGCTTTCAAGTAATTTATTCATGCAATATTATCACATTTATAATTCATGATGCATGAGTAATTGTACAACCTAAGGTGGGTTTTTAACTATATGAAAAACACTTTGACATATAAGTACCATACATCACATGTATAAGCAATAAAAGTTGATGAACTGGGTAAAATTGCCTTAAAACACAAAAGGGAAAGCTAACTATTACACAGACAAGGAGTCTCCGGTTCAAACAGGCAAACCGGATCTTGAACCGCTCGGCAAAGCATCGCTTCTCCAACCATCCATTGTGTACAACGCACCCCGTGATCGTCTACACGATAAAACAAACCCTTTATTCTATCGCTTACCAGCGCTCCCAGAGTTAAACGATCGTTTAGCATTACTATACGATCATCTAGAAAAATCCAAATGATCGTTTAGCCATTACAACACGATTATGTACCTTTACTAAGCGATAAAGCCTAAAGTACACGATTGCTTAGCGCGCTCCGCATGACGCCCGCCTTCCGCAATCGTCTAAGCGACTACGATGTCGCGAAGCACCATCGCCTAAGCGATCACTTAGCTAGCGTCTCCGTATCGCATACGTGCGATCGCATAGGTAGTAACTAACCGATGAAGCTTGCTAACTACACGATCGTCTAGCGTGCCTTCTACTAAATGACGAGCATCGCATGTTCCCACTATGATCGCCAACCTCTAGCACCTACGCAATCGTGCAACCAATGCAAGTGATATGGTAAACGATTTACCCCATCGCTTAGCATTAGCTAAACTATCGATTAAAAAATACTACACGGTCGTAAATAAAAAAACTAAACAATCGCTCAGTAAAATCCCTACGATTGTTTACTTGAGGCTACATGATCCGATCAATGCTTGATCTTCTTCTTCGTTGAGAACTGCATCGCCATTCGCCGAAGCTTCATCATGAACGACTTGATGAACTCGAACTTTTCGAATTAAAGACTCGATTGCAAAGTTAATTTCGCCCAAAAACCTAGGGGCCCTTACATTAACACTTTGTAATAACGAAAACTTTAACAAAAAGGCAATTTAAACCCGAAATATTCATCAATTCATCCACAAATGCAGAAAACGGTTAACTACAAATGCAGAAAACGGTTAACTACAAATGCAGAAACCCACCGCGACTGTAAAAACCATTCGATTCAAATATGTAATTTGGAATATCAGAAAACCTGGCTCTGATACCAATTGAAGGAAATCGGAAGCGATGATTTCCATGAGCAGCGGAACAAGACTATTCTAAATTACAATCATGAATCAACAAATCATTTACAGTCGACTTCGTACAAGTGGTTAAGCAAATTATAGAGAAATTACAGCATGAAACAACAAATGTACAGAGGGAAAAACTGTACTAACAACGGCAGAAATGTCTCCACGCTCCGATGCATACTTTGATTGAACAACAACAACCACGAGCGCTCGATCTACATGACCGCAACACCGCACGAACACTTCACGCTTGTCCTCAACGACCTCTTCGGTCATGAATTCCTTCGCAACACGAACTCCTCCATCGCATCACAAACGACCTCAAGAAAACCTCGACGGTATCGAGTTGAGTCTGACACCACCAACAAGGCAACCTTGCTATTCTCGGTGTGAGAATCCAGAGGGTGGGCTCTGTTCGACTTGGTGTGAAGCAGACAAACGGAGAAACAACGATCGCGTACACGACTGGGCAAGTGGGAGAAATCGGAGACCTATTGTATAGGTCGATGCCCAATCGTTTAGATAAAATTATGCGATCGTCTAGTAAAAACTATGTGATCGTTTAGCTCTATCGTTTAACTCGGTCGATTCTACATGATCGTTTACCTTGGGCCAGCGATCGTCTAGCAAAGCTATGCGATCATTTAGTAAACACTGCACGATCGTTTAGCTAGCATATGCATGATCGTTTAGCTTGCCCAACCGTCGTTTAGTAAATATGTATTTACTTGACGACTTCTGTGAGTTTCTTTTCACCGGAGAGAAAACTCAAAATATTTTCAAAACTTTTGTGAAACTTCTTTTTTTAAAAAAATAAAATAAAATAAAATAGGAAACCAATTTCCTTTTAAACTCACGGTTACCATGATCCAATAACCACCCACTACTTTGGTTATTTTAAAAGAAAAAGTATTAATTATCTTATAATTAATATTATTATAAATATAAATGATAACCAACTTATCATACTATATTTATAACCTATAGTTTTAATATTTCATCTCATGAAACATATAAACCATAGTTCTTTTTCTATTCCATGATACTTAATGTAAATCTCATTTACATCAATCCTCCACTAGATGTATCTTATACATCATACCGATTATATCACATATAATTAAAATACCTCTTGTTAATTTGAACATTTCAAATCAACACCAAGAACTGATCCTCAACATAATTCAAGCTACCAAGGGACCTCATGGACCTGTAGATCCAAAGCTCCAACGGTATGTGAATAACTGACTAAACTCTTTAGTCATGGGATCCACCATCCGTTAACTGCCAGACCACTAAAGACCGACAACTGAACTCTCCTCACTACAGATATATTATATGTCTATCTTAACCAATAAGCAGTGCGACAACCCTTCAAAGATCGCTCGTAAGTACAGCTGGGCCAATAACTGTTATGACCCTATAGTTACATTTGTCTCCTTAAGTATCACTTATCCCTCTAATGAACATAAGTCATAGTCTTACTATGATTGAGTCTTCTCTTCCAAAGGGAAGTTGTGGCCACTATGTTCAAGCCCCGGAATCAGCCCTTAAGGGAGCAATCTTTCTACTTATCCCTGCTTAGGGAAAGAAGTGAATTCCATATTGTGGATTGAGTTCCCAGCTTCCAGATCAGACAAGTCCCCAAAAAAGTAGCCATGTTGAGTTGGCAATTTGGCCACTCTCACCCATACTAATCAAAGGACCGCCCTCAAAGGCAGGAGTTCCCAAAACACTCAGGATTGAGGTCGTGTCACCTATGGTCGTTTAGGTGAGATGCAAGTCTCTAGTATCAACGATGTTATATACAAAGTCTAGTCATCTCGTGGTCCAGGTCTTATACAAACTCTTTGTATAGGACACCCCTGCTCCACGTTTCCACATGAATGGTCAGGATCTACCATCTGTAGTAGTTTACAATACTTACAAACCTTTACAAAGCAGGTCGTATCCATAGTGCACCAGGATCAAGTAGCCCACCTTAATCCTTATACTACAGACCGATTTAGGTTCTAACTTAAGGCATGATCCACTTGTATATAACATATACATGCTTAAGTTCACAAAAGATAACCAATGAGCTTTGTTTATTGGATATGAGTAAATGCCAGAATTAAATAACACTTATTTTATTCATTGAATAATATGTATCTTTACAAAATGACGAGACTTCGAGAGAATTAGGACACCAATCCCAACATATTTAACAAGTTGGGCATGATTAACATATATGCTCCAACTTGAGGGGGAGTGTTATAATTCTATAGTTAAGGTTTTCCATTCTTGTAAATATTTTGTGATATTTTCCTTTTCTATACTTTGTACACTTGTAAATATTCATATATTTGGTAAATGAATAAAGCATTTTGATTCTCTCTCAAACCTAAGAGTTTTACAGGACTCAACAGGACATGGACCCCAAACATCAGAACGAATTAATTCAAAAGGAGCACTAGCTCGTTTATTGACTCGAGGATACAAACTCCCAACTTTGACTCTCCAATTCGGTAGCATCCTTGGAGTCGCTAATCTCTGAGATCTGAAAATGAAGGGTTGCACTTAAAGAATTACTAAGTGTTAATAAGTTCTTGACCGAAAACGGTAGCTAAATGACTATCAAAATATGAGTTATTCTAGAGATAGTATTTAGTCAATAATGTCTTGCTTTAGTGAATGAGTATTTAATTGTCCCTTGATAACACTTATTCTGACTCAATATAATATCGTTGCAAATAAAATAATGAAATTTGGGTACATTATTATTTTTCTAAAATTTGATTGGGTTTAAAAGCAACTCCCTAATTAGAATTTGTTTATAATATCAACATGTTGAATTCTTCAAATTTACTCGCTTCCGACACTTTTAATGATAAATCACCATGGAAATCGAATATATTAGCAGTTGATGATTTAGACTATGTTTTAATAAAGAAATGTCCTTTGTCTCCCTATTCTGCTACTGACCATAAGGTACAACAAAGTAAATATGATTTACTTGTCATTGAGACATGCTTGGTGGAAAATGATAATTTAACCTAGATAATGGATTTAGGAGCAACTAATCATATCTGTACTTTTGCTCAGAAACTAGTTCCTGGAGACAACTTATAGAAGGCGAAGCAACCTTTAAGGTAGGGACTAGAGAGGTTGTTTAAACTAAAGCAGTGAGAGATATAAAGTTATTTATTGGAGATAGACACATTTTACTTGAAAATGTTTATTACGTTCCTTCTATGAAAAGGAATTTAATTTCTATCTCATGTTTGCTATAACAAAATTACAAAGTTTATTTTGAATATAATGAAATGTTCATTATCTCATAAGGTAATATGGTATGTTCTACATATCTAGAGAATAACTTATACATGTTAAAACTGACTAAGGTAAAAACCGTTTTGAATATAGAGATGTTTAAAATAGCTGAAACTCATCATAAGAAAAGAAAAATTTCTCCAAATGGCTATCAATTACTACAAATCAAAGGTCCGCCTTCATGAGCAGGAGGAGTTCACAACTCACTCAGGATTCAAGTCATGTCACCTATGGTCATTCTAGTGAAATGTAAGTCTCTATTATTAATGACGTTATATAAAGAGACTAATAATTTCATGGTTTAGTCTTATACGCTCCGCTCACATGTCTCCACATGAATGATCAGGATCATATCATTTGTAGCACTTACAACACTTGTAACACCTACAAAGCGGGTTGTATTCATAGTGTCACCAGGATAAGGTACCCAACCTTATCCACCGTTTAGGTTATTATTTAAACAAAATCCACTTGTATGTCTCTACATACTTGTTTAAATTACATAAAATAACCTAGAATCTTAGTTTATTGGATTGAGTATATGCTTATAAAACAACACTTGTTTTTACTAACAACAATATGTTTATACAAAGTTTACAAACTACGAGATTACAAGAGATTTAGGACATCAATCCCAACAAAAGTAACTACAGGGGCAACGGTAATTTTGGCCTAGTTGTACTTATGAACAATTTGAGAAGGGTCATCGTACTGTTGATTGGTTATATCCAATGGACACAGAAATATATATGCAGTGCGACGAGTGCAATTGACAGTCTTTAATGGAGTGCGTTTAATTAATTATTCACGTACCATTGGAGCTTCAAGTTATAGGTCCACGAGGTCCCTTGGGTAGCTCAACGGGTTTTAATGAGAATCAGTTTTGGATTAATTTGAATTATTTAAATTATTGAGGGAATTAATTATATGTGATATAATTAATTTAATTTAATTATATATGATATAATTACTATAATGTATTTGATACATTATAATATTAAGTATTTATGAGAAGAAATAAATATTTGAATATGATTCAAATATTAATTATATGAATTGGATTCATATAGTTAAAATTAATATAAATGTGATTTATATTAAAAATCATTGGTGAGAGAAAGGTATGTTATATTTGATATAACAAATAATTTAATATATATTATATGATAAGGTAGTTGGTGGATCTCAATATAATGCAAATTGGTGAGAAATCCACGAATTTTTTTAAAAAAATAATGACAAGAATAGGGTTGGGGGGAAAGTATTCCAAAAAATAGGTGTTTAAATCGTGTACCGGGTACACGATAAGGCCTAAATCATGTATCGGGTACATGATTCCCTCGCATTAAAACCTCCACCCTACCCTTCTTCTTCCTCACCGAAACGACCATTCTTATTCCCTACCGCCGTTTTCCCTCACCAAAACCCGTTGATTTTCCTCACCAAAGCCTCTATTTCACCAAAATCTTTCAAAATTTTGATTTTGCTCGACTTTCAGTCCTCCATTTGATCTTCACCGAATCTAGCGGTTGTGTTGCTCGATTTTCCTACATTTTTTGCTGCGAATTTTGCTTGGTATATTTCTTTCTCTAGTTGGGCTGATCTGTATTTATATGTATGTTTTTGCATGTTTTTGGGTTGAATTTTGCTTGGTATATTCCTACATTTTTGTATAGTTTATGTATAGTTATAGTTTATATAAGTATAGTTTATGTATGTATAAATAGTTATAGTTTATGTATGTATAGTTTATGTATGTATAGTTTATGTATGTATAATTTATGTATGTATAGTTTATGTATGTATAATTTATGTATGTATAGTTTATGTATGTATAATTTATTTATAGTTTATGTATGTATAATTTATGTATAGTTTATGTATAGTGTATTATATAGTTTATGTTGTATAGTTTTGTGTATGATTTAGTTTATATATAGTTTGTGTATGATTTAGTTTATGTATAGTTTATGTATGATTTAGTTTATGTATGATTTAGTTTATGTATGTTTTTTGGCTGATCTTACATTTTTTTATTTGTTTGGATTGATTTAAACTTAGAAATCTTATATGCATAGCTTATGTATGATTTAGTTTATATATGATTGATTTAAACTTAGAAAACTTAGAAAACTTAGAAATTAGAGTTTGTTGGGTTGACATATTAACATATTTTTTTGTAAACTATAACAGTTGAAAAAAACATAATAAATATATCGATGCGTCCTGAAGATTAGTAATTCTTGAATCTGGAAATGACGGAGATAGTGACATCGACATTGAAGTGGATGAATTATTTGGAAACGACAGTAGTGGTAAACAAGATCTTGAGTTGGTACCGTCGGAAATGTTCAACCAAATAGATTGGGAAATGACAAATTAAACGTTTGAACTAGGGTCTACTTTGGAAGAAAGGAATGTAAGAATAGATAACTGTAGTTTAATATAGAAGGGAATGTTATTTAATACCAAAGAAGATTTACAACTTGCTGTAAAAAAATATTGTGTGACGGAACACTAGAAATTGTCATAGTAGAATCAAATCAGGACCTTTGGTATGTTAAATGTAAATCCTGGAGTGACGGGTGTGCTTAGAGGCTACGGGCATGTCAGCGCAAAACTCATGGGATGGTCGAAATCACAAAACTTCAAGGAGAACACTCATGTTTGTTTTTAGAGTTGACACAGGATCATTCACAACTGGATTCAAATTTCACGAGTATCGAAATTCAGAATTTGGTTAGAGTTGATCCTGGAGTACCTGTGGCCCTAGTTCAAGAAGCCATTAAAAGATAATATGGCTATAATGTTAATTATAGACGGGTGTGGCAAGCCAAGAGAAAAGCGTTAGTTGCTGTGTTTGGCGACTGGGAGAAATCATATTCGGAGCTTCTGTATTGGCTGAGTGTTGTTGTTCATTACGACCCAAGAACACGAACAGACTAGTTTTTCCTTCCCTCTGATGTGTCAGGTACGACTATTTTTGGACGAGTTTTTTGGTCATTTGGTCTTGCAAGAGAAGGGTTCAACCATTGTAGGCCATTAATCTAGATTGATGGAATTCATTTATACGGAAAGTATAAGGGGAAATTATTGACAGCCTTATCTATTGATGCAACTGAACATATATTTCCCCTTGCTTTTGTTATCGTAGAAGGTGCGAATTCGTCCAGTTGGTCATGGTTTTTGTGGCATTGCGTGAATATGTTACCCAAAGAGAGGGTATTTGCTTGATTTTTGGCAGACATTGATTTCTGACAGACATAAGAGCATTCTTGCTGCAATTAATAATGAAGAAATTGGTTGGAGTGAACCCAAAGCGTACCACCAATATTGTCTTCGCCATGTTGCCAGTAATTTCAATACAAAATACAAATTGAAGCAACTAAAAAATTTAGTGTTTAAGGCTGGAAATCAACACCAAAGGCATAAGTTCATTCGGTGCATGAAAGAATTGAAACAATTGCACCCTGAATGTCTTGAATTTTTTTTAGACATTGACTTAGAAAAATGGACACAGTCACATGATGGTGGGTACCACTATGGGTGGATGACCAGCAATGCAGCTGAATGCATGAACGACGTTTTTAAAGGTGCTAAAATATTACCCATTACTTCTTTGATTAGGCTAACATTCTATCGCATAATATTGTATTTTGAACGCTGGAGACAAGAAATCAGTGAAGCACTCGATCGTGGGGATATATATACAGAATATGCCCTAAAGAAACTGAAAACCTGGGAAAAACGAGCATCGGCACATACGGTGATATCCTTGACAGGGAAAGTCAAACTTTTGAAGTAAAAACTGACATAAGTATGATTTCTCCTTACAAAGGACAACACACCCAAGTTGTAAGCTTGAAAGAAGGGACATGTTCTTGTAATAAGTGGCAATCATTCAAGATTCCATGCTCTCATGTAATTGCAGTTTGTAATTACATGCGTATGACATACCTACTACTTATTGATGAATGCTACAAATTGTTCAATTTCAAGCGTTGTTACGAAGGCCGCTTCCATCCAATTCAACACCCAGATTATTGGCCAGAATTATCTTTTACAGAAGTTCGTCCAAATGCGGACTTACTCAGAGAACAAGGTCGGCCAAAAAGTACGCGAATTCATAATGAAATGGATTGGAGAGAAGCAAGCCAAAAAGTGCGATGTACAATTTGTAAAAGAGAATGACATAACAGACGCACTTGTCCACACTGTACACTAGGTGCTTCGTCGTCTTCGGGTCATTAGGATTTTTATTTTTATTTTTTTACTTATATTCTTTATGTATTTATAATTTTCATGTAATTGTATATTTCATGTATTTATATTCTTTATGTATTTATAATTTTCATGAAATTGTATATTTCATGTATTTGTATTCTCTATGTATTTATAATGAATTTATGTAATGAATTTATTTAATAAACTTATTTTATGTAATTGTATTTTCTTATGTACTTTTTATGTATCTTTTATGTTATCGATTCTATTATGTAATATAATTTGAACTTTTTAGGTTTGGTCCTTTTAATCCTGTCCAATTGTACTAACAAAACACACATCGTTCACAGGCGGCATGGGATAGTTCGTCCACTATAGTGTTGAGTTGTCGGAGGAGGGAGGTGACTGCACAAAGCATATCCTATTTGATCATTGCATTATTCCATACGTTCAGAAGGCGGGTTTTATTGGGGTTGCACAGATTGGTTTCATCTAGCTTGATTGGCACCTGATTACTACTCTAGTTGAGCGCTGGAGACCAGAGACCCACACATTTCACCTGCCCTGTGGGGAATGCACTATTACGTTGCAGGATGTTGCCGTACAATTTGGGTTAAGAGTGGACGGGCAACCACTGACAGGCTTACTACATTATGACTGGAAGAACGTTTGTGAAGAGCTCTTAGGCATTCTACCAGAGGATCTGAAGGGATCAAGATTGAGTATCCCTTGATTGGCGTCCCAGTTTCCCGAATTACCTCCCAATGCCGATGACATCAGTGTACGTAGGTACACACGAGCATACATCCTGCAGCTTATTGGAGGATTTTTATTTGTCGACAAGTCAAATACTCTGGTGCATCTCATGTTCCTCCCATTATTGTCTGATTTCGAGCACGTTGGTACGTACTCGTAGGGTGGTGCATGTCTTGCATGGTTGTACAAAGAACTTTGTCGAGCTTCCAATGCAAAAATGTTGGAAATAGCGGGGTCACTGATACTATTACAAGTGTGGGTTTATAATCGATTTCCAATTGTAGCACCACAAGTCCAACTACAGGCCCCAGATCGACCACTTAGTGTCAGGTATTATTTTATTTATATATTTAGTTCGTTACCATTTTATGTAAGAATATAAATTAATTGTATTTTTTATAATTTTAGATGGAGTGGTGTATTAGCTGCCTCTGAACAGTCAGCAAATATGTTGCTCGTGTACAAAAAAACATTCGACATGCTGACGCCCAATCAGGTAGTAAATATGTATATAAATGAATATTTAAAAAAAATTATATGTGTACTTATTATTTTTTTTTTTGTCAGGTTATTTGGACGCCATACTCACATATTTGGTCATCCTTACCTGAATATTGTCGTGATGGTGAAGACATCTGGTTGACTGTTAGCCCTCTTATATGCTTCCATATAGTAGAGTGGCATCATCCAGATCGTGTGCTGAGACAGTTCGGGATGCGACAAACGATACCTTCGTTGTCCTATACACTCCCAGAACTACACTAGATCGATTTAAGAGGTAAGCATGACCAAGACTGACGTCGAATCCATGCGGAGTATTTATCCTACTGGCATGGACGACGTGATCGTTGTGCACAGGGAGAATTAACAGATGGGCCAGCCGTATCAGACGACTACTTTCCCTGGTACAATTCGATCACGAGGCGATTTATCTCACCAGACGACGCTTACTATTACTGCATGATAAAAAATTTCAAATTAGCCATATATATAATATGAATATTGTTTAATATTTTCTTTATTCTACAGAATAATTTTATCGGCGATGTTCAACAATATTCAGTGTAGAACAACCTACCAGAATTGGGTTCAATGTGTCAGCAAACATTGATGAACATAGAAAGTATTATTCAACAAACAAGATGACTCAATGTTGCTGACACCGATCGAAGACGTATTTGTCGTAGACGACAGCGACAACGGGATGAACCTAATTTAGAGGGACACGAAGACAACTCCCATGAGGAGTAAGGGTCAGGGGGTTGTTTTTAAATCCCACATTGTATCATTTTCAAATTGCAAATCTCAAAATAACTAATTGTAAATATTATTTAATATTATGGTTTTTTTTTTAATATGAGTGCAAGATGTTTTCATTGTAGATTAAATATATAATTAAGTTTAATAATGAAAGAATTAAGTTTAATAATTAAGTTTAACAATTAAAAAAAATTATACAAATTTGGCATCAACAGAGTCAAAAGTACAAATTTTATGTCCGTTGAGTTATACTAATTTTAGCATTGTTTGTCCAACACATAAATTAGAACATTTAGATTACAAATTTTTTATTCATGAATTTTAGTTTTGTAAGCCAAATATAATTTTGTGTTTTACTTAAACTAGTAATTTGAAATAATAGAAGTATAAAAGTATTTAAAACTCATCTCAAAGATTTGTATCTTCAAATATTTACAAATTTCAAGCTTGTAAATTATGCAAACCTTCTAAAACTCATTCTTCTAAATAATACAAACATAAATCATAAGAATCTAAGGGCTTCCCAATTCCAAAGTAATTTTTAGACTTTAAACCAAAAAAATTTATAAGCCAACTCCAGGTACACGAGTTCGCTTGACCGGTCAACCAGTCAGCTGACTGGATTGAATGGTACTCGTGTACTCGGTACATGAGTATGCCATATGGAAATCGTATATCGGGTATACGATTTCACTACCCTAAATCTGTCAATACTTTCCCAAAACACCTATTTTTTAAAATACTTCCCCCCAATCCTATTTTTGTCATTATTTATTAAAAAACATTATTTTTTAAAAAAATCGAAATCCACTTCAAAATTTTATTAATTTTCATATTATCCAATTTAATAATTTTAGTTTTTTTTTATTTTATATTATATTTATTTATTTATTATTATATAAATATATTATTATATTATATATACTCCGTATTCGTGTTTCCTTCATGCTCTTCATTTTCATAATAATTTTAAAATTATTTTTAAGATAAAAAAATGATTTTGACGATTTTAAAATCAATAAAAACATAAAACATGAATTGTGAGTTGTGTCCTTATTTACCATGAAAACATGTTGACTAAGTCAAATTAATTTAAATTCAACTTGTTACACAAGAAAAACGAGTTGACTAGTCAACGATGTTTGAAAATCGATTCACCGCAACGGATACTTAACCTTTTTCCTTCGTCTGATTTCTCTATTCACAGCAACGGGCAGTCCAAAATTCTCTCTCTCGTCGGAGTTGGATCATCATCACCATCTTCTTTCTTTGTTCTTCAAAAACCCTATTTGGGGTGAAAAACAGATGGCGCCATTGTTGCAGAGCTCTCAACCATGGGTGTAGATATACGGTACGTTTCCCTTTAACTTGCTTTCGTTTCACTTGTTTCTCAGAATGTGTTGTGAACCACCGTCCATTTTTCGATTGACGGTAGGCCGAAGCCAGTGAAAGATGTGGCGCATCAGGATGAAGTGGATCGGGTCCTCACCAACACCTTCGGGAGTCGAGACTGCTAGTGTACTTATCATCGATATCTTTTTTTGATTATAACGGTCTTCGTAATTCTCTTATCAACACGCTGTGATTTTCTGTTCGATTGTTGGTTGAACAGTGTCCTCCCTTGCTCTTCAATGACCGCCTGGTTTCGCTTCCGCTCTCGTGATTGTCTATCAACAATTCGGGTTCGTATCTGCTCCTATGTGGTTTATATAGTTTTATTTTGTGCTCATTCTGTTTTTGTCGCCCTACAGGAAGATGTGAAGTTATGTTTGGTAGTTCAGAATTCTCTCTAAGGAATTTCTTGGATTCTCTCCGTTGAGGGGTTCTATTGATTTTGAGGAGGTTATGAGTTTTTGATAGAATTTTATTTTATCTGTATTTATTCTCGGGGTGAGGGAGAAATTAGAAACAGGGAAATATAAATGAATCACGGCCTCCAGTTATCAAGATTTTGGGAGGTTTCTGCTCAAGGCATTCGTGATGGACTATTAAACATGAAATGGACTATTTGAATGCCTTTTAAGTTTTTATAAGATACACACCTTTTAAGTTTTTATAAGATGCACAAAATATATAATATAAGAAATATTATTTGTATTCCTGAACTTAACAAGTCCAGAGTTTTGGAGAAGAATGCAAGTGATGACAGTAGGATCAACGTTGTTTGGAGTAAGACTAAAGATTTTGCTGGTGTTGCAGTAAGCAATGGTCAACGCCAAGGGCAATTTTCTTAGTTTTAGCCATGTCTATTTCATAACATTCCTTTTATGATGCTCAGATGTGATCATTTTTCTTTTCCTAATCTTTAACATTATGTAATATATTACTTTTCTTTTTCTGTTATGATGCTGATATATAATATATTACTTTTATAGTTACTACAAATTAAACATTTTTCTTTTCCTAATCTTTAACATTATGTAGAATGCCCCGAGGCATATGATGGAAACTGATAGAACCTGAATATACTGTAATGTAAACTATAATCAAAATACAAGATAAACCAAGTAATTCGAGATACTTGAACCCTCCCAATATTGAGATAAGGCTCAAGCCTTAATTCACTCACTACAATATTGCCTATCCCCTTCATTCCCCTCTCTATTTATAACCAACTTCCCTAATAAACTACTTAACTAATTACAAATATGCCCTTAATACCCCAATATCCCCTAATACCGTTCCTATCAGAAACACACTCCAAAGTGACCCGGTTCTTTCTTATATGCAACTGTATCAGTAGGTGAAGCTTAGCTTCATTTTATAGAGTTTAGTTTCTCTCTATATTATTTTAGATTATTCTTTCCAAACTTTTGTTTTTGATGTTCGCAGTCTCCAATTTACTGTTTGTAGATTTATGCTTTTGATATTTATGGTAGTCTACAACCTTTTGTTGAGCAAATTAAGAATTATAGCTCATAAGATGTTTGCATTTGTACTTACAGAAAAGAAGATTGGGAGAGCTGGTGGTAATTTTCTTCTCATAAAACCATTGAGAGAGAACAAAGAGGGTATGAGGGTCAAATCTTTCAAAACAATTGTGTATCACAATTTAATTGTTTAAAAGTTAAATTCACGAAGACTACTGGAGTCTAATTTTTAAACCAATTATGAATTAGTAGGAGCACGATAATATTGAACCAGTTGCTACTTAATTTTTGTGAAACGTTGACATTCTCAGTCTGGTATATTCATATTCTTTTATGGAGGCATGCACATTGTTGTAGATATTTTTTGCAACATTCGTTCGATTTATGAAAATGTTATATCTATTTGTCTTGCGCATTCTATATAGTTCACATTTGAATTAACAATGGAAACTGTTTTCTTTCCTTAGTATTTATGATTTTTACTATGGTTTATTTTTACTTGGTCTTGAAACGGTGCTAGCATGGATGCTAATATGCCATCTTAGTCTTATTTTTCTATCTCTACAAAATGTTAGAGTCCCTTGCATCAAGGTGTGTAAAGTTTAGGTTTAAGCTACTCTTTGAAGAGGTTATGAGCTCGCATATATTGCACAAAGAAGGTCTTAATCTAGACGGAGAGGTTTGCTCATCAGTTCTAAGTATTAGAAATTATGGTTTGAGTATGACATGTGATGCCGACTTCGACTTTTCCTTCCCTTCCGTTCAACTCTCATACAACCAATATAGGGAGAAGATGGATGGAGACCACCATAAGATTAGTTCGGGCTTATAAGAGTTTATTTATTTGTTTATACGATGGCTTAGCTCAACGTTTGTTTATTTCTTAGGGCTTGAATCAGGATCATGGTGTTCATAAGTTTGTTGTCACACCAATAGACGTAAAGGGCTAGTTTGATAGTTGACAAACATGATAGTTAGTAATGTGATATTGATGGAGAAAAAATGATTGTTATTTGCCCGAGTAAAAAGAATTAAGAGGGAAAAAAAAAGAAGAGGGAAGAAAAAACTTTAAGCAAAAGAAAAAGAGTAGTGAAAATAAACTTGTAGCGTGTAAAATGATTGAGGGTAAAAAGTGCTCTCTGTTGTGATTAGTTGTGCCAATCACTGAGGGAGTGCTCTAGGCGCAGGTCCTTTCAAAGTCCAGGCTTATTAGAGTTTTTGTAGGAAGGCTATATGCGCACACATACATATGGAATGATATGAAAGAACTTTAAATACCTCATTGATGGACAACACTGAACTATGTTTCTTTTTATAAACATTTTAGTTTGGCCTTTTGTAACTTGGTTACTAAAACTTTTGTCATGTATATTCTCAGAGCTGAAAGAAAAGAAGACGTTGACAATCCTACTATTGGAGATAGGTGTGCAGGCATATATAATGGTTTTTGTGAAACACATACTGAGTCTCGAGCGTGTGGGCGCATGTTGTGTTCTCATTTATAACTCTATAGCCATTGTACTGTTGGATTTTTGAAAATTGTCACCCCTTTTATCAACTTGATTTCAAGAGAACTAAATAAGCTACAACTCATATGATTTTTGAATCATAATTGAAGTTGGTATTGATACTAGAAACACACTCATTATTTGGTTACTAGTTCTGGCCAGTTAACAACTCAATGTTTGTAGGTTGTGGGCTATGAAGAGGATTTTTCGGGTAAGCAAACGCTCATAGGCAGAGTTTGAACCTGGAAGTAGCATGTCATGAAACTGCATCTGCGCTTGCAAATTCACAAAGCCTCTTAGGAACCACCTTGCTTGAGGATTGTGATTGTCAAAAGATGGAGATCCCTATTCTTGGCAGACACATGGCCTATGAACTTATTCTGAAAGGTTCAGTATGTATGGCTTATATTCTCAGAAATCTATGTTTTTTGATGGCAGTGTTGAATCATCATTGAAGTTGTAAGAACGAAGTCATTATTTGGTTACTAGTTCCAGCTGGTTAACAACTCATTGTTTGTAGGTTGTGGGCTATGAAGAGGATTTTTCGGGTAAGCAAATGCTCATAGAAAGAGTTTGAACCTGGAGTAGCATGTCATGAAACTGCATCTGCCATTGCAAATTCAAAAAGGTTCTTTGAACCACCTGGCTTGAGGATTGAAGTTGTCGGAAGATGGAGATCCCCATGTTCTTGGCGGACCACATGGCCTGTGATGAACTTATTCTGAAAGGTTTGTTATATATGGCTTATAATCTAAGTTATCTATGTTTTTGAATGTCCATCTTTAGCCTACCTTCATTCAAAGACCATAATTTGTTTGAAGATCCTTAGCTTGTTTGCATTGTTCTATTTTTTTCAGGCTAGTTACTTTTGTTTTTGCGGCATCCAGTAAAACAAGCACCACCTAGATCGGGACAAATAATCTCAAATGCTATTCTTTCTCTTGAGATAATTTTAATTGCAAAACTCAAATCATTCTGAATGCTATTCTTAATAGTTAGCACTCGGAAATAAATGATATTCTTGGTTATCTTCTCGAGCATTTGATTTCAATTTGAAGTATATGTGATGTCTTGTGCTTTGTGAGTTTTATCAATTTCAATTTGAAATGCATGTGATGTTTCGCACATGTCTTGCAAGGACATGTTCCTGATGCCCCCCCCCTGCAACTGAGGACTAGTTGGAGCAGACAAGCAAGGTAAATTTTAGACACAGGTTTAATGCCATTACTTCATTCCATTTTTTTTTCCTCAACTCCTTTTTCTTCATTTTTCTTTTTAAGATTCATGATCAAAAGCTGCAACGAAACTGTATCCTTCTATTGACATTGATGCATTTTATGTTTAAACTTTTGATTTCTTTTGCATTTGGTTTAATCTTTAATGGTGCCAGATTTTTCCACCCGACGGTTCTGTCAATGATAAAGACCATCCAAAAGTTACTCCAGATGGTGGTTTACCTAACCAATGGTTAAAAAGGTAAGATTTGACTCGACCCTTTCTCCTTGATTCACTCAAGGAAACACCATGCTGAATGGGAGTTGTTCAACGATGACGTTGAAAGGAAAATATTAATGAGACCATCCAACAAAGTCGATATGAAAGTAAGCTTTTTTTCAATTATTTTTCTTATTCTTCACTCAGGAATTGTTTCCTAGAATAACACTGGTTTGACTTTGACTGGATCCATAGTTTTTGACTGCCTTTCCAAACCGTTCAAACCATACTCTGGGAGATTGTTTAAAGCCCATATAATGATTTCTTTAACTTACACACTTTGTTAATCCCGAGATCCACCTCAAAACCAGGTGGCAAGTCCATAAAAACCTCTTCTTTAAGATCCCCATTGAGAGAGACATTCTTCACATCAACTTGATAAAGAGGCCAATCAAAATTAACTGCCACAGACAACAAGATTCTAATAGAATTAATTTTAGCTACTGAAGCAAATATTTCTTGATAATCAATGCCATGGGTCTGAGTGAACCCCTTGCCAACCAATCTGACCTTGTACCTTTCAATACTACCATCAGCTTTACATTTTACAGTGAACACCCATTTGCATCCCACCGTCTTCTTATCTTTTGGTAGTTCGATTATGTCCCATGTGCAATTTTGTTTCTATGCAATTTCTCTTCAATCACTACTAATTTCCAATTCAAATCATTTAGGGTTTCCTGTATATTCCTTGGAACAAATAGGTTGGTTATTTTGGATGTGAAGGCTTTATGACAGTCGGACAATCTATGATAAGAAAGATAGTTTTCAATGGGATATTTGGTGCATTTACGAGTACCTTTCCTATGGGCAATTGGAATATCAAGATCATAGACATCAGGTAATGGATTAGAAGGAGATGAAGAACTAGGAGAAATAGGAGTAGAGTGTCTAATACCTGGATCTTCAGGATCATTCATCGGAGTATTTGATTGGTCCTGTGATAAGTCAATTGTCTGATCTCGGACTCTTTGAGTCAAGTTTCTTCTAGTATAAACCTGAAGTTCAGGGTTTCGACTTGTAGAGTCATTTTGTAGTGTTTTTCCCCCTGAAGAAGAACTCTCCATACTTGGTATCGAAGGATTAGAGCTCATAATGGCAGGACCACTGATGTTTGGGAGAGATAAAGTATCCCAAAAATTATTTTCAAGGTTAGATATCTCCTCCTGAAGAAAATTTAGGCCAAAAAAAGATTGGTTTTCCAAAAAAGACACATCCATACTCTCAAAATACTTGTGGGTCAAAGGATCAAAACATTTGTAAGCTTTCTTATGAGAAACATAGCCTACAAAAATGCATTTAGTGGCTCGAGGATCAAGCTTAGTTCAAGAAAGAGGAGAAGTATAGACATAAGCAGTACATCCAAACAATTTAATTGGTAAATCAGATGACAACCGATTATTAGGAAAAAACTCATTGAAGTGATTAAGAGGAGTTTTAAAATTCAAAACCTTAGACGACATTCGATTGATCAGATATGCAGCTGTAAGAACGACATCATCCCACAAATATTTTGGAACATTCATAGAGAATATAAGGGCACGAGCAACTTCAAGTAAGTGTCTATTCTTTTGCTCAGCAATGCCATTATGCTGAGGCGTGTCACGACACGTAGCTTGATGAAAAATGCCCTTTTCTTGCAAAAGATTGGTTAATTGTTCATTGAAATATTCAGTATCGTTATCAGAGTGAAGAATTTGAATTTTAGTTTGAAATTGAGTCTTTATCATATTATAAAACCGAACAAAAACCTCTTTTACCTTTGACTTTTTTGTTAACAAATAAAGCCAAGTTAAACGAGTGTGGTCATCTATAAAGGTAACAAACCAACCTTACCACTATGAGTTAAGACTTTAGACGGACCTCAAACATCAGTGTGAATTAAGGAAAAAGGTGATGAAGCCTTGTACGGTTTAGGCAAATAGGTGGATCGATGATGTTTGGCAAAAATGCAACTTTCACATTGAAAAACTGAACAATTAAATCCTTTAAATAAATTGGGAAACAAATACTTTAAATAAAAGAAATTTGGATGCCCTAATTTACGATGCCAAAGTATGATAGTTTCTTTAACAAAAGGAGAACAAACACTACTCAAGCCCTGAACTTTTTTATGATTAGCAAAAACTTCATCAAAGTAATAGAGACCATCAATCATCCTAGCACGTCCAATCATCCCCCTCGATTCCTGATCCTGAAAGATACAATGAGTTTCACAAAAGATAACATGACAGTTAGCATCCTTAGAGAGTTTACTAACAGACAACAAGTTACAGGCTAAGTTTGGAACATGAAGGACAGAACGTAATATAAGGTTTGTAGTTACTTTTCGTACAATAGAGGTGAAGCTACCATCGACAATGCGAATTTCTTCATTGCAATACACATGAGAATATGATTCAAATAACAAGAGGAACTGGTCATATGATCAGAAGCTCCAAAGTCTATAATCCATGGAGATGAATTAAGACGAGAGAGAGCTTGAGGACAAGTACCTAATTGTGTCAAGGAAATACTTGGATTACCAGATGATGAATTGATCTGTAGCAGCTTCAAAATTTGATCAATTTGCTCTTTGTTAAACGAGTTGGAGTCAACAACATTAGCATTAGAGGCATGTTGCCTAGAACTTTTCCAATTTGCAGGTTTTCCATGAAGTTTCCCACAAGTTTCACGTGTATGTCGAGGTTTATTGCAATGGTCGCACCAGACACGAGGCTTTTCATGTGGCTTATTGGATTGATTGTAAGTCTTCATTGCAGTATTTTCAGTCAACCTTATCCCCCAGTTTGAGGTTGAGGTCAATAAGCTGATTGAAGTCGGGTTCATCTGCAAAGTCAAATATCCAATGTGGATAGCCAACATTGTCCTGGTTAGAAAAAAGAATGGACAGCTTCGTGTCTGCGTAGACTTTCGCGACCTAAACAACGTATGGCAGAAAGACGATTTTTCATTGCCAATCACAGAGATCATAGTCGATGCGACAATGGGACATGAGGCCTTATCCTTTATGGACGGACCTTCTGGGTATAACCAGATACGAATGACCCTCGCAGACGAGGAAATGGCTGCATTTCGAACCCCAAAAGGGATATATTGCTACAAGGTAATGCCCTTTGAGTTGAAGAACGTTGGCGCTACTTATCAACGTGCCATGCAGAAGGTGTTTGACGATATGCTGCACAAATACGTGGAATGCTATGTGGATGACCTTGTGGTAAGACCAAGCCACTTGAAAGATCTAAGAACCATGTTCGATCGTCTGCGAAAGTACTAGTTAAATGTGAACCCCCTCAAATGCGCGTTCGGCGTAACTTCAGAAAAGTTTCTAGGCTTCGTTGTGAGACATCGAGGGATAGAGATAGACTGATCCAAGATCGATGCCATCCAGAAGATGCCAAGACCAAGGAATCTATATGAGCTGAGAAGTTTGCAGGGACGTCTGGCCTACATTTGAAGGTTTATTTCTAACTTGGCAGGACGATGTCAACCCTTTCAAAGACTGATGAGAAAAGGAGAGAAATTCGAATGGAATGAGGCCTGCCAGAATGCTTTCGATAGCATAAAGAGGTGCCTAATCAGCCCTCTTGTCTTAGGAGCCCCAGTAACAGGCAAACTGTGATATTGTACATCGCATCACAAGAGAGATTGCTGGGGGCACTGTTGGCACAAGAAGGAGAGAAGGGAAAAGAACGTGCTCTCTACTACTTAAGTAGGACCTTAAACGGAGCCGAGATCAACTATTCTTCTATCGAGAAGACGTGCCTTGTGCTCTTCTTTGTCATAGATAAGTTGAAGCATTACATGCAAGCCTTCACAGTCCACTTAATTACGAAAGTTGATCCCATCAAGTACGTCCTGTCCAGGCCAATCATCTCGAGATGTTTAGCCAAGTAGGCAATCATGCTTCAATAGTAAGACATCGTTTATGTACCGCAAAAGGAAAAAAGGGCAGCCATTGGTCGACTTCTTGGCAGATCACCCAGTTCCATCGGATTGGGAGTTAAGTGAAGACTTGCTCAACGATGAAGTTCTCTTCACAGGAACCTCAGGGCTATGGGTCATGTTCTTTGATGGTGCGGCACGGAGAAGTGGTGTGGGGGCAGGTATTGTCCTCATTTTGCCAGAAAAGCACATGTTGCCTTATAGCTTCGCACTTGCCGAGTTATGCTAAAACAACGTCGCTGAATACCAAGCCTTGATAATTGATCTCCAAATGGCCTTAGAGATTGGGGTAGCTTGTATAGAGATCTTCGGTGACTCAAAGTTGATAATCAATCGACTATTATGCCAGTACGAGGTGAAGCATGACGACTTGAAACCCTACTTCACTTACGCTCGCCAGTTGATAGAAAAGTTCGGAAGCGTGATGTTGGAGCATGTCCCCAGGACGGAGAATAAGAAAGCAGATGCCTTGGCAAACCTAGCCACTGCCTTAACGGTCCTAGATAATGTGCCCCTTAATATATCGCTTGGTCGGAGATGGGTTGTACCTCCAGTTGGGACTGCAAGTGGGCAAACGAATGCGATATCAGTGTACCTAATCGACGAGGAAGATTGGCAGCAGCCCATCATAGATTACCTTGAGCATGGAAGGCTACCAGACGACCCCCGCCGTAAAATCGAGGTTTGAAGGAGGGCCGCACATTTCATTTACTACAAAAGGGGTCCTACACCGTTGATCCCTTGAAGGTCTTTTCCTTCGATGCCTCAGTAAAAAGAGTCAGCAAAGGCTTTGTAGGAAGCACACTCAGGCGTATGCGGGTTATTATTGGTCGGGGATGATCCAGGACTCGATGGAATAAGCAAAGAAGTGTGAAGTCTGTCAATATCATGTGAATTTCATTCATCAACCACCCGAGCCTCTACATCCAACCATAGCCTCGTGGCTTTTCGAAGCATGGGGGCTTGATCTGGTCGGCCCTATACACCTAAGTCATCAGCAGAGCACTCCTATATCCTCGCAGCCACTGATTATTTTTCAAGATGGGTTGAGGCTGTCGCTTTAAGAGAAGCTAAGAAAGAAAACGTGGCGGATTTTATCCACACTCATATCATTTATCGGTACGGTATTCCCCATCGGATTGTGACGGATAATGGGAGACAATTCTCCAACAGCTTGATGGACAGGTTGTGTGAAAAATTCAAATTCAAGCAGTACAAGTCATCCATGTATAACGCCGCCGCAAATGGGAGCAGGTGTCTAAAGCTCAAGAGGAAGGAGGACTAGGGCTGGGAGGTTTAAAAGAAAAAAAATCTGGCTCTTTTAGCAAAATGGGGCTGGAGATTTATGAATGAGAGCTCCTCCCTTTGGTGTAAAGTGGTCAAAAGCATTCATGGCAGCAACTTGTTTGGTTAGCACACTTCAGGCAAGGCAGGTTGCAGTCTTAGAAGCCCTTGGATCAACATTTCAAGGTCGTGGCAGAAAGTGGACAATCTGGCTGTTTACGTCTTAGGTAATGGCCACAAAATTGGCTTTTGGTTGGATGCTTGGGTAGGCAATCCTCCTTTTAAGACTAGATTCCCTAGTTTATTCCGTTTAACTACCCAACCTTTTGGCTCAATATCGGATCATTGGGATCAAAGCTTTTCCTCTTGGAACATTTCTTTTAGAAGATTACTTAAAGAAGAGGAAATTTCTGACTTCCAAGCGTTGTTAAGCATAGTGGCACAAATAGAAGTGAAGAATGCCCCCGATACTCGTTCATGGTCACTGGAATCCAATGGTCTTTTTTGGGTAAAATCCTTAGCCACTCACCTCTGCAAAGCCCCTCCAGTCGATAAACTCCTAAGTCAAACTCTTTGGAAGTATAAAAGCCTGAGGAGATTAAACATAGTTCTATGGATAATGATTTTTGAAACCTTAAACTGTTCAAGTGTGCAGCAAAAGAAGCTTGCCTCCCATTACATTTCTCCCAATAGTTGTGCTTTGTGTAAAAGGAATTGAGAAGATCTCCAACACCTTCACTTCGATTGCGATTATGCTCAAAGCTGCTGGATTTCACTCTTCAAGTTCTTCAACTTAAGCTGGGTTTTCGGGGCAGTTTTTAGAGATAATGTCCAGCAGCTGATAGTAGGTCCAAGCCTTAAAAAATCTCATTAAATTTTATGGGTCAATGCAGTAAAGGTAGTGTTATCTGAGTTGTGGTTTGAACGGAACCAAAGAATCTTCCAAAACAAGGAAACTCCATGGTTTACAAGGTTTGAAGCAGCCAAGCTTAAAGCCTCACTTTGGAGCTCTCTCAATAGCACCTTCCCAGATTACTCTAGCCAGGAAATTAGTTTGAATTGGCATGCCTTTCTTTCTTCGACATTTTGAAGCCTCCTTTCCAAAGGATTTTTAGCTACCAATGTTTTATTTGTTCTTAGGGGGGGGGGGGGGGGGGGGGGGGTTGGCAGAGGCATTTAACAAGACATTATGCAACCTGTTGAAGAAAATTGTTTCCAAGTCGAAGAGAGATTGGCAGGAGAAGATCGTTGAAGCGTTGTGGGCTTATCGCACCACTCACCGTACCCCTATAGGAGTCCCCCCGTACTCTCTCATTTATGGGGTAGAAGTTGTCCTTCCTTTGGAAAGAGAAATTCCATCGCTAACTATAGCGGTGCAAGAAGGGCTGACTATAGAGGACAGTGCCAAACTGCGAATCCAAGAGTTGGAAGCACTAGATGAAAAGCGATTAGAAGCTTAACAAGCATTGGAATGTTACCAGGCACGAATGTTTAAAGCCTTCGATAAACATGTAAAGCCTCGATCCTTTCAAATTGGTGATTTAGTGCTCGTCGTAAGAAAACCAATTATCACGACAAGACATACGGGAAATAAGTTTACACCTAAATGGGACGGGCCCTACGTCGTCAAAGAAGTCTACACAAACGGAGCATACAAGATAGTTGATCAAGACGGGCTAAGAATCGACCCAATCAACGAAAAATTTTTCAAGAAGTTTTATGTTTAACAAATGTAAAGAAAAAATATTTGTACGAATTACGTTATGACTTGATCCCCATCATTATAAGGGGTATGTAGGCAGCTTAAAGAGATTTACGTTCGGTCACGTGATCAAAAAAATATATATGTGCATGTACATGAGTCCGATGTAAAAAAAATATAGGTAAATAAACAAATAGGAGAAGCAGAAATTTAAAGAAAGTTATAAAAACATCACTGAGGAAATAACAAAAAAAACTTTCACATAAGAGATTTCAACACTACAATAGTCGAATATAGTAGCTAAAAAAAAGATACAAGAAAAAAAACTCCTAGGCCACTGCCTACTGAGGTATGCCTAATCCAATAAGACAAGTGACATCAAGTCAAGGTACCCAGTGGTAGTTCTCTAGCTCCTGCTGCATGGCTTCTAACACCTGACGTAGGACATCCAAAGCTTTGATATTTTTGTCAGAAAGGATTGAGGTGGTCTCGATCTCGTTTATCGCCCCCCGCATCTCCGAGGCCTCAAGCTTATGTCGAGTCAAAAGGCCCTCGCTCTCAGTAATCAATCGCGATATTTCGGCCCGTTCGGCCCTGATGGCCTCCAACCTGGCTAACAGTTCCTCTTCTTCTTATAAGGCCTGAGAGTCGTGTCTAAGTAGCGCCTTTCGTTTAGCAAAACCACTACTCTCATTATACAGTATTTTCTCCAGACAGACAACCTCCTCCAGACGTTGCTCCTTACTTGTTTGAGTTAATTGAGAGGAGAAGGATAACTGAAACTGATTATACTTCTCCACATTTCGAAAGTTCTCATCTACAAGTTTTCTGAGAGGAGGGAGGTTGGCACCACAAATGTCGAAAATGGCTCGGAATATCGCATGGGTTTCTTTCTCCAGACTAAAAACCTTATCGAAAGGAGTACGCATGCTCTTCTTGTGCATAGTATCCCACATGGCTGAGGTCGCATGGCGTCGAACGTCGGAAACCACAGTGGCAGCACAAAACTCGAAAATATCGAGAACGGCCAGGGGTGCTGCCCTATTTACTCGCCTAGAGAGCTCACGATCATTTTGACTTGTCAAGACCTTCGACGCTTCTCTGGGTTGGAGAACTCTTCCTGCCGCAGACACCAAGGGGCAACTAATTTCCTTGGCTACGGGATCTGAAGCCTCGATGTTCCCGATGACCACCGCCTCCTTGACGTGAGGGATGTCACCGGGGATAGCACGCACTTGACAGAACCTTGGTGCGGATCCACTGGCAGCGCTTCAGAGGTACCAACTCTCTTAATGGCTGAGTCAACAACAAAAGGGCCCACCGAAGATTCTTCACTTCCCGATACCTCAAATCCTTAAAGAGAGAGGTTCATGGGTGACTGTAAAAAAGAGGGAGACTAAATGTAAATCGTACAGTAAAAAAGACAAGATGAGAAGACACACAAAAAAAGACGACGTACCAGTAGGTTGAGAGTGTTAGGAGCTGTTGGATCATTTTGAAGCCTCTTAAGAAAATCGGTATCCGACGCCCTGAGCTTTTTGGAGGGTCGCTTCTAGTAACGGTCGTCGGTACTACTACGACTGTCCTCTTCAATCGGCTTGGAAGCGTCTTTTTGTGTGACCGCTGTCGTCTCCTCAGTCAGGTGAAGCTACTTCCTCCCATGGTTGATCCCTCTACCTTCGGGTAGTCTGGGTGGCGCTGGGGGAGGAATAGAGTGGGTCACTAACAGATGACGATTCTCTTCGAAGTAGTTCTCGTGCTTTGTTAACCACCAATCCTTGAACTGTGGAGTAACATGGGTGTGCGAATCCAATGTACGAGTCATCGGCAGGAATACTTGAGACAAGGGCTTGCGCCTCGTGCATACTCTTCAATAATGCAAAACGTTCGACGTAGGGGTGGGTGGTATTCCCCCTATATCATTTGGAATATCCTGATGGAAGCCAAACTGTCGACCAAAGCGAAAGGGACTATACGACTCTATAGTTTGGACATTCTCACACTAGGAGGATAAATAGTCTGACCGCATGCTGGAGAAATAACTGGACTTCAGAAAAGATAGGTCTCTACCATCAGTTAGGCGTTCATGCCTACTCTTGTTATGAATGCTCGTGTGCCACTGAGTATTGGTGCCGCTGTGGATCAACTCCTGTGCCTCGTACTCGTCGAAGTAAATCAAGCCACCTTCGCCAGAAAAGCTGGCCATCTTGTAACCCCGAACAGCTGTAGGAACGAGGTAATGCGTGTTGAAGTAATGGGCCAACCATAGACATAATGTATGGGGAAGTGAAAGTCCATATGCCGGATTGAATTCGAAGCCTTTGTTATCAGCCCTAGGCCATGATAGATGTTGGCCAAGACCGAAACGACGAGACTATAAACAGTCCCGTGAGCCATCAAGCTAGTCATTCTGAAGACCCTGGGATTAAGGTAACCTCCCTTCTGGGGAAATACAAAAAGACATAACCAGTAGGATAGAAAGGCAGCCAGATAGGTTTTGTCCTTCAACTCGTCTCCTACCTCTAGCACCGCGAATAGCATGTTTTCCCTGCTCGACCAATCTCGAAACGTGATCTGCATACCATTAGGATTTTGGCTTTCTTTTGCTTTCGTGTAATGGACTTTTCATATTTGCGAGCCCTCAGGAACCAAAAAGAAATCCAGGAGTTGATAGACACTGAGGAGTCATGCTTCGAGGGAGTCATGTGATTTTCTCTCTACGAGCACACTATCGAAAAATACGACTGAAAAAGGTGTTCATATGTTTTTGGCAAGTACTTTTCTTTGTCGCGGTAATCAGTTAGCTCTTCGAGGGAAGGAACCACTTCTTCGTAAAAGCTTCCTTTAACTAGAAGGCCTCGAATAACCAGAGGTCCCTTAAAGAAATTGATGCTTCTCCTGCCGTGGTATGAAGAGTGTTGGTTGAAGGGCACTAGGCTTCACAGAAAGATCGAACTACGTCACTATTGTAATCATATGTGTACAGGGAGGCCGTCACTACGCCAAACAAACTAGTATCGCGAAGGAATCGCATGTTTCAACCTACTACAACCTCAAACCACTCCCAATAATAGTCAACAAAGCCGAATTCTCCAGGGACTTTTGTTATGATGGTCCAGCGGACCCGGCTCTTAATTATACGACGCTCAAGAGTTAGCACTCGATCTGGATTAGGGGTCTCCTCATGAATAGAAGATCACAGGATCCATGAACGCTTTCCCCGGGTCAAGGGCACTTCCATCGATAATTTGGAAAGGATGATGTTGTCGTCTAGACTTGGCCAGCGATCAGTGAAAGGACTGGCTAATGACTTCGCCACAGGAAAGTTGAGCCCTTCCTTTATGGGCTGACTCCCGATCTTTAAGAATCACGAGATGCCTCTCATCAGATGAATCGTGCTCAGTGAAGTGAAACCATCGTTTTACAAAAAAATGTCACAGGGGGATGAGCCTCAACCATAGGGTTCAAAGATATATATATTAAAAAAACCCTTATTCTCCGTGACAATTTGCTAAAAGAAACGGGAATGGGGGAACCGTAGTAGACCCGACTAGGATCGAATAAGAGAGTTGTAAGCCTTTGCAGGGTCCCTCCCATGACGATCAGGATACACGAGCAGCACTGCAAGGCAGACCTTTCCGGGATCCTCCCTAGGGTGATTGAATGAGAGAGTTGTGAGCTTTTGCGGGGACCCTCCTATGACGATCAGGATACACGAACGACGCTACAAGGTGGACCTTTCCGAGATCCTCCCTAGGGTGCCTTTGCGGGGCCCCTCCCATGATGATCAGGATGCACGAACGGCGTTACAAGGCAGACTTTTCCGGGAGCCTTCCTAGGGTGATCGAATGGGAGAGTTGTAAGCCTTTGCGAGACCCCTCCCATGACGATCAGGATACACGAGCCGTTACAAGACGGACATTTCTGAGATCCTCCCTAGGGTGATCGAATGGGAGAGTTGTAAGCCTTTAGGGGGCCTCTCCCATAACAATCAGGATACACGAACGGCACTACAAGGCAGACCTTTTGGGGATCCTCCCTAGGGTGATCGAATGGGAGAGTTGTAAGCCTTTGCAGGGCCCCTCCCATGACGATCAGGATACACGAACGACACTACGAGACAGACCTTTCCGGGATCCTCCCAAGGGTGATCGAACGGGAGAGTTGTAAGCTTTAGTGGGGCCCCTCCCATGACAATTAGGATGCATGAGCGGCGCTACAAGGCAGACCATTCCGAGATCCTCCTTGGGGTGATTGAATGGGAGAGTTGTAAGTCTTTGCGGGGCCGTTCCCATGAGGATCAGGATACACGAACGGCGCTACAAGGCGGACCTTTCCGGGATCCTTCCTAGGGTGATCGAATGGAAGAGTTATAAGCCTTTGTGGGGCCCCTTCCATGACGATTCACGAACGGCGCTACAAGCGGGATCCTCCCTAGGGTGATCGAATGTGAGAGTTATAAGCAATTACGGGACCTCTCCCATGACGATCAAGATGCACGAACGACGCTACGAGGCAGACCTTTCTGAGATCCTTCCTAGAGTGATTGAATGGGAGAGTTATAAGCCTTTGCGGGGTCCCTCCCATGACGATCAGGATGCACGAACGATGCTACAAGATAGACGATGATCGAATGAGGGGGTTGTAAGTCTTTGCGGGGCCTCCCATGACGATCAGAAAGCACAAACATAAGCGCGAATAGGGATACAACAGTGAAGGGCAGATCATATACGGAAGCAAAAAGCATCTTGAATAAAAGGGTTATGAAACTTTGAGCACCGCCTGGGTGTGATTCCGACAACTAGTGAAGAGTTGTTCGCATATCGGGATTCCCGATGGCATTCTGATGGAGACTTTTTACAATGGCTTAGACCAACCAATGCAAGCAGTTGTTGATGCCTCCGCAGCAGGAGGATTAATGGACAGATCATATACGGAAGCAAAAAGCATCTTGGATCGCATCTCGCGACATTCAGATGAGTGGATTGATATCGGGTTCGAGGAAAGAAGTCTGGAGCAAGAAAGAGTAGAAGATGCTGTTGTGCCAACTGTTGCAATGAGCACACTGGTAGACCAGATGACCACAATGACCTCGCTCCTTCAGACTATGGCTAATCGACACAACCATCTCTCTCAAGGTTCAGTGCAAGTTAATGCGTTGACACACGTGGCTGCAATGAATTGCGTTCAATGTGGAGAGGAACATCCAGCAGAAGTCTGCTCGTGGAATCAACAGTCCGTATATCCTGTCTACAATGAACTGTTTGGCAACACCTACAACCCTGGTTGGCGGAATCACCCAACTTTAAGTTGGGACGGGAATTACAACCAGGGGAGCGACAGCTTTCATCAGAACAGTTATCAAGGGAATCGAGGCAACCCTCCGGTCTTCATTAATCTGGACCATAGCCCAGGTAGCTCTGAAGGTATGCCACCCTATGACCAACCGTTCTTATCTGATACCTCTTGCAGTACCTCGTCTCTAGAGACATCATTGAAACATTATATCAAAAAGAGCGAGGCAATTAGACAGTCGCAAGCTCCACCCTTCGGGATTTGGAAGAACAGATTGAACAACTTGCGACTGAGTTGAAAAATAAAGCGCCTGGTACGCTGCTCAGCAATTCAGGAGCATCGGGGCCGCGAGGTAAAGAGCAATGTCAAGCAGTGACATTGAAAAGTGGTAAGACAACCGCCCTTGTGCCACCAGTACCAGATTCAATAACAATACCAATAGAATTAACCATCGAAGATGACCAATCAACCAGTAATGGCAAAATTACCAGTTCAGAAGTAAGTACATCGACAATAGATGAATCTCATCAAGACTTGAATTCTAAATCAACGCAACCTCCAGTCATTACAACACAGCAAGCACATGACCTCAATGAATAGCCAAATAAACAAGAAGTACGGTGGGATCCTCCACCTTTCCCATCCAAGCTGAAAAAGAAAGATGATAGTAAGCAATTTCAGAGGTTCCCGGACGTTCTCCGACAACTACACATCAATATTCCTTAATAGAAGCTCTGGAACAGATGCAGAGCTATGTAAAATTTCTCAAGGATATTCTGGCTAACAAAAGAAAGATCGGGGAAAATGAAACAGTTGCGTTAACATATGAATGCAGTGCGCTGTTTCAGAACAATATCCCCACTAAAATGATAGATCCTGAGAGTTTTACATTGCCCTGCTCAATAGGAGGGAAAAAGGTTGGAAATGCGCTGAGCGATTTAAGGGCGAGTATAAACCTAATGCCTTGTCGATCTTCAAAAAGCTAGATATCGACAACGCAAGACTAACTACGATTACATTACAGTTGGTCGATAGATCGATAACGCATCCCGAGGGCAAAATAGAGGATGTACTCGTGCAAGTGGATAAGTTTATCTTCCCGACAGACTTTATCATATTGGATTATGAAGCTGACAGAGAAGTGCCTATCATCTTGGGTCGTCCATTTCTTGTAACAAGGCGAGCACTGATCGATGTACAAAAAGGAGAACTCACCATCAGGGTTGACGATCAGCAAGTGAAGTTCAACGTTCTCAATGCGTTGAAGTACCCAAGTGATATGGAGAATTGCCAATATGTTGAGGAATTACGGGAAGAATCTTGGCACGAGCCCTTAGAAGAGTTGGAGGAAGAGGATTTTGGAATCGGCGCAATGTGGGAGGAGAATTGCACTGCAATACAAGTTGAATCAAAAACCACTCAAGTTATTTGAACGAACATCACAACGTACGAAGTCATCCTTGGTAGAACCACCCGTGTTAGAGTTGAAGTCGTTGCTTGTGCATCTCAAGTATGCCTACTTAGGAGGCAGATCCTGAAGAACAACGCAAAGACTTTAGGATGGACCTTGGTAGACATTCGAGGAATCAGTCCCTCGTATTGCATGCACAAGATTCGTCTGGAAGAAGGAAAAACGGGATCGATAGAAAGGCGACGTCGCTTGAACCCTGCCATGAGGGAGGTTGTGAAGAAAGAGATAGTAAAGTGGCTGGATGCAGGCGTCATCTACCCAATATCTAATAGTAACTGGTTGAGCCCAGTGCAATGCGTTCCAAAGAAAGGGAGGATGACAGTCGTCACCAACGACAAGAATGAATTAATTCCCACAAGAACAACTACGGGTTGGAGAATCTATATGGATTACCGCAAGTTAAATTTGGCCACTAAAAAGGACCACTTCCCACTCCCGTTTATTGATCAAATGTTAGATAGACTTGCTGGGAATGAATTCTTCTATTTTCTTGACGGCTACTCAGGGTACAACCAAATAGCAATTGCGTCGGAGGATCAAGATAGAACAACCTTCACGTGCCCATTTGGTACGTTAGCATTCCGTCGCATGCCGTTTGGACTCTGCAACGCGCCAGACAATTTCCAACGATGTATGATGGCGATATTTTCAGATTACTTGGAGGAGTCAGTCGAGGTATTCATAGATGATTTTTCAGTTTTCGGCAATAATTATGACTCCTGTTTATCTAACCTTGAGAAAGTCTTGAAGAGATGTGTGGAAACGAATCTGATTCTGAACTGGGAAAAATGCCACTTTATGGTTGAAGAAGGAATTGTACTGGGTCATAAAATGTCAAAGGCAGGATTGGAAGTTGATCAGGCGAAAATCGACGCAATTTCCAAGCTACCTCCACCAGTAAATGTGAAAACACTTAGGAGCTTTCTGGGACACGCTGGGTTTTATCGAAGATTTATTCACAACTTCTCCCAGATCGCAAGGCCCCTAAGTGTGCTCTTTGAAGCTAACCATGAATATAATTTTGATGATGCGTGCACTGAAGCATTCAACACATTGAAAGATGCGCTCATCACCGCACCCATTCTGATTGCGCCTGACTGGACGCAACCATTTGCGTTGATGTGTGATGCTAGCGGGTATGCTGTGGGCGCAGTTTTGAGTCAGCGTAAGGACAAGGTTTTTCATCCTATCTACTATGTGAGTAAAACATTGAATGATGCGCAGGAGAATTATACAACCACAGAAAAGGAAATGCTCGCAATGGTATTTGCATTGGAGAAATTTCGACAGTACTTAATCGGAACAAATATTGTGGTGTATACTGATCACTCTGTGATCAAATATCTGACGACAAAGAAGGATGTGAAATCGAGACTGATACGGTGGGTGTTACTCCGATAAGAGTTTGACCTAGAAATCAAGGACCGGAAGGGCACTGAGAACCAAGTCGCTGATCATCTATCAAGATTGGAAAATTGCGAGGTTTAGGAGAAAGAAAAAGATATTGAAGATAGATTCCCCAATGAGCTACTGATGTTAATAGGCATTAATGTTCCCTGGTATGCGGACATTGTGAACTTCATCCTTTGCGGCCAAGTACCAGAGGAATATACTTACCAGGAGAAGAAGAAGCTGGGACATGACGTCAAATTTTATTTCTGGGACGACCCATTCCTATATCGACTTGGACCTGATCACATTTTATGTCGATGCGTTCCTGGTCACGACGTCAAGCACATTCTGGAGCTTTATCATGAGTCCCCTTACAGAGGATATTTTGGGGGGCAGCAGACAACCGTAAAGGTCCTACAGAGTGGCTACTTCTGGCCAACATTGTTTAAGGATGCCCATGCCCACATTATTCAGTGCGATAGATACCAGAGAATGGGGAATATGTCTAAAAGAAATGAAATGCCTTTGACGTCAATCTTGGAGGTCGAATTATTTGATGTATGGGGAATCGACTTTATGGGCCTATTTCCACCATCAGAAGGTCATCATTACATCCTGGTCGCGGTTGATTACGTATCAAAATGGGTTGAGGCCATCGCATGTGCCAAGAATGATGCGGCCACAATGGCGAAGTTTCTCAAGAAAAATATCTTTGCCCGATATGGAACGCCACAGGCTGTAATCAGCGATGAAACTCTCACTTCATCAACCGCATAATCACCAACTTGTTGACTAAATTTAACGTCAGCCATAGAATTGCAACCGCTTATCACCCACAGACTAATGGGCAGACGGAGATTTCTAACCGAGAGATCAAACTATCTTGGAGAAGGTAGTTAGTACCTCCAGGAAGGATTGGTCACCCAAGCTCGACGAAGCGCTGTGGGCATACAGGACTGCCTACAAAACTCCAATTGGCATGTCCCCATATGCCCTGGTCTTCGGAAAAGCTTGTCATCTGTCGTTCGTGTTGGAACATAAGGCGATGTGGGAATGCAAGAAGCTGAACTTTGATCTAGCAAGTGCGGGAAAGTCCGAAAATTGCAACTGAACCAGCTGGTCAAATGGCGAAGGGATGCCTACGAGAATGCCAAGATCTATAAGGAGAGAACTAAGAAGTGGCATGACGACCGCATAAATAATCGGACATTCGTCGAAGGTCAACAGGTATTATTGTTTAATGCACGTTTGTGATTGTTTCCAGGGAAGTTGAAATCCCACTGGTCTGGGCCATTCCGGATCAAGACTATCTTTCCTCACGGTGCAGTAGAATTGACAACTGAAGATAGAAACAACGTATTTAAAGTCAATGGTCAACGGATTAAGCCTTATTACGGGGGCGATGTGGATCGACGCATGGATACCATTGACTTGGGCAAGCAGGATTAACAACTTGTGGGGGATGTTATTGCGGTAATTCTGAAAACTTTCTCTAATCAGCATCCCTATCTATGTTTACTTGCTTTATTTACTACTTTCTTTACCACTTTCTATATTGCGTTATTTAATGCTTATTAGAATTAGCCTTTAATGCTTTCGGTATTTTCCTTCAATTTAATTCAGTAGTATCTTTCCATGTCATGTTTAATTCCTATAATTTGTAGGCATTAGTAGCGATGTTCTTAAAATTTTTGTGAATGACTGGATGAAAAGTTGCACCGTGATGATGGGTGCATTCCATGATAACAAATACACTTTGGGTTCATTACACCCAAATGCATTGAGTTGAGGGGTGTGTTGCGCTCGTATGTGTTCTTTGCCCATCCTTAGCGAAGATGCACTATGTTGAGGTAGAGTTGTGCTGGTAGAAATACCGTTCGCCTGTCCTCCAGAAATGCGTTGAGTTAAGGGGTGTGTTGCAGGAATACATGCGTTGTTGCCCGTCCTCAGCAAAAATGTATTTATGTTAATGGAAGCGCGGTGTAATTTTTAATCGTGTACCCATCTGAATCAAATTCAAAAGATAACTGCAATTCATTATTTTTCTAGGTTTAATTAAATTCTTTGATTCTTTGTATAGGCAAAAATTTCTGCATTGCGATATTTGTAATTACTTGTATACTTAGTTAATTTTCAATACAACTAAGTAACGATTCTCTCCATATGTATGTGCCTCTTCTTTATCATCCTTTGTCAACTTTGCAATATTCTTAATCTTTCTTTTTGCATTATTCATTATGCTGCCATGATGTATAATATGCATACACCTAGAAACATTTCCCACACCTTGTATTTTCTAACTAACACTTAGTTAATTTGTGGCTATAGCAATGCTTTACCTTTTATCTTTCAAAATTCTACTCAAACCTTCTTTTTGAAATTTTGTCTAAGTGTTTGTCTATTCTGTCCAAACAACGCAATGAGGACCTTGCGCATCTCTAAATTTGGGGGTGGGGAAGGTCTGAGCAGATGAGATCAAGAGTATGCGGTCATTAAGAAAAATGCGCTCATTGTTTTTTTAAAAAAAAATCATATAAACTCCAATGTCAGCGCAAGAGAAACCTAAAAAACAATCCCAATCTGATATGAGTTAAGTTGTGAAAGGAACCTGCTCGTAGTTGGATGTTCGTATGACACCCGTGGGAGCAAGCCAAAACGAAGGTGGGTTTCCAAGAACAACGCAATATGAAAAGAGAAAAATGCAAAAGAAAAATAAAAGAATGTAAGAGACAACTCCTCTGAAATTCATGACTTAAAGTTGAGATTGGCACACAACCGTAGTTGGATGTTCGCATGACACCCGTGGGAACAAGCCAAAACGAAGGGCGTAACCATGATCAATAATCTCTAATAAATGACGCAAAGTTTGACCACCGCATCCAGACGCATCAAGTTATTTTGACAAGAAGAGGTAAACATTCTTTTTAAAAAAAATTAGAAAAGTATTTTTTAGCAAAAATTTGTAATATAGAAGAATAAAGTAGAGCTTTGTTAGGAATTAGTAAGGATAGAAGGAAATTGTGATGTTAAGTAATATGTGCCTAGGTGGAGCATTCGAAGCAAACAATCGACGCAAAATTTAGATAGGAATTGAGCAATATTGCCTTAGTAGAAGATATGTTTGAGGACAAGCATATATCTAAATTTGGGGGTGTGATAACTTGTAGAAATGCAAGTTATTTATACTGCTTTATTTAGATATTGCAGTCAAAAGAGAGAAAAGTTGCGTCAATTGTAGAGAAATTAGCTAAGAACTACAAGAATTATAAATTGTCGTCAATATACCCACTGACATCATTGCGATGGTAGAAAAGAATATTTCAAGTCTGTTTTGCAGGAAATCAAGTCACCGCATGTGTTCATGGCTCAAGAGAAAAAGAACGACGCATCTACGTCGCATTGCGCCAATCATTCAGAAATGAATAGACGATCAACGCAATGGCGGCGCATGCGACAATCGATCAAGAGCTAAGCGATTTCGCAACTTCAACTGCATGCGATAATAAAAAACAACACTGCATGCAGGCACACAATCGAAGATGCAAAAGAGCAACGCAATTGTGGAGGATCCTGACATGTGTACAACTGACCGTTGTGCATTTCTGACAAGATTGATCGCGTAACAGAAGGAATATTCACTCCACCATTTCCGAAATTCCCATAACAATAAAGTGGGGTCCACAAGTCAGAGAGTCAAAGCTGAGCCTATAAATAACCTCTGAAATTCTATGAGAAGATATACTTGATATGGGCATATTTTGATATTTGTATGTTGAGAGAGAAACTGATCTGAAGAGCCTAATCGGAGAAGATCTGGGAAGATTTAAGAGACAAGGCCGAGAGATGAGTTTCAGGGCAAATCCTTTTTATCCCCACCGTTGAAGCTCTGTACCAAGGTCACTTCTACCGGAGGAGCAAGCCCGAGAGGGAAGCTCTTCTCTACATTCACTCCATCCGCCGGCAAGCAAATCCATCGTCCATATTTGTGTTAAGACGTTGAAACTTTTCTGTATTTGTTTCTATCTCTTTATCATCAATTGTATTCATCTTCTTAGTTTATCATTCGCACCATGTATCAGACGCTAAATATTAGTATTGAATGTCATGATCATTTTCATCTCCATCTTTCTGTCTATTCCCGTTCCTCCATTAATCGCTTTCTCCATGATGTTTTCTTAATCCCTTGGTAATTAGCATGAATCTAACAAGTAAATTAATCTGTGCTAAAGAAATGAATATGTTTAGCTAAAGCATGCTAGACGGCATCTTCACCTGTGAGAGCAGAAATGAAGATGCCATTCCTCCTGTCGAGAGAAGGTTGGAAGAATGCGTTAATTAAAGCGAGAAGTACTTCCAGAGATGGAAGCAACCTTGCCTTCATTACGTTCATCCCTGTTTCACCACAAAGATGTGAGAACACGGTCGATCACCGAGAGTGTGTGTACAAGTATTTTACTTTACCGCAATTTTAAATACTTGTACACACACACTCTTTTTATTAATTGAAAAACCCCCGGTCGCATTTATCACGAACGTAACACATTAACTACGCAATCCTTGTGTTCGACCTCGGATCACTCCGAGAAACTTGCGGTGAAATTATACTTGGTTTCTACATAATGCATTAACTATGCAATCCCTGTGTTCGGCATCGGATCACTCCGAGAAACTTGCAGTGAAATTATACTTGGTTTCAACGCAAGGAAACTTGTGACAACGCATAGCATACTACAAACATTTCATTAATAACACATACATCTAGAAGTAGTAACATATATCATAAACTTGCGTTATAATCATCCATGCATTGTGTGACATAAGAAAAGATTAAATTCCATGTCATCATGCCTATAGATTAGCTATGCCTTATTGTCGTTGTCGTCTACGATGAATACGTCTTCAACAGCAACATTGAGTCGTCTTGTCTGCTGAATAATACTTTCTACATTTACCAAGGTTTGGTCACACATTGAATCCAACTCTGGTAAATTGTGTTGTACTAAATATTGTTGTACATCTTGGACAAAATTATTTTGTATGATGAAAAAAATTAATATTAAATAATGTTCATATCATACATTTAGGAAACGTAAGATAATAAAGCTCTTACCATGCAGTGATAGTAAGCGCCATCAAATGTGATAAATCGTCTCATGATTGAATCGTACCAGGAATGCAACAGTACTCAACCAATACGACGGTTTTGAATATGATTTCTCCCAATCGCCAAACACAACAATCAATGTTTCTCTCTTTGCTTGCCACACGTCTATAATTAACATTATACCCATATTAATTTTTAATTGCTTCTTGGACTAATGCTGTAGGAACCCTAAGATCAGTTTTAATCATATTTTGGATTTCAATACTCATAAAATTTGAATCAAGCTATGAATTATCTTGTGTCAATTCTGAGTACAAACATGAGTATTCCCTTCCTTCTCTTTCTTCTTCTCAGTAAGGTACTTGGGGTAATTGCATTTCCAGTGACCATCCACATTACAGTGGAAGAAGTATTTGCCCTTGTCAGCCTTAGCTTTACCCTTGTCTTTGTCAGTAGCGGGAGCCTTCCCCTTCCCTCATTTTTTTTTTTTTTTGGATCGTTTTAGTACTAAAAGTTGAAGGAACAGACTTAGTTACAAAGGATGAACACTTATGGAACTTTTTGGAATGGACAACATTTGTCTCTCCTTCTTCTGGTCCCTTACTTTTCATGAGAGACTGAAAAGTCTATAAGTCGTTCTAAAATAAAGGACACTTGACTTCGCTTGTTGATGACATGCAGAAATGCATGTCATCTTAGGCCTTTTATTTAGAATTATGAAGGCTGTTAAGCAGAATAAGCGCAATTATGTTAAGAATTCATGAGAAAAGGAGTTTGCGATGTTTAGCATTGAGAATCTCGGCTAACCCATTATTATGCGTTATTATGCGTTCAATTGTCTATTTTTGTATCTAACGTAGGAAGTGGATGCAAATGTGGGAGTCTGACTATCGCATAGACGACCACATGTGGAGAAACTCTTCATCGCAAAGGCGAACGCATATGATCCATGCATGGGTGTTGCGGTGATCAGCCGCATGCGTTCATCACATAGGAGTTGCGATCGTCAAGCGATTGCAGTCATCGTGTATAGTTGCAATAATCAAGCGAATGCGGTCACTGCACGAATACGGCTACACTATAACGCATAATAGAGGGATCAACGCAAGGTTGGTGGAATGAACGCATCAATGCATCTCTCGGGAAAATCAAAAGATGATGTTGACATTTCACCTACCACGCCGTTAGCAGTAGAGATTCAGAAAAGGACTAACGTGCCGCGAATGTCAGAATCAGAGCAGTCCATTAAATGCTATCGGTGATCAAGCTCTATATATAGAAGCCGATGAGCAGAATTTCAGATCATCCAGGGTTTTTCACCTGAGGCTCGCCTTAAGGCGGATCCTTGTGATCCAAATGAACACGTGAGAAAAAAGCTTGAGAGTTCTTCACCTCCTTCATCCATTCTGAGTGACAACCGGAGCCTTCGCCGAAGCTAGATCTCGAGAGAGTCAGTTCCACGCCCATTCATAGCACCACCGGCAGCCTTGACACACATCTGCTGGAAGCAAGACATTGCTTCCAGCTGATCCTTTCATTTCCTCTTCTTTTCTTACATTGTATTGTATTACATTTTGGGATTAAGGAATTAATACATTATGTGTTCAATGCATTTCTGTGTTTCCTTCGATTCCATCTCCATCTTTCTTTACTTAGCATCCTTAACTTTCATTGCATCACTTAGTGAGATTGCTAAAGTACAGCATACTTAGTCATGTGGATTAGAGATATGAAGCATGTAGCAAACCACCGGGAGGTGTGCATTGCGTGAGTGCATGAGAAAACCTTATTTGTTTCGTGCGAAGCTGCAGCAACGCTTGTCTATGAGTAAAGTCAGCAACAACCAACTGCCCAGGAAGGTAAGTGGTTGGACACATCAAGCAATGTAAGCTATTGTTCACTAGAGATAGGAATAATCTTGTGTCAGCCAAGTTTATGTGGTTACCTTATTTTATGTATGTGTCCATCACACCTTTAGAGCTACTCGAGAGAGAGTCTAAAGAAAGAACCTAAGACTTAAGAGAGCTAGATTAGAATCGATGCTCGAGAGAGCTAGATTAGGTTTTCATAAGCGAGAATGGAGACTTAGGAATAAGCTTCGTTTGCTATTACACAGCGTTTGCATCCTACGGAGAGGACAATAGCTGCATCCAGGAAGTAGGATATGGTGGTTGTATGCAGTCATCCCGACCCTTTTGCATACACATCGCATACGTCCCAGATTTAGGCTTTTAGTGTGTGTAGCATGATTGTATGGCTTGCGTTCGCTGAGGTTGCCCTTGCGGCCACTCTTAAGGATTTCCATGAAGATATCTTCATATTTTATCTATTTTTCCCATGCATTTATTTCACGTCAACAGTTGTCGTGTCTCTACCTCTCATTCATACTTTTCATTGCGTTGTCTGTTAGTTAGGAGTAGGAGTAGTGTTAGCATAAAAACCCCTCCATCATTCTTTTATTCAACTGCCACATACACATTACCGCATACGTCTAGCTACAAGTCCCTGAGTTCGACCTCGGATCACCCGAGAAACTTGCATTCGCGTTATACTAGGCGCAAGAAAACTTGTGACAGGAACGCATGGTCATCGCATACATTCATTAATGCATAGTTCACTCCAACGCATGAACACCGATGAATGATAATCAACGCATACCTTAAGAACATGCATCGCATATTGCATTCACCTTAATTTTAGTTATCAAGTCTTTGACGATTTGGTAATCTAAATTTTCGTTATCACTTATCTATGACTGCATCGTTCATTTCGGCGACATTGAAATGAACCATCAAATCGAGAACATGTTCTCTCACTGATTGACTCTCTTTCATGCATATGTAAATGTACTTGAGGACCTCATGCCGAATCTGAGCGGACGCTTGTCCAAACATCTCTTGGTGGGACTCCATGATCTGATAGGCAATCGTCATGGCCTCATGCTTCTTGATAAGAACATCTGACAGACTTGCCAAGATGCAAACTTGGGTCTTGTCATTGGCTTTCGTCCAACAGTCATAAGCATCCTTCAACGCTTGAGATGAATATCAAGCGGGGGCTGAAGGACATTCCTCTGTTAAGAAAAACCGCAGATCATCAACAACCATAATCATATTCAGGTTATATTTCCACGTTGCATAGTTTTCATCGGTTAATTTCTCATTTTTAAGCAAAAGTATGATTGTGGAAGACATGCCGAAACATATAACAATCATTTGATCTTATAGTTATCTTTGTCATAACCCATTATTTAATTATCCAATTAATTTAGCAAAAAGACATGTAATCATAGAATCCTAATTAAACTATTGATTTTAGCTTTTGCAACGATACTTCAGAGGTTTAGAGCAACAGCCACCAAAGGGTGATCAGTTACTCCCCCCTAAATTGAGACAATCTCAGCCAATCACTAATATTAGAATAACTTATATTCCCTATAGCTTTTAGCTACTGTTGTTTTAGTCAATGATTCATCAACTAACTTAGTTCATCCCGTAAGTGTGACTTCATCTTCAGATCCCAGAGGTATGCTTCAACAGTCTACCGAAGGGAAAGAAAACCGTTGAAAATTAACCTAAAAAACCTATCCATTGTTGGAGTTTGCGTTGTTTCGAACCTTTTGATGAGGCCCTCCGAAGGGATGGTCGCTCTAGGACGACACGCAAGCAGATCATATGAATCTCACGGTGCAACCTAATGGAGGAGACCGTGGGATACGTTGATACACGTCTCTCTCCCACTTTTTATGAATACTTTCCTCCATTGACCTTGTTATTGACCCATACAAATACTCTCTGAAGGGAGATCGCTCTCAAGGCGACACGAAGCCGAGTATGAATCTCACAGTGTAAACTCTTGGGGACGTGAGAGTTGAAATTTGATATACCATATATACCAACTTCCTCCCACTAAAGTATCTTAATATTTTATTAGGATTTTATTACACTTAGTTAAAACTCTGGTTAATGAATTTTTTTAATTCCTTTAAATTTGCTCAATAAGTATATATATTGAATAATTTAACAATACTTGATTTCATTTATTAAACTCTTTTCATAAAATCAATCATCTATTGCATGCTTATAAAATATTTGCCCAATTCACCTTTCAGGTCGGTTCCTAAGTCAGAGGTGTTTTGTTTCTGTCAGCTTAAATACCTCTTAGACAGAATCTTCCTTAGATAAATATCATTTATGGGCAATTATTTTATAAATTTAATGTTTTATTGAAATTCATTTTAATCTTATTAAAACAAATTAAAAAAATTAACCTATTCCTAATCTCATAAGAAATAATATAAGTGAATTTTAAACAATTTTAAGTTAATTTGGACCTATGCTTGCATGGAATCTAGATTATAGATTTTAATCAATTTCATTAATACTATAACTCTTTGTAAATTAATGAATTATTAAATCTATAAACTTATCATTCACATACATCATTCCACTATTTATTAGAATAGTTTTAATATATAGTATGATGCATGGACATGCTTAAGTTAATCATACATCACTAACATTACTCTTATATTATGATGCATGAACATGCTAATTCAATTATGCATATAAAAAAATATAACATCTTTTATATTTAATTATGATGCATGTACATGTTTATCCTAAGGTGGGTATTTTTTAATCTATATGACATACAATATGTAATATGAATTTAAATAATAAATAATTTAAACATACATCCAATGCATAATTAAATTAGATAGCAAAAACTGGACCGATTTTGGCACTCTAAAACAAAGGGACCTAGTGGGCCTGTAGATCAGAAGCTTCAACAATATGAGATTAATTGGTGAAACTCATTAACCAAGTTAATCAAATATTCGTTAATTGTGGGTACACTCCACTAAAAACCCATAACTGCACTTTTCTCACTACATACATATTTCTCTGTCCAAGGATATATGATAACTTGTAGAAATACAAGTTATTTATGTTGTTTTATTTAGATATTGTGGCAAAAAGAAGGAAAATTTGCGTTAATAGTATAAGAATTGGCAGAGAAATACGAAAATTATGAAATGTTGTGAATGCATCCACTAACCCCATTGCGATGGCGAAATAGAATGTTCCAGTCTCTGTTTTGCAGGAAATAGGTCACTGCATGCGTTAATGGCTCAAGGACAAAATGTACAACGCATCTACATTGCATGCGCCAATCGATCAAGAACGAAGAAATGATCAACGCAATGACGGCGCATGTGACGATCGATCATGGGTTATAACGATCAACACATTTTAATCGCATGCGGTAATCAAAACAACAACACCGCATGCGGCGATTGATCGAAGATGTGAAGAGCAATGCATTCACAGACGATTCTGACAAGTGTACAGCTTTATGTTGTACGATTCTGACAAATTGATCGTGGAGCAGAGAGGAATTTCCCATTACGCCATGGAAGGAATTATCAGAATTATACAGTGGGACCACCAATTCAAAGAGCCAAGGTCTTGTCTATAAATAGCTTCCTTGAATTCATTGCAAAGCAGGCTGGTCTGAAGAGACTTTACAGAGAAAATCTGGGAGAACGACGAGACAAGGCTGAAAAGTGAGTCTCCGAGCAAGGAATTCTTCCGATTCCCGAAGCTGAAGCTCTGTGCAAAAGGGTCACTTCTACCGGGAAAGCAAGCCTGAGAGGGAAGCTTTCCTCTCCACTTCATCCATACGCCGATAAGCATAAGTCTCTGATCAGGATCTGTATCAAGAAGTTGACACTCTTTCCGTATTTGTTTCTATTCATTTCATTTCATCTACTGTATTCATCTTCTTTAATCTCTCATTCACAAATCATGTATCAAACACTTATCTTTAGAATTAAATGTCATTATCGTCATCATTATCATCTCTCTGTCCCTTTCCATACATTTATCATCCATTTTCTCCATGATGTGTTCTTAATCCCCTGGGTAAAAAGGAAGAATTAAGCGAGTGAGTTAATCTGTATTAAGGTAATCGACTAAGTTTAGCTAAAGCATGCTCGACGACATCTTCACCTGTGAAAGCAGAAGTGAAGATGTTATTCTGCCTATCGAGAGAAGGTTGGAAGAATGCGTTAACTAAAGCGAGAAGTATTTCCAAAGATGGAAACAACCTTGCGTTCATCACGTTCATCTCTGTTTCACCATAGACGTATGGGAACGCGGCCGATCACTGAAAGGTGTAAGCCAAGGGAAAGCGGAACCTTAGTTGCGTCTTTAACGCGATTGACGAACTTGCGATGTTCTTTCTCTCTACTCATTCACAAGACTTGTCATCGCATTCATTAGATTCTTTTGTACAACTTCACAGCTAGTTCTCACCCTGTATCATAGTAGTTTAGACATTTATTTTATCAATGCATTTTATTTTATCAACGCAATTTACATTTCCGCATAAACCAAATTCTTTATTCTTTATTATAACCGATCGCATATACCACATTAGTATCGCATCTAACGACAACAATCCCCATGTTCGACCTCGGATCATTCTGAGAAACTTGCATTGGAATTATACTTGGTTTCAACGCAAGGAAACTTGTGACACACACTACATCATCGCATACTACGAAACATATCACTATCAATGCATACACTTAGAATGTAGTATCACAATAGTATCTTTATCGCAAAACACTTGAGCACATAGCACAGATCATCACTTTTATTCATTCATCAGCACAATAGATAAAGATAGATATAAAATTTTCGTTACAAGTTTATGGCAACATGAGCTTGTATCATTCATTCTTCCATCAGTAGTGTGCATAAGCGATACTGTTGAAATGCCTTGAATTTGTTTGCTGGCGCTATTGTATATTGTGATAGTTTGAGTGCAATATGCCTAGCCAAGGCTCAAGTTCATCATGAGAGAACTAAGCACATAGATGTAAGATATCACTTCTTAAGAGGTGGGCAGAGAGTTAAAGTGATGAAAATTGGTTCTGCTGATAACCTTGTTGATATGTTCACCAAACCGGTTTCACAAGGCAAGTTCCAACATTGTTTGGACTTACTGAATGTTTTGAATTGTTAGTGGTCCCCTTTGTGGGACACTTTGAGGCATGAGGGAGAAGTCTGGGTATGTCTGGCGATATTGATTTATGTTGCATTTGGTACATCCGTTATGTGGGAGAGAATTCAAGTCAAGGTGGAGATTTGTTGAAATGTCTTGAATGTGTTTGTTGGCACTTCGAACAACCTAGTACGAGGGTCTATTCAGATTTTGTATTCAGCATATTTATTTATTTGCAGTTATTTACGATTTTGACCCTAAGGTTTAGAGTAGTGCGATATATAAACTCTCTAACCTAGAGGCGCCGTTCTTGATGTAATTCTGAAAACATTCTCTTGAAATAATATTGTTTTCCCTCTGCCCGTGGACGTAGCTAACACACTGTTAGTGAACCACGTATATCTGTGTGTCGATCTTCCCTACTCTTCGTTCCTTTTTATTTCTTTAATTGTAAATTTCGCAACAGATACAATAACATAGCATCATAACATATCCATCTTTATATCCTCACAATATAGACTAATACCAGTAAGTTAGTCTTTCATGAGTATCTATAACTCCAAATGGATCAAATTATTGTTTTACCCTTGGGTTACCTTTGGCTCCTTAAGTACCAGTGCTCCTCTAATGAGCAACCTGTTTATGGTTCAACCAATAAACAGAAACTCCTCTTGGGTCGATGAGAATAGTCTTTCATGAGTGTCTGTAACTCCAAATGGATCAAATTATTGTTTTACCCTTGGGTTACCTTTGGCTCCTTAAGTACCAGTGCTCCCAATGAACAACCTGTTTATGGTCCAATCAATAAATAGAAACTCCTCTTGGGTCAATGAGAGGGTAGGACCCTTTGTTCAAGTCTCGGAGACACCACTTGAGGGAACACTCATCTACTTATCCTCAATGAGAGAATGAGTGAACATCTTGTATTATTATGTTCCAACTCCCCACCTGGTCTTGTCCTCAAAATGATAGGTATATTGGGTTGGCGAACTAGCCACCCTCACCCATGCAAATCAAAGGACAATCCCTCATGAATAAGGGTTCATAATATACTCAGGATTAAGACTAAGTCGCCTAGGTCATCTTATTGAAATAGGAACCTAACTAGTCAACAGTCTTACATCCACTGTTTACTATTTCGCGGTCCAATCTTATGCAAGCTTATTGCATAGGATACCCTCACTCACGTGTCATCTACTTGAATGCATTGGATCATTACTTTGTATCAAATACAAAGTGGGTCATATCCATAGTGTTACCAGGATAAGGTACCCAGTCTTATCCTTATACTCTAGACCCTTTAACAGTATCTTGAACATTGATCCCTATATATCTCCACATACAATTCAAGACTTATAAGGCATCTTAGGATGTTAGTTTATTGGATTTAGGATTATTTAGATAAAATAGATAACAATACAAACAATAATATTTATTGATTTAACATCTGTAATTATTTATTGATGACGGCCAATTAATAACATTTACTATCTACAAGTTTTAGGGTATAAAACCCAACATATATATAGTTAAAAATCTAATCGAGGTTGGAGTCGGAGTTGGGGTCGAGGCGCGGATACCCTCCCCATCCCCGGACAGGAACCCTAATTTGACCCCATCTCCAGTTTGGGGCAAGACCCCGCGAGGACTCGACCTACAAAGAATTTTGTCAACCCTAATGTTCATCCATATTTTTATAAGTGGAAACATAACAAATATAAACAAGAGAGTGCACGTAATTACTACTAAGATATGATACATTTTAATTTTGAAACTATGAGGTATAAATTGTTTCTTTTCTTGTGGTACTATACAAATTAGGAGAGGAAAAACAAATAAAGAACTATCAAGTGTGGATGTGTGTTATCTTCATTATTCATAATCCAATAAATACAAATATATTGATGACGTGTAACTTATTTTGTTATCCAATTTGAGCATGTATTTGATTTGGGCCTTTAACATGGTTCGTCCTCCTCCCAATGGCGGCGGAGCTTATGGTGGAGCCTCCATTAATGAGAACCAATACGGCGGCGCCGACAAATATTCCGTCTTTGACCACATAGCATTCTCCTTCCACCCATCCCTTTCCATACTCTTGTCTCCTGCTCATGCTGGTTGCTCCACTCATCATTACCACCGCAATTCCGAAACTGACCCTGGTATTTCATTTCATTTACCATTTTAGCCTCTCTATATTATATTATTTTTAATTCAATTTATGTTTTTAATTTGATCTTTATTGCTTCCTTTTTCAAAGACTTCCATTTATTCCCTCGTATGTATATCTTATAAGAAGGTAGTTGTTTTAAATGACAAAAATGTTGGAAATATTTTTAAATATAACAAAATGTCGCTATCTATTCATGATAGATGGTAATAGACACTAAAAGACATCTATTAGGATTAATGATAAATATTAATTAGTATCTATTAATGTCTATTACTGATAGATAATAATATTTTATTATATTTTTAAATAATTTTACCTTTTTTTATATTTGAAAACAGTAGAAAAGAAAAAGAAAAGAAAATTTATTCTCTCTTACATATGCTATGTTTTTTTAACTAGATAGTTGAAGTTAATTGATATAAACTTATATAGTATGATTTTGGTTGAGTTCAAATAGATTTATTAGAAAAAAACTAGACTGCCTATAAAATAGAAGACTTATAATCCCTTCTCTAAAATTATAAAGTGGCTTAATTAATTGGATTTTTTTCAAATAAATAAAATTGAATCAAACTTATTTATAAATATAGATAAATGTCACTATCTATTAGTAATAAGTAGTGACATTTTGCTATACTTAAAAACATTTTCAACCGTTCTTAATCAAACCTCAGATCAAACATTTTCAATAGGTTTTAATCGAACCTCAAACCACGAGGTTGATAGTATGAACACTATGCTAGTTTAGCCACGTTCTTATTGGCCATTTTCAACAATTTTAACTTTTAAAATAATTACCCTAATTAATTTCATAAATGTCTAAACTTGTTAATTTTTTTTTTTTTTTTTGGTATAAGCTCATTATTAATTAATTTTGGCCGAAGGAAAAAATTGAAAAATATTAAAACCTAAGAGATTAAACCGAAAATGAATCTAAACGTTAAGAATTAAAACATGGATTTAGCTTCTTCTTCTTTTGTTTCTTTAAGAAGTTAGGGTGTGGATTATGTTTTACATTTTTATTAATAAACAGTACATGGTTTTCTAAATTATAGGAAAAGTAGTCCTTTGAAAAGTTATTACTATACTATAATATTTAAAAAGAAAAAAAAATATCTTTTTGGTCCATTGAGTTTGGATCTAATTTCTATTTAGTCCCTAGATTTCAAAATGTTACACATTTAATTTTAAGTTTTGAATCCAATTTCAGTTTAGTCCATAAGTTTTAAAATGTTACAATTTTACCCTTAATATTTGAGTTTTTACTTCAATTTAGTCCCATGTTTTAAGATTTACACTTTTAACCTCGATTATTCACTAAAAACTCATTTTTTCTTCAATATTAATTTATGTTAATAAATTAAAAAATCATAAAAAATTATAATTAATTAAGTTTCATTATTTTTTTTATCATTTTTAAAATGGAATTTAAAGTTTCACTTCATAATTATTTTTAACTAATTAATAGAAATTGACGTCAATGATTGAAAGTGAATATTTAATGAAAAATTGAGGTTAAAAATGTAAAATTTTGAAACATAGAGACCAAATTGAAACAAAACTTAAATTTCAAAAGTAAAATTACAACATTTTGAAATTTAGAAACCAAATTGGAAAAACAAAACTTCGAAACTTCAGAACCAAATGTGTAACATTTGAAAATCTAAGATCAAATAAAAACTGATTCCAAAATCTAAGGATAAAAATGTACTTTTTTGAAATTAAAAAAAAAGTAACCTTTAAAAATGAAAGATTCCTTTTCCTTGTATCATTTTGAAACTATGTTTTACTTTCAACCATTATTAAAGGAATCGTTATGGTCAAGTATTAAAATTACTATATATTTTATTTTATTTTATTTTTAAAAAACACCATATCAATTTTTTTTTCCAAATAATTGTCTTTGTACTATTATCATTTTATTATTGATAATAATGTTTATTTTGTAATTTACTATATCATGGATCCTATGTATAGGAATCCCAACCACCTCAAAGCTGGCCACGTTCTTTTTGTATATTATTTTTTTAGTCTCTTCTCTCTTTCCAGTGATCATCTCTCTAAATGCCAATTCAAACTATCTTTGTTTTGCCAAAAAATAATAATAATAATAATAATTATCCTCATATTTTGGCTCTAATTTTTATTTGATCTTTAGGTTTTAAAATGTTACACATTTAGTTTTTTAATTTGGTTTTAATTTAGTTCCTAAGTTTTAAAATGTTACAATTTTACTTTTGAAATTTGAATTTAATGCTTAGGTTTCAAGGTTTTACATTTTCACTTCAATTTTTCATTAAATACTTACTTTTCAATCATTGACGTCAATTTCTATTAATCGAATAAAAATAATTATGAAGTGAAATTTTAGATTTAATTTTAAAAATGATAAAATAGTGAAACTTAGTTAATTACGAACTTTTAACGATTTTTAATTAACTAATATAAATTAATTCTAAAGACAGTAAATGAGTATTTAGTGAAAAAACGAAGTTAAAAGTGTAAATCTTGAAACATGGGGATGCAAAACTCAGATATCAATGGTAAAATTGTAGCATTTTGAAACTTAGGGACTAAACTGAAACCAATCTCAAAAGTTAAGGACTAAAATGTAACATTTTAAAACCTACAGATTAAATATAAACTAGACCCAAAATTTAGGGAGAAAATTTTCCCATAATATTATGTTTTGCTAAACTTTGTTGTATGGTTATGCTGAACTGTAAGAGTTTGTTGGGTAACCATTTTGTTTTTAGATTTTGGTTTTCGAAAATTAAAAGTATTTTTTCAATATTTCACAATGATTTACATATTTCTCAAGTAAAGAATTGAGTTCTCAATCAAATTTTAAAAACAAAAACAAATTTTTAAAAATTATATTTTTAGTTTCAAAATTTAGTTTGATTTTTTAAAATATTATTAAGTAGAAGGAGTATTTATAGGTTTAATAAAAACTAAATACCAAAAATCAAGTAACTACTCAAGAGACCTAAACTTTTAAAATTTGAAATCGAATATTTGAACTCTTAATTTCTATAAAATTTACCCGACACAAAATTGAAAATTATTTTTAAAAAATTAAACTTTCATTTAATAATTTCATTAGACATCCTTAAAAATTAGACCAAAAAAACACATCTTAAGATCTACTAAACTATGTATTCAATTAATAAAAAAAACTATATATATATATATTATATATGTGCCAAATTTAGCCTATTTCAATTAACACAAAAAAATATATAAAACTCGATATATTGTGAAGTGTGCATATATGTATATGTTTGTTACTGTTACTAATTTCGTTTGAAACTTCAAAATTTCCCGAAACAGAGTTGAGAAATACAGAAGAAAAGAACTAAGAAGAAAGAATTACCGACCAAGAGATGAGAAGGGCAATCGAAAGCATAGGCCTTTTAACACTACAACTCTTTCTATGCTCTTTTGGCCAATAGCTATGGCAGATTATGGCGTTTCCGATGATCTGAGCCATTATTAAACATACCAAACCTCCCACTCCCAATTTGAATGCTTCACTTTCAGGCAGGAAGCACAATCTGCCGTTCAATTTCAGGTCCTCTTTCTACAGTAAATCCCAATTTCATTGATCATCCAAGAAATTCTAATTCGTATAAAAAAATTGATAAACAAAGTGAAGCAAAACTTACTTTTGTTCTGTTGAATTCAGCCGCCATACAGGATGCAAAGGAGGCGACGGTGAGGACGGCCACAATGGAAAAGCTTATCACAAAGCCAGGAGAAGGAGGCTTTTCCATGGCGGCGGCTTGAAGAAGAAGATCGAAGAAAGAAAGTGGGAGTTTTATTAAATCATGGTATTGGAAAAATAGGAAGGACTCTTGGAGGTTAGTGGTGGAAATTTCATCATTTTCTCTCTTGACTTATGAAACTTGAGACTTCATCTTCATCACTAGTCAAATACAGAGAGAGGGAGAGATTGAAATCTGACTCTACAATTTTTTTTTTTTTTTAAATTATAATATAACTTTTTGGATAGCAGTTGGAAATTTGAATATCTGATCTTTGAATAGATAAGTAATATCTTTAACTAATTAAGCTATGTTCAAGTTTTGGACTCGGAATATTTTGCAATAATTTATTCAACTTTGGAGGGTACAGCCTTTCCCAGAAACTTATCAAACACAGGAAAGGGATTGAAATTCCACCATATGAAAAGGCAATATAAAAATAGGAAGAGAGAAAGAGAAAAGGATTGAAATTCCACCATATGAGAAGCCAATAGAAAAGGAAGGGATTAGAGAGAGAGAGAGTTGACCTGACCTAGGTTTTGTGGGACCCAGCTGACTGATGACTTTAAATAAATTTTTTTTTTTTTTTTTTTTTTTTTTTTTTTTCCAGGGGATAATGGAATAAATGAAAGCCTTTAACATCAGATGCTCAAATAAATTAGGATGCTTCAACTTCAAATGTTTCCAATTCTTAGAAAGTTCCTCAAAGATGCCTCACCCTCCTCCTCTCCTTTCCCATCTCTTTTCTCACTCCAATTTAAACAAGTTTAGAATGACTTTTCAATTGAAATTCAGAAAGTCATTTCAAATTGATACTTAAGGGACATTTGGAGCTGGAGCGTTGAGTTGATTGTTATAGTTAGGAGACGTTTGACCCCCTAAGTTGGGTTGGATTGGGTAGGTAAAAAAAACTCACCCACCGTTTGATTCATCTATAAATAAAAAGGTTTATTACATCGTTATTCGCATTAACTCATATTTCTCACCTCGTTATTCATGTCAATTCCCCCAATTACTCCCCTCTTATAATAATTACCGATTCAACTCAACTCAAACTCTATGCGCCAAACACCTCTTTAGTGGTTATTATAATCTGGGGGTTATAATAGTTTGTGTTTGAAGTACAAACAATTTTAGTTTATTTTATAATAGTCTGTGTTTGAGGTGTAGACTATCTTAGTCTCGGTAGAAAATAATAAACACTATAACAAAGAGAGATTTCAAATAGTATTACTATAGTTAATTGTAGATCATAATAATTGAAAACACCAATTATTATAATTGGAGACCCAAACATTGAGTGGACTATTATAGTCCACTCTATCCAATTGAAGTTGGGGGCCCGATGTCCCTTTATAATTATACTTTTTACAATTTTGTCTTCTACTTGTTGCTTTCACATATGGATTTGTATGTATTCAATGTATACATACATCCTTTTCTCAATCTTTCTGCTAGTGGGGATGCTTGCTTGTATTTGTCCCATACAAACCAATGAACTAAGATTAGAACATGAGAAAGTTAGACTAAAAAGATTTAATGTAAGAGATTTGCTAAATTGGTATGGGGGCCCACTAATCTTCCATGACTTGTACTAAATATCAGTACCAACAATGAACATATAGGAGAGTGATTTCTGATTCTATTCCTTCATTTCAATTTTTGATGAGTGGTTAGATTAATTATCTCTAAATTTAAAGTATATTTTATTTTGTTTGAAAATATGATTTGTACAATTAAATATCCTATTGATTTCTTAGATTATTTGTCTGTATAAACCCCATCAAATTCCCAAAGAAATGAGCTCCAAAACTTTTTCTTTATTACAAACTCCATGCTATTTTTCCAACCAGAGAAACGTGGTAGAAAAGACATATGACCTCAACCAAGAGGTCGAGAGTTTACAGGTTCGAATCTTCCTTAATTTACATCAATTTCTCTTCCTCTTAAGAGTTTCAAGAATAGATTGTGCAGTGCAATAAGCAATAGCCTGAACTGTAACCATTGGATTAACTCCCAAAGCAGTTGGAAAAACACTAGAATCAGCAATGAAGAGCCCTTCCACTTCCCATGTCTCCCCTCTCTGATTCACCACAGAATCCTTAGCTCCAATTCCCATTCTGCAACTCCCCATTTGATGAGCTGAACAGATTGGTGTCAACAAATCCTTCAATGGTCTTGAACTTTCCTCTTTCACAAACTTTTCATACTCTCTATAACTCACTTTCTTCACATTTATGCTTCTCCCTTTATTATGGTGGGTTCCTATTTCCTCTGCTCCAGCTGCTGCCAAAATCTTCAAAGCTTTCTCCAGTCCTTTCTGCAGATTCTCTTCATCCACATCATCCATTTTGTAGCTGAGTGAGCTTGAAGATTTGACTGTTCCTGACCCTTTATCTCTTGCCAATGCAAACACATGGGCTGTCCTGGAAAATTTGCACATTCTATGTTTGATATTTGTCCCAGAAACCCATGGCATTAGGATTGAGAAGAGTCCTGGGTGTAATGCTGGTGTCTGGATTACAGCTCCTCCATATCCAGGTTCTTGATCAGGTTCTGACCCTATGTTACACATGGCTGTCATTATTCCTCCTTCATAGCTTTTCTTGTCTTTCTCTGGCCATGATTTATCTGTACAGAAAGAATGTAATTAAGAGCTTGTTTGATAACCCATTGGTTTTTGAAAATTAAGCTTACATACATTACTTCTATCTATGAGTTTCTTTGTTTTGTTATTTACTTTCTTATCACGTTTTCAAAATCCAAGCCAAGTTTTGAAAACTAAAAAAAAGTCTTTTCTAAAACTTGTTTTTGTTTTGAAATTTTAGTAAGAGTTCAAATGTTTGCTTAGAAAAAATGATGATCATAACAATGACATTTTGAGAAATAAGCACAGTTTTTAAAAATTAAACTGTTATCAAATGGGGATTAAGTCGGTGAATTTGAGTGTGTGTTTTGCTTTTGAATGGCTTTTAAACAACTGGACTTTCTTTGGTTGAAGTTTTGAAAAATGGTAAAGAGTGCTTTTTGGCTTTTGATTTTTTAAGCTTCTAAAAGCATATCATAACTCTTAATGGTGCTTTAGAATAAGTATCTGACTTCAAGTTTTTTCCACTTTTTTCAGAAGGCATGGCCAGCACACACTAACTTTAGCAGTTTAGCTAGTTTTTGTACTGTAATATGAGGAAAAAAAATTATTTGGGTGCATCCTCAGCTCCACCCCTCCATTTGTAGCCCACTCAATCAACTAACCGCAGTTTGCCACATCGCAAACTCGTCTTTTTTAAAAAAAAAAAAAAAAAATTGAATTTTTCTATTGTATCGTTGAAATGGGCTGCAAAAAGATGTAGCACATGATGCACCCAAATATTGTTGCCCATATGATATTGTGATTCTTGTGTGTTATGTTACATTTTTGGTAGAAAATATGATATGATGAGTTATCACATACCAGTTTCTGCAGGAAAATAACCCCATGCCATTGTAACAGGATGAAGATGCAAGTTTTTCCCAATATTTGGGTTTCTCAAGCCACTTCTTTTCAACAATGGAGGAGTATTGAGAGCCCCACATGCTACTATAGTCACCTTGGACTCAACCAAGCACATCTGTTTGGCTGCTGATCCACACCCGAATTCAAACACGATGCCTTTCGCCCTGTTGCATTTGCTCCCGTCTCTCTTCTCCTGCCTGATTTTAATGGCTTCGCAGCCCGGAAGTATAGCGCCATTTCCTGACCTTACCAAGTCCACAAGCCATGTCTCTGCAGTCCCCTTCTTTCTCCCATTCTTGCAGCCTAGACAGCACCAACCACAGTAATGATCAGAAGTTGAATTTCTAGGTATATTCATAGCATGACAACCCAATTCCTCACACCCTTTTCTTAAAACTGCATTGTTAAAGCCTTCATTGTCAATTTCTGACTGAACTCCCATTTTCTTGCACACAACTTCCATTGCTTCTTTGTATAAATTGCTTCTGAACAGCTCCAATTCATACTCATCTGACCATTCTCTTGTTACATGACTTGGTGTTTGAATTGAAGCTGACCAATTTACTGTTGATCCTCCACCAACAGTAGAGCCTGCAAGTATAAGCACATTCATATTATCAGTTGCCACTAATCCACTTGCTTGGTACATTTCTTCCATGGCTGGCCCTTCTAGTAGTGACAGGTTTGTTCTGGCACAATAGCTTCCTTTCTCTAGTACAAGCACTTTGTACCCTGCATTAGCCAGCACCCCTGCTACCACTCCGCCGCCCGACCCGGACCCGACTACCACCGCATCGCACTTGATGATCATTGAAGGGTTGGGAGGTTTGGTGCTTAGGGAAAGAAGAGTGACTGGAAATCCAAACTTTCTAAGTGCTCCTACAGCTACTTGCACTTGTTGTTGGTGTTGTAGATTGACAATGCCTTTGAAAAGAGGTCCATAAAGTTCTTCTTCATCATCTTCCTGATCAATTTCTCTTGATTTACTGCCTTTTTCTTTCAGGTTTGATGCTTCTGAATGCTTGGTTTTGGCTTTGAATTGGGGGTCACTTCCTGGGTAGTCAATTGCTTTCCATGAGATATTGTTCCTCTCCTCATCAACCTGATACAGTGGCAGAGCAAGAAATTTTCTTAGAGGTAAACTCTTAACATGCTAGCTTCTAATAGATATAAGGTTAAAATACATGTTTAGTACCTAGCTTTGAGGTTTGTATCTATTTGATCCTTAAACTTTCAAAAGTATCTACTAAGTTAAACTTTCAATTTTGTGTCTTATATGTCATAGAATTCGAAGTTTTTAAGAGTTAATTGATCTATTAGATATAAATTTAAAGTTTGTCTAATGCAACTCTAAATTCTTAATTTTGTGTTTATTAGATCTATGATTTTAAAGAATTTGAAAGTCTAAAAATTAAATATGTAATTTTAAAAGTTTTAGGCACTGGATAGATAAAAACCTCAAAGTTTATAAATTCTTAATTTGTTATTTATCCTAAATATATCTAGTAATTTTTCCATTTCTATAACCTCTCAAGTGAAAAATTAAAGAAATACTATGTATTATATATATACACATACATACAAAAACATACATGTATAACATATAGGCATGTGCAAAAGCAATATTTGGGTATATACTATGATGCATCTATTTATGTACATCTTATTCTAATCTTACACACACAAATAACAAAAAAAAGGATAAGAAAAAGGATATAAGAAAAGTTTATCACACGAGCAATGATTGGACAGTGAGTTACAATAAGATAGATAAACTAGAATGTAACCTAGTTAAGTATTTTTCAATGCATAATAGAGTGAATTGATTTAATTTTTTTCTTACTTCAAAAAGTTGGGTGGGATCTGGTGGAGAGATTTGAATCTTGAACATTTTGTTGTTGGTATATGCCTTAATCAATTGAGCTATCTTTAACTTCTTTTATTAATATTTGTATGATAGTTTATAATATATCATGTTATATACATTTTACTTTTAACCAAAAAAGCTAACGAGTTTATAACCCAAAATAGTAACAAAGAAGAAAAAGAAAACTAGTGAGTTTACAATATATTATATTATTTACATTTTACTTTGAGTTTTAAGAACTAAAAATAGATTAAAAGTGTGATATTTTGAAATTTAGAGATAGAAAATTTTTTTTTTTTCTTTTTAAAATATTTCCCAAGTGGCACAATAAATTATGATTCTTCTTTGTGGAAAAAGAAAAAAAGAAAAAAAAAACTTGCTAAATAAGAATTCAATTGACGGCACTAGCCAAATGCATTGAAAATTTGAAAATTAAGCCTAAGTTATTTAAGTCTTGTATAGTAATTATTTAAGTTTTGTGTAGTAGTTATTTTATTTTTTTGTTTTAAAAATTAAGGATGTATTTGAAATTAAGTCATTTTTTAAGAAATTGAATTGTTAGGTGATCACTCAACATTGTTTTTCAAGAATATATTAATGAGTTTTTTATCAAAAGTATTTAAATAAAAATGAGTTTTTTGAAAAATACTTTTTTCTCAAATCAATTCAAATGGACCTTAAATTTATTCTTCTCAATTTCATACAATAATTTGCATTTTTTTAAATAGAAGAGTTGAATTCTCAATCAAATTTCAAAAACAAAAACAAGATTTTAAAAACAACTTTTTTTTTTAGTTTTCAAATTTTAACTTGTTTTATCGGTGAAAAGAAGATAACAAATTAAGAAATTTAGAGGGGAAATAAGTATTTATAAACTTAATTAATAAACAAATAACTCAACTGTTACCAAGTAGAGTTTTAGTTTTGATTTTTAATTTTCAGTTTTTGAAAATTAAGTATATAAAAATATATTCCACATCTAAATTTACTACTTTGTTATCTACTTTTTAGCAATGTTTTCAAAAATCAGGACAAATTTTGAAAACTAAAAAAAAGTAAGTCCCGTTTGGTAACCATATGATTTTTGTTTTTTATTTTTTTGAAAATTAAGACTATTTTCTATCAATTTCTTACAATAGTTTACTTCGTTATTAAGTAAAAAAAAATTAAATTCTCAGCCAAATTTTCAAAGCGAAAATAAATTGTTAAGGATCCATTTGGTAACCATTCCGTTTTTTTGTTTTTGTTTTTAAAAATTAAGCCTATAGACACTACTTCCACCTCCAAATTTCTTCATTTTTTATCTATCTTTTACCGATGGTTTAAAAAACCAAGTCAAAATTTGAAAACTAAAAATAGTTTTTAAAATTTGGCTAAGAATTCAACAATTGTACTTGAAAAGATATGGGAAAAAATGAGAAAGAAATAGGCTTAATTTTTAAAAAACAAAAACAAAAAACAAAATTGTTAGCAAACGAGATTTAAAAATAATTTTTTTAGTTTTGTGTTTTGAAAACACTAATAAAAAAAGCGAGAAATTTAGAGGTGAAAATGGTATTTATAAGTTTAATTTTTTTATAAAAAAAAATCAAATAGTTATCGAACATAATCTTAATTTTTATAATTTGTTTATGAAATTTGGCTAAAACTTTAACTTTTTTATTCTTAAAGAACAAAAACACCATAAAATAGACTTAGCGGTTATCTATCGAGACCTTAGACTTTCCTAATTTCGACTTTAGTATGGAAAAATCATAACTATTAATATCTTTTTCTGGAAATTAAAAAAAAAAAAAAATTATTTTCTAAAAAAGAATTGATTTTAAAAAGTCAACCTTGTGGATGAAATTTTAATAATAAAAATGAGGGAGATGAAAGAGACAAATTCTGGTGAGGAATCAAAACATGAACCTTAAATAGTTGGGCTGGGCATTGGACCATTTATTTGTTTCAGGTTGTCGGTTGTTAATAATCAGATCATTAAACTATATACTCAAACTTGCATGTACAACTATGCAATGTATACATAAAGTGGGCCCGGAAAATTTATACTATATTTTCATCCAATGATATATTAATTTTGATTTAAATACAGATCTTTCTAATTTGATGTTTATTCAATTTAAGCCTTGGATTGTTTCCAAATATACTAACATGAACTAAAGTAAATACAAATATAGCAAAATGTTATTGTCTATCAGTGTTAAAGATTGATAGATATTGATAGACTACCATCATCTATCATTAATAGATACGGATAGGATTGGCAAAAATTCCCGTAGAATTGGGTCCTCGCAGGTCTCCACCCCTGACCGAGGATGGTGTCAAACCGGGGCCCCCGTGGGGGACGGGGCGGGGATATCCCCATTTTTCCATGCGGGGATGGGGGAAATACCCCACGAGGATAGGGCTGGAGAGTCCCCTCACCTCGCCCTAGTCTCATTGCCAACTCTAGACACGAATGAATATCAATATCTATCATTGATAGACTGACATTTCGCTATATTCGAAAATATTTTTCAGCAGTTTTGTCATTTAAAATAATTTTCCTTAATGTCTATATACTTTTAATTGTTCAATTTTAGTCTTGTGTTTTAAATAAATTGAAAATTAAGTTTTATCAAAATTGATTAAATAATAGTAATAATTTTCAAGCAAGAAAATACAATATGTGAATATGTTTTCAAATTATTGTTTATATAAACAAGCTTATAGATTTTTTTTATTTTTTTTGAAATCAATAATAAACTAATTGTGGGACTAAATTTAAGATTTATTGAAAATTTAAAGATTAAAATTAGAAGAAAATAAAATATCACTATATCTTTAATGGGTTAAATTTTGTTGTGGGACACAATTCAATTGGTAGTACCTTTAATATCTCATTCATGTTTAAATATCTTTATTTGCATTATTTAAAAAAAAAAAAAAAAAATAGACCGTTTAAAATATCGACTCCTATTTTTTTTAGACTCATCTAAGTTTGTTCTTGTACTTTAAAATATCTAAATTTTACACACATAAAAAGAATGAAAAAAAGCATATGTATTTTTTACTAAGCTCAAAATCAGTCCCATTTTTTTCTTGTAGTTAATTTTAATTTTATCAAATTTAAGAGAAAAATGCGAATGTGTTTGCCAAAATTTATAAATGAAAGAGAAAATTATTTTTGAAAAAATTAATCATAAACTAGTATTAAGGACTAATTTTAAAGTTTATTAGAAATATAGAAAAAAAAAAATTGGGATATTTAAGTACACTCACTGAAATAAATCATCAAATCTTAAAATGTAATTACTAAAATAATATTTTAATCATAACATGATAAAAAAATACATTATTAGTCCCATGCAAAAAAAATTATTATTATTTCTTTAGTACAGTAAATGTGACGTAAGTGGATATGAATTTCCGAGCTCAAGAAAATGAATACATACACATTTTTTTACGGAACATCCCAAAAGCATAGTTTAATTGAAAAGAAATTAAATAAATATGAATATTTTAAAGAACACTTGTCAATTCAATCAGAACATAAATGTATTAACTAATTTGAGCTAAAAGACATAAATAACCTTCTGACTTTTAGTTAAAGATTTGAATTTGACCATCCTACCCCACATTTATATTATTTATATTTTTTCAAAACGTGTAGAATTATGAATACAAGTGGACTGACCTAGTTGAGAAAAATTAATGCTAACCTAAAAAAAAACTCAAAAAAATAAAATAAATAAAGTACAATACTTGCATGCATCTCAATATGCACCTATTTTAATGCGATTCATTCTGGTCATATTAAAAAAAAGAATTAAAATATTTGAAGTAAAAAGAATTTGTGATATAACATATTATGATTGGATAATATGTAGAATGTACGAAGATAGGAAAAAAAATTTAATAGTACTACTGTAGTACATAGTGCTAGAATTTTTTTTTAAAGATAGACACATAAGTATATTTATAAATAAATAAAAAGAACTGACCTGTGTGAAGAAAGCAAGGAGGCAAAGGATCTTAATGGTTCTGAAAAACATTCTAAGTAGAAAAAAATAGCTTAGAGACCATGAGATTGCAATTTGTTCTCTTTTCTTTTGAGAAACCTTTGAAAATCTCTCAAAGTATGGGAAATGGTTTGAAAGGCTTTCATTTCCACATAGAATGTATGTCCCATACCATGTCGATAACATCCATAAGGTCATTCTCACTAACCATTTTTTTGGATGTCTTACTCTCTCCTTTATCATCTCCCCTACCTGCATACCGAGTATATTTTTAAAAATCTTTTAATTTAACCTAAGATTTGGAAATCAAACATACCTATTATTGAAAAACAAATTAGTTTACCTTTTAATTTAACATAAGATCAGTAGATAGGATCAGTAGAAAAGAATTATTAAGTGAGATCATTACAATGTAATCGTCTTATAATAATCATTGAATGAATTTGCATGTTCTTTGATAACCATGAGGTATAATTAATTCGAGATACTTTTATTATTTTTGTCTCTCATATGTCTAATTATGCAAAATTATTAGTCACGTTTTAGCCACATCTTCAAATAATTTTTCTTATAGCTAGGAAAGAAAAAGAAAAGGTAAATTACAGAGTGTGATTATTTTTTACTAATTATTTCGTATTGATGACTAGTCAGCTTTTAAACGAATAAGTTAGGGGAAACACATTTTGTGAGACGAGTTTTTTTTTTTTTTTTAAATAATTTTTTTTTCTTTTTCTTTTTTGATAAAACAGCTATAGTTGGTCGGTAGCCAAGAATTTATTGCTGTCTAGTCAATCGCAAAGCTAAAATATTCTTTGGAAATTAAACTTTTTAATTCAAAAAAATTCAAAAATATATGCACAATAATACACAATATCTTAGGTTGTTCCTCTAAATTTTCCTTTTAAACTTCGTTTTAAAAAGTAAACGAGGCAAAAAAAAAAAAAAAAACCATTTCTATACTAACTCTAGATAATCATTTATTTATTTATTTTTAAATTAAGATGGTAAATACTAAATATTTTTTTATCTATATTTTAGTATCCTTGAAATTCAAGCTAAGTTTTAAAATCTAAAAAATAAAAAAATAAAGCTTTCTTTTCCGCTTCTAAAATTTGGCTAAAAGTTCAAATGTTTGGAAAAAACAAACACTACTTTCAAAAGCAAAAATCTAAAAGTTATCGAAAACCAACCTTAATGTTATCAAATAAAGATTGAATCTTTGCTTTTGGTTTTTGAAAATTAAGTTTATAAATACTACTATCTATAACTTTCTTGTCATTATTTATTTTTTAAGATACTCTCAAAATGGATTGTTTTCAATATAGGAAAATGAATAAAAATATTTATAAATATAGAAAAATTTCACGATCTATCGCAAACAGACCACAATAGACTATTATCTATGTCTATTTTTGTCATGATAGATACAAATAGTAGATAATCTCTCACGATTTATTGCTAATATATATTTTACTATTATTTGTAGATAATTTCTAAAAAAAAAACTAAAAATTAATATGTTTATTTTAGAGAGACGTGGAAATTATGTTAAAAAAAAAGATGAAAATATAATTAAAAGAACGTAAAAAAAAAAAAAAAAAAAAAATCGCTAAACCTTACAAAATTACTTATTTAGTTATTTATATGATTAATCATTGCTATAAAAAATTCCTTTTCATGTATATACATGCATGCATCTACATACAAATAGAGAATTATTTCATAACAATAATGGTAAATTGATGCGCAGTCTTACCCTTTCAGGAGTTCCGGCGGCGGAGGCGGAAGTTTCAAAGAACAGGGTGACGGATCTATCGGCAGCGGCGGTTGCGGCGACGGACGGCAAGAATGTATCACACAGAGCAGCAAGAGACTCCATTTCGGCGGCGGAGAGGTGGGAGGAGAGGTCATCGGAGTTTGCATGTTGTGAAAATCCTACCGATGCTCCGTCGTGGAAGCTGTCGGTGCCGCCGTGGAGCTCTATCACGCACTGTTGGCATTGCTGATTTGATTGTCCGTCGTCGATGTCGCTGCCGCCGCCACTCGCCGCCGTATCGAAATATCCCATTTTTTGGTTTCGTGGCTTTCTAGGTGCGGTCATAGAATAGTTTTCAAATGAAAGAGAACTCAGGTATTTATTTTATTTTATTTCTACCAATAAATACACAAAAATAAAAGATTTTTTAAAGAAGACACGTGGCACACTTTTGAGCCAGAACCAAATGTTTGACTTTTTAGGTTAAGCGTAGAGTTTGAGTAAGGAGTTAAGGACTCGAATTTATGTCATTTGTAGACATTTTCTGTCTCACCTTACTATGATTTATTGTTCAATTCTACGTTCATTCAGGGTTGGATCCATAATTATTTGGTTTCCATTAATAATTATTTTCTTTTATTTTATTTTTTCTAATGGAGACTTGAATCTCGCTTGTATAGATGATCATTAGTTGATGGATGTCAGTTTTGAAAAAAATCACTACGGATCATGGATACGTTGGTTTTCGTTGATCGAACTTTGGCGGTTCATAGTAGATGTGGATGTTGGCCATCCAGTCACACGAGGGACCGGTCGATTTTTCTAACAAAATAAAAGTTAGAGAAAGAAGAAGGAGAGGGAAAAAAGAGAAAAGAGGATGGGATTGGAGAGGTTGAGAAAATAAATGAGAAGGAGAAAGAAGATGAAAATGAAATAATGGGAAGAGAAAAGAGAAAAAATAAGTTTTTTGTAGGAAAAAAAACAAAGAAGAAAAATAAGTTGGGAGAAAGATAAATTAGTTGATAGATTGAGTAGAAAGAGTTAAGATGAAAGGGGAAAAGACAAGTAAGTGAATGAGAGAGAGAAAAAAAAATGATGCAATTTAATGATGGAAAAGACAAAAATATAAATAGTGATTAATTGCATGCCAATTTGTGGAAAAGGGAGAGCGATCATTTAGCAAATTTTTTTTTTTCTTGACATAAATTTTGGATAGTCGGTCGGTGGTCGAGACAATGGTTTTCATATCCACCGATCGACCGAATTTCGATTTTTCATTGAAAAAAATAAATAAAGTAATGTTTACTTTTTAAGAACAGGTAACCAAAAAACAAAATGATTATAATTTATTTTTAGTTTTCTATTTTAGAAAACTGTATGGTTGTTATCATAAAATATTTTTTAATGACTATCTAATTTCTATCTGTTTCTAAATAGACATTGGAATTCTTTTTTATTTATTTTTTTTTTTATGTTTTACTTTTACTTTTAGAAAAACAAGGTTTAAATAAAGGTTTAATATATATCAGTTAAGGTTGACTAATATTTGTAACTTTGTATATCTCTTTCGAATTTTCAAAATATAGTACTTATTATAATGATAATATTCTTAACCAATTAGCCATTCATAAAACCATCAATTTTGTTCCAATTAGTTAAATGACCAATTAAAAAATCTACAAATACAAAGACTAAATCCATAATTTAACTTAAAATAAAACAATATGTTACATAAGGGCATTTTAAATCCGGACCTGAATTTCAAGTTGTCTATTTTAGGTACAATTTTAGTTCCAAACTTTTAAATGTCTATAATTTCATTCGAAATTAAAAATAAATAAATAAAAACCTATTTTCGTCCTTTTTTTTCTAATAGTAACAAATTATAAATTACTAATGTAGCTTTGAGTATGTATATATATTTAGTATGATGATAGTATAAGTATGGTTTCGAACAACTTAAGTTAGAGAGGAACGTTGAATAAAATGGATTTAAGGTAGAAAAGTAACACAATAAGAAATAAATATACAAATTTGGGGATTAAAGTAGACATTTTGAAAATTGAGAGACTGAAATAGACACTCTAAAATTTTAAAGATTAAAATAGAATTAATTTAAAAAACCAACTGACTAAAATAAAATTTTAATATAATATAAATGAGAATAATTGATAGATAACATAAATACAATAAGGAAACAAAAAGACTAAAATAAGCTTAGTTTATATGTTGTTCTAACGACTAAAAGAGGTGTATTTGAAACTTCCACTTTCAATTATACAAAATAACAATAATCAATAATAATAATAATAATATAAAAAAATAAGAAAAGAAAAGGAAATTAATACATATTAGATGGCAGTTTGCAATAAGTGCTATTTATTAGGTACATCCACCATCTTCCACTAGTCTCTCCATCTAGATGAAATAAATTATTTTAAGATATGCTTAACCAATGTTTAAAATATCCACGATAACATTAAAAAATATCAAAATTTCGATTTTATAGAAGATGTCAATAGACAGTTTTGAAAAATTGCATGAAAAAATAGATAAAAGAAATTTTTAAAAAATGTTTAAATTAAGGGTTACAAGCGTATATTCAGCAAAATGAGTAAAATCTAAAATTATTTACAAAAATAGCACAATCGATGGTTAAAACACCTGAATTTACTTATGTACCCTCACATCAAATAGATGGTCCAACGCTTCACGATTTAAAAAAAAAAAAAAAAAAAAAAAGAGAAAAAAAAGTACACACTTTGACAATTTTGAAGGATATAGGTGATAGATGTTGGAATTAATTCGATAATTAATTTATATTTAGGTAACAAATTAAAGAGAATTGTAATAAATGATACACAATTTGAAAAATGTCTAATTTTATATTTCACTGAAAAATGGCTAAACTTGAAGGAGGTGGGGCCCTACATTGACTATGTAATTTCCACTTTTACCCCCATATACCATGTAAATGAATCAACTCATATTTTTATTGATGAACTTGAAAACGATAGGTATTTGAATATCCGGTTTGAGATTTTATTTTCTTTTAATAGATTTAAAATTTGAAGATTTGATCTTTATAATCAAATCTATGATAATCATTATTATTTTAAAAAAATTTCAAGAAATTTTTAAAAAAATCTATGATAAGCTCTTATAAAGGTTTGTTTGTAGGTGTTGTTTTGTGGTTTTTCAGCAAGGTTTGGGTTTGAAATCAGTGAGTTTTGTTGAGGTCTTTGTTTATTTGTGGACTAGTCTCGTAAGTTTTATGTGGATTTTAAGCTTATTACTCATAATTTTGTGTTAGATTGAAGTCAAAAGACTTGAGACGGAAGGATGCGTGAACATCCATGCGGAAGTGGATCGTAGTTCAATTTTAAATTCAGAGGATGGAAACCAATCATGTACATTTTAAATTACAGCATACTAAACACAAAAAAGAGAGGAAATAAAGGCTTGAGTAATACTTACCCTTGAAGGCTAGTCTCTTCGTATAACTCCTCTCTGGTCACAAATTCAACGATCTCCTAGGAACTCCTTGGAACACGAACAACTAAGAAACACAATCGCCTAAAAAGACACCACCGTAATGAAACCTATGTATTCTCTAAATGGTGAGAATCAAAGAGATGGTTTGTGAGCTTCTTATTCTTAATTTTGACATAGGGAAAGGGATGGGGAGAGCTTCTTGAGAGATATTTTTCGCAAAGAAGATTTCACACTACAGAGAGAGAGAGTCTGAATTCTACGTAATACATGAAAAAGAAGATAAAACCTCTTTTATCTCTCTCTTCCCCACTCACACGATCAAGAGAAAATTAAGGGGACAAAGTTATTAAAATAACTTCCTCCTTTTAACGTATTAATTTAAAAATAAATTTAAATTAATTATACATATATTTATATAATAATCAACTTACTATATATGTAGGATTGTATCAGCAATAGCGGAAGCACAAGGATCATCTAAGCATTCTAATTCACTAATTTTGGCAGAATATAAAGTATGCTCTTGCAGAAAACAAGTGAGTTTCAAGACATATCTCTTAATTGTAGAACTTTTTCAAAGCTTCTTCCCTAGCTGCTACCTTTTCCGAATCTTGTTGCAGACCACCTCAAGATCTTCCCCACTATTCTCTTGGTGCTCTAGATTGAGTTGCTTGAATCAAGAGGTGAAGAAGAAAAGTCCACAACAACAATCTTGGTGAAGAACCATTTCTTCAACTCGAATTTTCTCTAAAATTCTCTATAGATTGCATCACCAAATTTTACTTCAATCTCTTCATTATATTGCCTATCAACATGCAAAGGAGAGAGTTGCATGAGTTGCAACTCATGCTTGGAGAAGACAAGACAAAGAAGAATGCATTTTGTGTGAGCAAGTATAAAGATGGATAATGGAAAACAAGATTTTTCCATTTTGTGTTTTAGTTTTTCTCTTTTTCAATTTTATCTCAAAAATCAAAATTTGATTTTAAAATTCATTTTGATTTTAGAACTGAAAAAATAAAACTAATTTCATAAATTAATTTTTAAAAAAACTTAATTAATTTAACATCAAATATTAAATTAATTTTTACACAAATCCATCTTTATATATTTAAATCATATTTAAATATATAAATTCTCATATTTCGTTTAATTCTCAAATTAAACACGTAATTATATCTCATATAATTACTAATTCTCTTAATTCTAATTTAAACGTTTCAAATTAACTTATCACGCTATTCTAGAGCTAGTCCGTTACGAGCTAGTAGGGGGACCTCGTGGACCTACAGATCATGGGCTCCAACGATCCGAAATTAATTGGCTAAACTCATTAGACCAGATTAATCTCTATTCGTTAACAAATGGTTCACTCCACTAAAACCCACAGTTGCACTCCTAGATATATTATGTCCACATGATTTAACCATATAGACCCTTCACAGGTTGTTCGTAATAACAACTGAGTCACACCCCCAAAATTACGTCTTATTCCTCAAGTCCCTACTGATCCTCTAATGAACAACTGGTTTGTAATCCAATCACTAAACCAAACTCTCTCAGCCCAGTGAGGGGATGGGGCCTCTTGTTCAAGACCTAGATTCAGTACTTGAGATAACAACCTTTCTTCTATCCCTAATGGGAGTCTTATTGAGCCGACGTTGTTGAGTCAATCCTCACCTATGCCCCCAGCTATTTATCCAGTCTTACCCCTGTAATGGGAGTCTTATTGAGCCAACGTTGTTGAGCCAATCCTCACTTATGCAAATCTAAGAGTAATCCCGAAGAAACAGGAGTTCATAGTTAGCTCAGGATTAAGATCGAGTTACCTAGGTCATCTAGATGAACTAGTCGGTCTTATTTGTTGGTCCTGATCTTATGCAAACTCATTGCATAGGACGCCCCCACTCATCATGCCATAACATGTACGAATTAGGATCACTTCGTATGTAGCACTTTACAACTCTTTGTGACAACTATAGAGTAGGTCGCATCCAATAGTGTTACCAAAATAAGGTACCCAACCTTATTCATGTACCATAGATCATTTTGACTATTTACTCGAATCTGATCCATTCTTATGTCTCCACATAAAGTTCAAGTACTCATACAATAGTCATGGTTCTTAATTTATTGGTTTTAGACTTTCATACAATTTATGAAATCAATATAAGTATATTGATTATAGAAAATGTTTATCATATTACAAACTGCGATTTTTAGGATATAAAACTCAACACAATATGACATATAACGTATAGTTTACATTATATCAAATATAATATAACCTATAGTATAATACTCTCTCATTTAACATATAGTATTTAATACGAATCACATCCATATTAAATTTAACTTATAGTTTTATATGAATCACATTCATATAATTAATATTTGAATCAAATTAAAATATTTATTTTCTCTCAAAAAACTTTATATTATAATGTATCATATACATTATATAAATTATATCATATATAGTTAATTTCCTCAATTAATTTGAATTATTCAAATTAATCTAAAATTAATTCAATTCTCATTAATCTCAGTTAAGTTACCGAGGAGACCTTGTGAACCTATAGATTGAAGCTCCAATGGTACTTGATTAATTAATTAAAATCTTTAATTAAATTAACCAGCTTTCACTAATTGCCAGTCACTCCACTAAAGATCGACAATTGCACTTTCACACTATAGATATATTTCTATGTCCATTGGATATAACCAATCAATGGTGCGTTGACTCTTCACAAATTGTAATCCTCTCGGTCCAGAAGAGGGTGTGGAACTACATTGTTCAAATCCTGGAATCAACCCTTAAGTGAGCAAATTCTCTGCTTTCCCTAACAGTAGGGAATGAGTGAATTCCTTCTTATGAAACTGCGTTCCCAACTCCCCGATTAGATGAATCCTCAAAATGGAAGGCATATTGAGTCGACGATACAAATCACTCTCATTTATGCAAATCAAAAGGATCGTCTTGACAGGCAAGAGTTCACAACTCATTCAGAATTCAGGTCAAGTCACCTATGGTCATCTTGGTAAAGTGTAAGTTTCTTTTATCAACGGTGTTATATAGTGAGACTATTCATTTCATGATCCAATCTTATACAAACTCTTTTTATAGAACATCCTTACTCACATGTCACTACATGAATTATTAGGATCAAATCATTTGTAGCACTTTACAACAATTGTGACAACTAAAAAGCGGGTCGTATTCGTAGTGTCACAAGGATAAGGTACCCAGCCTTATCTATCTACAGACTGTTTAGGTTATCACTTAAACATGATCCACTTGTATGTCTCCACATACATGTATAAGTTATATAAGATAACCTTGGATCTTAGTTTATTGGTTTTGTGAGTTATTGCTACTAAATGTCAAATAAAATGCCTTAGATTTTATTAGATAAATAAATTGTTTGTACAGTGCAATTACAAACTACAAGATCCACGAGATTTAGAGCATCAACCCCAACAAAGACATTATGCAATAATATTAAAGGTCGTTTTCGGTAAGCTTTTCGTAATTGGGCTTCAGGATTGAAGTTCTGAAGGTGATTTTGGACCAATAAGCGATTGGATAAGAGTTTGAAAACAATTGACCTTTTAGGATTGTAGTAGTGAGTTGAAGTGGTTAATTTGAACCTTCATTTGTACAAATCTATTAGTTTGATTAAAATCATAGTTTATTCTTTTGTACAATAATGGACTAAATTTTCATTTGCTAATACAATTTATTTAAGTGATAACTATGCACTTTTTAATTAGTTTTAAGAGTTAAATTGTCACTTAAGCACGTTTAAGATTTTTATATGTGTTTTTCATTGACGAAATGGCACTTACTAGAATGTGAAGTCCATTTGAACATTAAATACAATTTGAAGCTATGATTTTCTTCAAAGTGTACACAATTATTTATAGGTTTTGACCCTACAACAAATACCACCAACTATAGCATTGAAGCATAGCCTTTTATCATAATATCTATTAAAAAGAAAACAAAAACAAAAAAAAGCTCACCCATCTAGAAATCCAGTTCGTCTGTGATACATTTGAAACTTCATTCCCTCTCCTTTTTAGAAAACCAATAAAATCTCTCTCTTCATCCCTCTCTTCTCCTATTGAAACCCTTTCTCTCTCGCGTGGTTTTGGCCATAGAAACATTAATTTTATTCAACCAAACACTCACAGAAAAGACCTCCCATGGAGTTTATGCCTAGTGGAGCAAGTGGGGGAACTAAAATCCCTCCTTAAATTTTTACTAATCTGGTCCACCAAGTTTTTCCCCTCCTTTTCAAGCCAAATTCATGGATAATTGCATCACTTCCAACTTCAAGATTGCAACTAGTTCCTTTGAAACCCTTGTTATTCATCTTCATTTGGGTCATCCTTTATGATCGATTCCAAAAATTCTGGGCAAATAAGGTTATTTCAAAGTCAAACCTCATAATGTAGCCGACCTAGTTTTGCTTCTTCTTGTCTATGGCTCTTCGTTGTTTTCCAGGGAAAGCTTAACATCAATTCTTCAATGAACAGATTGGAAATGGGCAACGATTATAGTTTAAAACAGTAAGTTACATGCTTTCACTTTCAGCTTGTCTTAATATTTTGATAGAACACTTAGAAACTAGTATTGTAGAGAACACTTAGATTCTCTTCTACTACCATAATCATCTCATTGTGCTTCATGACTTATTTAGGATCTCTTCTACAACCACAACCATTCCATTTTTCTTTATAACTCGCTTTGATATTGTCTTCAACAGAGCGTAATGAAAATCTTGAGGAGATTGTTTTCATTCAGTCATCAACAAAGCATATTGCAAATCTTGAGGATATCAAGCAAGAATTAAGAGACATGCATTCAAATGATCCTCAATTGTAGTTTAAGGGCATGATTTAAACAAGTATTAAACAAGCATGGTGAAGAGAATGCAAGGTTAGCTTCTGAATTCTAATTACTTGTAGTTATAATACAATGTAAAACAAGATGGTATATATTGTGTTCTTGAATTTAAAAATGTGTCTGTAGTATTTCTTGAACTCAAAAAACATTAAAATGGAAATTGGCTAGATGTAAAATGGGTTGGTGCATTCATAGTACCCCATTGTATTAAAAAAGATATTAGATTAGACACCCAATGCCCTAATGTTCTGCAATTACTTGTTTCCTTTGTCATGACATATTTGCAGGTGGCTTCTTGTTTTTTGATCATTGATGCTCACTTTGTTTGGAAATTTGTTGTAAATGGTAACTCAAATTTCATATTTCTTATTATCATATAGAGTTTTGTGTCTTTTATGTTGGTTTATTCCCACCATTTTGTTCATAACCTAACGAAAGTCTCTACAAGTTTAATTTCTTATTCAATGGAAAATTTTCTCATAGATAAAAGATAGTCAAAGATATATCCATTTCTATTGATATGAAAAAGTTGTCATTTGCTTATTGAAAAGTATGAAAGTTTAGCCCAAGCTGGAAATTTGGTTTATGGATATGGATAGCTATAATTTTTGTGATGACTTTGTTTGTGACTTTGGTTTCTGTTTTTATGACAATGGGAATAAATATGGCATGTTTAGCATAACTTGGGTAATGTAAGCAAGTTTAAAGCTCATTACTTGATTTGTACGGTTGGATAAAAAACAAGGTATGAGTTCTAACCTCATGTTTGTATTATTCGACATTTTTAGCTGTGTTGTGCTACTTTCTTCTATTTAGTTGTAGTGGTTATCTTTTTAAACAAGAATAACAATTTTGTATATTAACATGTATTCTTCCCACAATCTTTTACATTTGAGTCTAACTATTAATTTTGACCCAGTTTTTACTATTAAAATACTTAAAAATTTTACTAGTTGAAAATAAAGAATCATTTTATTGATTATAATATTTATACTACTGTAATTATATATGGTTTTCTGTATTTCTACTTTATTTTTTTTCCAAGTTTGGTCTTTTGGTTGTTTGCAAATAATGCAAGTTGAAGAGTTGTTTGTACATATCATAAGGCTCTAATCCATTTACTAAGTCCATTTTGCAATGGTGTGTTGTGTTTAGTCTTATGATTATAGATACTCTTACATCAGTCTAGTCTTGATATAAGTAGTTGACACACATTGGAGACTTTCTAGTCCATTCAACAAATTCATTTTGCAACTTCGATCTCTACATAATGGTGTATCCTTTCTCCACAGAGAAACGTTTATTCCTGTATTTGGTGAATCAAATACCATGGTCTAATAACGAGCCATTCTGATTACTCGATAATATTGAACGGAACAAAAGACAGGTGGACTCAACGGTCTTCCGAAAAGGGATGGGGGCATCACATACATATGGTGAGGTACAATAATGGTTAAAGACCCAAAAGTCTAGTCTAGGGGAGTTGATAGGCGGGAATGGCCAAGAAGCCTCTTGTTCATATCTCTCATCAAAAGTCGTTTCCGGGAAGCACATGCACAAAGGGAATCATTCTTCAATTTTATCGATGCACTGCATTCATTCTTTGTTTTTGTTTAATTTGGTTGCTTATTTGTGTAGGCAATGGTAAGAGTTTATGTCTCTTGGTTGCTTCAAACAAATTCATTGGTTCTTATGGAGCAACTTATACCCGTGATCAACAAAAACCATTGTGGGCAAGTATTTCTCAAACGTAAATTCTAGTCTCTTCCCTCTCTTTCAATTTTGTTCCTTTGAACTTTTAATGCAACATTGCTACATAAATGCCTTATTGACTGACAATTACTGGACTTCTTCACTTTTCAGTCTAGTAACAGCTGCACTTCACTTTGCTGGTATGTTAGAAAGGGCATACTGTACTGAAACGGACTTTTAATCAAGTGAGTTTCTTTTCGGGATTTGTTTGTTTTCAATTTCCTCTCTTTACATTGTAACTATTGACTATAATTTGTGAAAGAAACTTGCTCAATGTAATAATACAAAGCGTAAAATGAGAATATCTGACAGTTAAAATGGCATATCTCTGATGAACCCTTTGTTCTATGTTCAATGGACAGGTGAAGAAACAAAAAACTTCTTCTCTTTCTTTTGTTTTTCCTTCAATCTATCACTCAAAATCAAGCAAATGTGAATCTAAAGATTTTGAAGAATTGTGGCTTTAACAACATAAGGTAAAAGAAGATCTCTTTGTTGAATGTAGACAGGTTTCTTAAATAAAAGTATAGATTTGTTGGATTCTTTTCTCATTGTTGTTACAGAGCTAAAGTAATCATTAATTCTATTCTATTGTATAATTCTTAATTCTATTGTTGAGTAGAAGTATATATTTGTTGGATTCTTTTTTCAATGTTGTTATAGAGCTAAAGTAATCAAAACTATTCAATGGAATACTATTATGCATATAATGGGTTTTCTCCCTTCATTTTTTAATTTCTTGTATGGGAGTGTTATGTATTTTGATTTTTGCTCTCAGGTTAAGTTACAAATTGGAAATTTAATTGACTCTTAAGGATGCTTTGGAATAAGTAATTTTGATGTCTTAATTCCATACTTTGGGACTTTTTTCCTCTCCACTATCTTTAAGTGGATGCCATTTACTTTCTAGGAAGGAAATGTTCAAGTAGATGCAATGTTAGTGACAAAACATTGATGGTGTTTTTGTGATGATAGAGCAATTTCAAACTTGGCCTCCATAAAAAGAATGGATAGAACATGAAATGGTTGATGGTTTTCCTCCCTACTAACAAAGGAAGGGTTTGATGAGTTATGGTATTCTCTTACCAAAAAATGGATGAAACATGGGATGGTTTTGATGACTTATTCTTTTTGAACATTTCAATTCAATAAATTTTTAGCTTTTAACTTTTATGAGGGAAGAAATTCATGCTTGCTTTGTTTGTTTTGTAATTGTTTTTATAGATGGATGGAATGAGGCTCTGTATATGGTGGATACGACGACTCAACTTAGTTCTTGAATTTTGTACTTGTTACTTTAATTTTCAGAACTTGGTGAATCTTGTATTTTGTCTACTCACTTTCTACCAATTACTTTGTGACTTTATTTTATTGTATTAGACATTACTTAAACGTGTTATGTAATGAATTACAAAATTTCAATCACAAAATAGGACTTGTGATATTTAAAGTGTCATGATATTATATATATATATAATCAATATGTATGTTTTGTAGCTATCATTAGGTTTTGTAAGAAAAAAGATACTAATTGATAATATATGATTGACAAGAAAGGCTATGGAAATTTTTAGTCACATAAAGAAAAAGCTATAAAAATCTCATAATAGTGCATACAAATGACATATAAAACTTATAATAGCGTCAAGGAAATGATATTACAAAGTTATAATTACTTTTTTTATTAGCTATAAAAACTTATTATTGCTTTAATTAGTAGTGCTATAATATATTTCCATAGTAAAGGAAATATGCTATAATTTTAAGATTTTTAATAGCATTCAACATAGCTAACAAAGAGAGTTATAAAAAGTTCTTCACTTTTAATAATATCGGTTGTCGGGACATTCGAAAAATGCTATAAAATGTCTATTATAGCCTTTTTCTTTAGTTGTCGTATACGTTACTTTTTATAGTGGATGTTGTGAATGGTCTTTCTTCTTGATATTCTTTGTTGTAGTTGAACAATTATATCAAATGGTGATTCAAGAATTTTTTTTTTGAGATTGGATTTTTTTTTGTTTCAAAGAGGTATATCGTATAATTTAAAATTACATATTTATTTGAATTGATTTACTTTCGTAGACTTAAGTATTTTGCTAATGATGAAAATGTCTTTCAAATGTTGGTTGGCATTAATTTATTTTAGTAGACTTAAGTTCTTTTATTAATGATGAGAATTTCTTCTAAATAATTGTTGACATTGATTAATTTGGTAGATAAGTTTAAATAGTAAAAATGATGTGATTTTTTAAATTTTGTACGAGAAAGCCTATATAGGATTGATTTGAGTTCTAGGAAGATTTCTCGTTACGATAAATATTTTTTGTATTCAAGAGGTACATGTTTCACTTGTTTATTTCCTTCTCCGACTCCAACACAAACACACAAAAACAGAAAAAGAGGTTTTAATTTTTTATATAACATTTATCTTATTTGTCTATATTCTTTCCAATAGACCCATGTGTGAGTATTACTACTTTTTGGAAGTAAGTTTTAACATCAAAGTTGTGAGCAAGATTGATGTTTATTATTTTTTATAATTTGGTTTGTATATTTTTTTTCTTTACTTCTAATTAAGTTTGCTTGTAGGTTGAGATTTCTAATTAAGTCTTAAATTCTTTGTTTGTAGTTCCAGGTTATTTGAGCGTGTTCGAACTAAGTTTTAAGGCTCTTATCAAAGTAAAAGTATCTCCTTTGAGCATGAAAAATATTTTGTACTATGCATTATAGGTGTTATATTTTAACTATTTGACATGAATGAGACTTTTGTTGGGTTGTTAGTAGACGGAAAATATAATGGCATCAATATTTTGAACATTATACATTTTTTATGTTTAATAAGTTAAGAAGATTCCGAACATTAAAAATGTATAACTTGTGAATTTTGTTGTAATTGTTGACATTGATGTATTGAGTTGAGTTCTAAAATGAATGTTGTTTTTTTTTACTCGGGATTGGATAAACACATTGAAGCGAGGAAACCACTAAGCAAGTTATATATATGTGGTTTTTTTTTTTTTTTTTGGGGGGGGGGGGGGGGGGGGGGTAGTGCTTAGTTTTTTTTGTAAACAACTTAATTAAAGTTTTGTTACTAATTTTATTGTAAATATTTTCCTTATATTAATGTTACATACTTCATTTTTATACGTGAAAGTTCATATTTATGTTTGTGTACATATTTTGTGTCAAAATTAAAGGAAATAATATGTGTAATAACGGGTATAAAATAAATAGTTATACATTATTAAAAGTATTTTTTTGACATTTTATAAATGTCATGAGATGTAGTTGTGACATTAAATAAGTGTCAATGTACATAGTTTAATAATTTTTAGAAAGTGTCACAATTAAAGTATTAATAACCTTGTAAACGTGGCATTACTAATATTTTTGTGACAAATTTTTAATGTCAAGGTAAAAGTTTAACGAACAGAAAAGGTCAACTTTTTAGTTATTTATTGACAATGATAATTTGTCATAAAAAATTTAATTATGATAGGTAATAAATATCAATAAATACTTACTATTGACTGAATTAAAAAGTCATGAAACAACTAACAATGACTAATTTTTCATGTGTCATCTATTCACTTACATTGATGGTGGATTCAAAGACTAAAAAAAAAAGAGTCAAGAATTTTGTTAATCACAATTTATTAGAGTCATAAAAACCTGTTTTTGTGAAAACTTGAGAGAAAAATGGATTTTGATCTATTGGTTACGATTTGTCGCTATAGGTTTGCTTTTTATCTAAAATTTTTTTAAAAAAATAAAGGGATATAGTGAGAGAGGTTAAAAATTTAAGGGAATATCATATAAGAATTGATTTAATTCTTTTAATTCTAATTTCACAATTCTCAATTTTAAATTCTCCTTTCTTTTCCATAATCTCATGTTATTACTTTTTAAGTCCATCCATTCTAATTTGTTTTTATTTTATAAAAAAATTATTAACTCATTTAATTTGGTTTGGATTTTTTATTTTGCATGAATATGAAAAAGGAGGAAGAAGAGAAGCAGAAACCAGTAATGTGTATTTTCTTTTACCATGAGGAAGATATAAAAAGTTGGTCGAGACGAGCAACGATGCTGGAAAATAGAAAAGGTTGAGATATCTCTATGAATGAGGGATTGAGGAGGAGATGTAGAGAGAGGAGTTGAGAAAATTAAGGAGATATAAATGTGAAATTAAAACTATAAGGTTTTTGGAAAAGAAAAATATGTTTAATATTTTAATTTAAAGATTATAAATGAAGTATTTTTTTACCACCTTTTAAAAAATATCTATTTTAGATTTTAAATATAAAACAATATCAAAATTCTTGTAAACATTTTTTATAATGACAAGATATTTTTTCTCTTTTCAAAAAAATTGTTTCTTTTTGGGTGTGATTCTAACCTATAAAATATTTAAAAAAACTATTTTAAAAAACCAAAAAAATCTTAGAAAAAAATAAAAACTACCCCAATAATCATTTTTTTGTATGCCCAATGATTGTTATTATATATTGAATAAATATATCCTAATATTAGAGTAATTGATGCCATTTAGTTTTTTTAAAAAAATCAATATATATATATATATATATATATATATATATATTCAAGAACAAATTATGATATAAGTTTTAAATTAAGATTTCGATAATAGTAACAAATAATATAAACATAAATAATTTTAAAATAATGAATATCTTTCATACTAAATGATTATAAAACTTTATAAATGGGCATGATTCGCCAATTAAAAAAAATTAATTGTTTAAAATTGGTATGTTTATAATCATTATAAATCATTATTTTAAATTTTATTTAAAATAATGAATATCCTTAATTAAATTTATAAATTGGCATGATTCGCAATTAAAAAATAAATAAATTTTCAACCATCAAAATAAAATTAAATATGTACATCACACATAATTCCTTATTAGTTTAAAACAAAATTGCCATTTTTGCGATAAGTTTTAATTGTTTGCTATATATTTTTCTCTCCTTAAAATGTCAAACTTTACCTTTTCTCTCTCTACCATTTGATTCTCTTCTTCTAGTTTTCTCTATCTAAAATTTTTTTTCCCTTTGAATAAGTTATCTATCTCTTTAAACTTTTTGCTTCATTCTACCTCCACATTATCTGTTTCATTTTCTCTAACATTCATGAATCTCTTAACCTTTTTTTTTTATAAAAAATAGATAAAAAAAAAAAAAAAACCAACAAACATGTTTGATATTTCTATTTAAAAAAAAAAAAAGAAACAAAGAATAGTTTATCAAAGACTCATTTGATAATCATTTTTTTTAAAAAAAAAATTGTTATTGTGTTCAAACGTGTGTTTACTTATAGTTTTCATATTTTCTATATAAATATTTGAATTTCTAGATAATTTTCAAAAATAAAATATAAAATTTTTAAAATTACTTTTTTTTAGTTTTCAAATCTTAGTTTTGATTTTGAAAACACTACGAAAATCTAACAAGAAAATATATAGATTAATGGATGGAATAAACGTTTATAGACTTAAGTTTCAAAAACCAAAATTGAATATAAAATGATTATCAAACTAAACATAAATATGTATAGATTTCGTTTTAGAAAGAAAAAAATCAAATAAAAAACCAAAACTTAAACAATTATCAAACAGGATTTAATCTTTTTTTTTTTTTTTTTCCCAAAAGGAAAGTGGAAGATAAAATAGAGAGCATATGCATTTCATGTATACGTGTAGTTTTATCATTTACTTAATTATTTATTTAATAATAATGATAATTATTCTACCTATAATTCTTTTTTAAAAAGAATGTTAATAGTCCTCAAAATAATAATAATAATTTAAAGTTCCCACCTTCCCGTATCTTTAAATAGTTTATTGGGGCTTTTATCAAAATTTTGGCTATTTCCAATACGGGTGAGACATCTCACCATTTATTTGGAAATTGACAATATTAAATCAATTAAATGAGCCCTTCACGATCATATTCCAACTAAATTGCATATTCAACCATGTGATATGAATATAATATTTAGAAAACATAAAAATAACGTTAAAATTCATTTTTGGTACTAAACTTTCGTAGAAATAACAATTTAGTCCATGAACTTTAGTTTGTAACGATTTAGTCCCTATACTTTTGATTTTATAATAATTTAGACCTCGAACTTTAATATGTAACTATTTAGTCCTTGTACTTTCAAATTTGTAACAATTTAATCCCAACGTAAGAAAATTTATCAAAATTAGATGTCATTTTTTATTTTATGATGTAGACTTTGTATTTTATAAAAATATTGAGTCTCTAATTAGTTTATTGGTTTATTTATGCAATAAATCTCATTCAATCTTAACACTAATTTTTAAAATATGAATAAATTGTTATAATTTCAAAGTACAATGATTAAATTGTGACATAGTAAAGTTTAAGGACTAAATTTTTACAAATTAAAAGTTGAGAGATTAAATCGCTACAATCCAAAGTTTGGGGATTAAATTGTTACTTTACAAAAGTTTAGAGACTAAAAGTGATTTTTAATCTAAAAATAAATTTTGATAATTCATCAATATCAATAACCAAAAAATAATGTGTGTGTCTATATATATATAAGAAGAGAAATTATTTTAAATGACAAAACTACCGAAAACATTTATAAATAAGAGTTTAAATAAGAGTAAAATATCAAAGTTTATCTGCGATAGATTGTTATAGATCTATGTTTATCATGACACAAATAGCAGTCTCGCAGTCTTTCGTCGTTTATCACAAATAGACAATAAAATTATGCTATATTTGAAAATAGTCCATAAAATAATATAGATAAAATTTTATTAAACTAATTCATGTTAGAATTGAAAAATAAATTGTTTTATCGAACAATTGCGTGGAGTTGAAGGTTTTATTTATTTAATAAGTAGAAGGAAAAAACCTTCACTATTGAGGATACTTTTTAATTTTTTTATATTCTAACAATTGTGAGAATGAAAATTAACCATCAACAATAATAAGAGTTTTATTCACTAAACTATAATTTGAACGGTTGAAGATATAACAAAAGCTAACCTAAGTTTTCTAGAAAAAAAAAAGGATAAATAAATTTTATATAAATTCATTGAAAGTAATTTACATCAAGATGAATTTCTTTAGTTTATTTGAGGGAAGATTTTTTTTAGATTTTTTTAACTCCAAATATGGTCATAAATGGAAAGAGGATAAGATTGTTTCTTTTCTTTAAAAAAAAAAATGTTTGGGAATCAAGATATTCTAAAATATATATATATATGGCTACTAAAAAAACCACTCTCTTTCTAGAAAAGTGGAAAAAGTATTCACTAATAGTTGTTAAGTTATTTATTTTTAAATTTTAAGAATATGGTTGTTAAGTTCAATAGAAAAACTTTTGCCTCTTGCTAACTATGAGATGAAGGTTTGTTTTTTCCTTATTTGAATGGAAGGTCTTTCTTTGCACTTATGATCTCTAATTTATAGAGAGGATATTTAAATTCATATTGCTGTTGTTATTATTATGTTGGTCTAATTTATTATCTTCTTCTTTTTTTAGGATTAAATAAACAAAACGTGAAAATCTATACTAGTTATAAGATTACATCATGAGACACAAACAATGAAAACCACTCGTTATAAGTAGAAAGAAGAAAAAACAATTGCTCCTCCAAAACCTTAGTTACAAAAGAGTGCGTCAACACATTTTTATAGTGAGACATGAGAGAAAGAGATAACTAATCCTCGATCATTTCCACTCTCTTTGATCAATAAAGAAACCTAAAACATTTATTTTATTTTTATTTTTTGAAGAGGTATTGTAATTAAAGTGTGAGGTGGGAGAATTGAACCTCAAACCATGAGGTTGATAGTATGAACATTATGAATGTTGAACTACGTTCTTGTTGGCAATCTAAAACATTTATTATTGACCTCATCTTACATGTAATTAAAATCATATTATATATGATATAAATATTTGTATAGTACGAGAAATGCAACACACATAAACGTAAATCAAATTTTGAATACAATGGCAGTGATTGATGAATTAGCACACGTTCCAATTATATTTTCAATATTAAAAAGAGATTTGCAAATTTTTGGAGGGAGGGGGTGTCCTATACGCACTAATATTTTTTTCTTTTTTTCCCCTAATATACATATATATATATATATATATATATATATATATATATATATATATGACAATAAAAATAAAACCCATTTGACAACCAATTCCTTTCCACGTCATGTTGAGGGCAACCCTAAGCCATAAAGCCAACGTTCTTTTAGGAGAAATTATTATTATTATTATTATTATCATTATAGGTAAATGGAGAATATTATCTCTCATTGACGACAAAAAAAAAAAAAAAAATCGAAAAATCGAAAAATCAAACCAATCCAATGATTTGATTTAGTTTTTTAATATAAAATTAGATATCTTTGTTTATATTTAGAGAAAACCAAAACGTATTGGTTCGGATTGGTTTTTTATTAGAAAAATCAATCAAAACCAAACCGGTCCAATGGTATATATATACCATTAAAAATAAACTATCTTTTAGTATTTTAATTATTATGGTTTATGTATACTTGTTGTTTAGAAAAAAATACAATTATTATGAAGTTTGTATGTTTTTTATTTAGAAAAGTGCAAAAAAAAAATGTCAATTTTCAATTTATGAAAAAATTAATTCGAACCAATTTTAATTTTAAATTAGAAAAAAAAAAGATCAATTCAAAACAAAATGATAATAAAATAAAAATTGGAAGGAAAAAGAAAAATGTCAAAAATCGAGAACCAAACCAATAATGAACCGATCCAAATAAAACCAATTCAATGGTTTCGTTTTTTATTGAACATTTGTTTGGATCTCTTCTTTGTAAAAGCGATCGGTTTGGTTTGGTTCTTGGTTGACTCCAAAACTGACCAAATCGAATTGACTCTCATCCCTATCTCTGACTATAAAATAGATAGTATAAATTTATATAAGTGACCTCTAACTACAAATTAATAGCATAAATTTATATAAGTTAGAATTATGATTGTAGCTTTTATAATTCTTTAACCATAAGATTCAACAGAAACTAGAAAATAACATCAAATGAAAAAGGACTTAGAGCTAAGAAAATGAAATAAACATATTATTTATGGTTTTAATATATGAATAAAATATCCACATAAAAAAAACTAATTTCATTTAATATATATTCCTATGAAATTTTTAAGTTTTTGTATCTATTCAATCCTTTTTTTAAAAAAAAAAAATGTCTGATTAATATGTTATTTAACTTTGGATTTTGTGGTATGTGTCTAATTGTATCTTATGTATTAGATATTTTTAAATTTAGAAAATTATTAAACATAAATTAAAAAAGAGATAACTAACCCTAGATCACTACCCAAACTTCAGCTTCTTTGATCAATAAAGAAACCTAAAAAATTTATTATTGACCTCATTTTGCATATAATTGAAATCATATAATATATGATATAAATATTCGTATAGTACGAGAAATGCAACACACATGGTGAAAGTTGTAAAGCCTTATCCGAAAGTTATATTAATATTAAACGTAAATCAAATTTTATATACAATGCCGATTATTAATGAATTAGCACGAGTTCCTATTATATTTTCACTTTAAATATTTTTAAGTAATTATTATTATTTTACCTAGATAAATTATTTTATAAAGAAAAGAAAAGGTAAAAGAAAAAAGTTGTTGCTTTTTTTTTTCTTTTAATATTTCTGGTTCAATTTTCTTCATTAGATCAATTAATAACTCATAAAAAAAAACAATATGACCACAGTTTACCACATTTAACATGAACTAATTATATGATCAAATTTAAAAATATATTTTACGTATGTCATCATGCTTACAATTACTTGCCAATATAATCTAATTTGAAAATGAAAAAAAAAAAAATTACAAATAACCTTCTTGATTAATCCAAAGTATAGAGACATATAATTTTATTTTTTCTTTTTAATTTCCAAAAAATTGAAAGAAAATTTGGCTATATTTTAAAAAATGTCAAATTAAACATAATCTAACCGACATAGTATTTATATTATTCGATTCTTCCAAATTACATATTATAAATATATATATATATATATATATATATATATATACTTTAAGCTCGTGTCTTTTTTTCCTTCAATTGAAGGCATGATTTAGACTACATGAACATAATTTTACCACAAATATCACAAATAAAATTGCATATTTATAAATATATAAACTCACTCCCACCTTTTTATACTTTTTCATTTAACCAACAATTAAAGAGTGAGATATTAAACTGTCTTGACGCTATTTATTTTAAATTTGTTAAAATGAGTATATCTTAATAGTAATTAATATGTATTATCTCTTGAGGTTGAATGTTGATATTAATCTATTTATTTATTTCGAGGGGAAGGAAAAAAGAAAAAAAAGAAAGTAAAGATGCATTAAACTTTCACTGGAAAAAACACACACAAAAAGGGAAATACATTACAAAACACAATCCCAAAATCATTTTCCAAACAGAAGAAAGACACACACTTAATCACATTGCCAAAAACTCCAGCCGAACCGATGCATCTCCGGCGACACCGCTACGCCGTACCCGGGGGATCCTTGTGGCCAACCCCAGGGCTATGCCCGGGCGAGGTCGGCCGAAACGCATCCATCTCAACATATTTATACCGGTTTATCGAGAACGAGGACACTGATACTGGAGCAGGAGGCGCTACAGCATGGCAATTACTAGAGACGACTGCAATGGCGGCCGTCGAGGCCGAGGGATGAATGTCATGCAGTGGCCTTGATGATGTGACGGAAAGGGAGTGAAGAAGAAGAAGAATAATGAGAGTGATAAGGGGAAAAAAGTTATTCAAATGTAAGCTTCTATGAGCCATTGAAGAGAAAGGAAAGAAAAAGAAAAAAAGAAAAAAAAAAGGTTTTTTGTTAATTATTTTTTTCTTTTATATGACAAAAAGAGGGAGGAAACTGACATGAAAATGGCAAAGAAATGAGAATTTTACAGTAGTATTTATGGTGATGGCTTAGCTTTGGGAGTTGCCATAAGACAGCTATTTAAGATGAATTTAAAAGGACCCACTTGAGAATTTCTTAAATTTTTTGATCACATGGAGATGTTGGAGTTTATAATCAATAAAATTACTAAGAAAAAAAAGGGACCAATGGGAATAATTTCCTTATTTGGCATGTTTAATGAGGGGGACTTTGATTCATATCATATCATAATTGGCAAAGGAATTTTTTGGGGACATTGTTTATGTGGGAAGTCTTGATTTGTGTAATCTTAATTAAAAAGTCTGATTTTTTGTAAAAAAAAAAAAATGTGTTTTTTCAATAATAAAATTCAATGTGAGTACATTTTTATTTGGCTTGAGATTATATTTAATAAAGTGAGTGCAATGCAATCATGTGCAATTTTAAAATTTTAGTTGAGCAGAAAAAAAATTGATATATGTAAAATTTTATTTTTTTTAATAAAACATAAAACTCAAAAAAAAAAAAAAAAAAAAGAGAGAGAGAGAAATCTCTATCAAAGCTTTAGTGTTATGCAAATTTTAAACCAACCTAGTTTAATTAATGTAATGTTCATTTTATCAAGATTAAAGATTTGATTTTTCCACAAATGTTATTAAAAAAAATGAAAATTAGCATTTTTGGAATGATTGAGATATGAATGAAAGAGGGTGAAACATAAATTTTATAAAATAAATTCATATACTAAATTTCTAATCTTAGGAAAAAGAAGAAGATATGTATGGACTTTGATTAGACAACACCAAATCAAGATTAATGAAAAAAATCGACTTAAATAGAATAAAATAAAATGATATCAAATCTGAGATTATTGAGTTTTAATAAATTATAATGAAAATGCTTCTTCCACTAACATTCTAATCAAATATAGATTTGACACAATTAATATAATACTTTTCATTTTCGTCAAAATAATAATAATAATTTTTTTGCAAAGGAATTTTTTTTATCATAATAATAATAATAAATAAATAAATAATACTTCTTGTCGAATAACATGAGCCGATGAATCTTTTCATTGCTTCGTTAGCTACTGATGTGACATATATTTTTTTATTTACAATAAGATGCTTTTTTTTTCTGTGAATATTTTGGCCATCCTAAGATAATTTTTTTAAAAAAGAATTATGGATGAAGTGGAATATAATAGGTTCTAACTAAATTCAACTGTTTGGACGTTTGAATACTCTCACTCCATGTATTGTTGAATTTAAATAAAAATAAATAAATATATAAGATTGATTCAAATAAAGAAAATAAGAGAAATTATATTTGTGTGTAAAAAATCTTGTAAGAAAAGTTAAAGAACCCTCAAAAATAGGTTTTGTTACCATTGGTTAGAGAACTTAAATTATAAGTTTGGTCTCTATGATTTAGAAAAAGTTAATGTGTTGGCTATATTTATTAAACCGTAATTAAAATTGTCGCAATCGTAATAGGTTTACATTCAGGTATCGATTATAATAGACCTCAATCGCAAAAGAAATGAAATTCCTTATATTGTGTTTACTACACATTGATGCAATCATAATAATAATAAAAAATCATTGGTATTGTTTACTTTTATAGGGAAACGTAATGAAAAGTGTAAATGATGAAAAGTTAGTAAAAAAGAAGATGTGGGTCTCATGTAATAATCAAACATAATTAGATTGTTGATCGTCTCTTCCACAATAGAATTACGAGTACGGATTTCATAGTGGAGCCTACCGTTCATTACGATTACAGCTAAACAATAACAAACAAACATAATCAAATGGGATCCACTTTTCAAATTACCATAGATAGATTAAGTTTACAAGGAAGTAAACATAGTTTGACAAAATTCTCATATATAACTAACTTTGTAACTATAAATTACAAGGACTAGATTTTAACGGTCTCTAAACCAAATGTTTAAGACTAAACTTTGAAATCTAGAATTCTATTTTAATAATAATAAGAAAAGTTGTGAGTAATTTTTATTTAGGTTATTCTTTGAGAATATTCTACGAAAAGCTTTTTCTTTAATGGAAAAAATCCTTTAAATGTCTTAAGAGTTGACAACTTTTCTTATTAGGAAAAAAAAGGTGGGTAGCCAAATTTGTACTTTAAAAAAAGTCCTATAATTGCAAAAGTTTTGGACTCACACATACAAGAATGGCCTAACTAGATAAATAGCAAAATTTAAGTTTTAATTTGGATAAATAGCAAAAACGTTTTAAAATTGTAAAAATAGCAAAACGGATTATAAAATTAGAAAATAATGATTAACAATTGTCAAAACTACCCCACATGGAATTCTAAAGGTGTGAGGATTTCAAAACCGTTTGAAAACAATAAATACACTCTACCTAAACAACTATCACACACTAAACAATACATTCTGACGAAGTGTCTAATCTACGTGTACACAAAATAAACTGCTTTTTTCAATACAGACTTGCTCCTAAAAAGTAAACCTACTCTAGTAAGAATACAAGATTGAAAGGAATCAAAATCTTGGAAATCAACAATTTCAATGTTGCCCTTAGGAGGTTGGGAAGAATGATCAATGTTTGCTAATTCATTATTCAACTACAGTGTATTTCTGGTGTTCGGGGCAACAGATGAGATACGATCAACCACTACACATATCAATTTGAAGGGACTCTGATAAACATCATGAACTGGTGGAACCAATCTGATACATTGTTTAACTCATGGGAGGGAAAAAGTTTACCTTGGATATATTCCAAAAATTGTTGGAAGGATGAAATTGATGGAATATGCACCTCAAAATTTCGAAAATCATGGTAGTGAGAATTCTCATCCCATCGACCATCCAAGAAGAGTCTAAATGTAAAGTCATAGCAAAAACAGGAGTTTCTAAAAGAAACCACAACAAAACCTAAATAGATGAACAGATTTGTGTGACTAACAAAAGTTTTGGCCATTTTTTTACAAAGCCATATTTCTTTTTTTCCAAATTATTAAAATAATAGAAAAAACAATATATAAAACTAATTTATTAAGAACATGAGGATGTACAACTAATTTATTAAGAATGTATGTGTAAAATTATCAAAAACAATTCAAAGATTTGAATAAAATTGAATATGTATAAAGTAAGAAAAACCATTCAAAGATTTGAATAAAATATATGGATAAAATAAAATATAAATTTGGTAGAAAAACTAGATATTTAATTAATGTGAGATTAATTCAAAAAGTGGTTAAACACAATCTAAAATAATAATAAAATATGGAGATTATGTTAACTACATGAGCAAAATTATGAGGACGGTTGTTGTTAAGGAATATCAGCCATTAATCTGTATACATAACTCGATCCTCTTTTTTATTCTAGAATTAGGAGTTTCATCAATAACTACTACTAACTCGACAAGAACAAATCAGGGATTTAGAAATTTGTGGCCAATGAAAAAATAAATAATTATGTATCTAATGTGATTTCTTTATGCAAGTAGAAACTTTGTTTAAAAAGTCAATTTAGCTTTTACTCATAAAATTGTTATGAAATTGACAAATAAAGAATGCAAAATAGAGAATCGACACATAGATTTAAGTGGTTCAGTAATAATGTGTTAACTACATCTATGAGCAAAAGGAAAACAATTTTATTAGAGCTAATAATACATAATTACAAAATCAAGGCGCATCTAAAGTAATTTTAATTTTGTGTCTAATAGGTTCTTTATTTCTTAAAATTAATGAATCTATTAAATATAAAACTTAATATGTGACTAACAAATTCGTTAAGTTTAAAATATATATTTAGAGACTTATTAAGCACAAATTTGAAAGTTCATAAGTTTGTTAGATATAAATTAAGTTCACTTTTATCATATTTAAAATCACTTCAAAACATTTCTTTAATGACTGAAAATTAATTAATTAATATTTAATTTTACATTTTTAAATGTAATTTTCATTTCATTAAAATTAGTTATGATTTATTAAAAACATGTTTTATAGTTATTAACTTATTTTTAAAATAACAAAAGTGATTTTAATTATTTTATAATCACTCCTATGTGAGGATTTTTGTAGATTTATTTTTAGAGACCCAAATGAGATCCGACAACTTTTGAAAGCTCCATTTTGTAATCACTTCGTTTTTTTGTTCTTGATCTTTGAAAATCAAGTGTATTTTTTCCTCATCTCTTACCTTGATTTGCATCTTTTTTAATTATAATGATTGAATTCTTACCCAAATTCTAAAAAACAAAAATAACTTCGGAAAAACTATTTTTTTTAGTTTTCAAATTTTGGCTTGCTTTTTTAAACCAATGGTAAAAAGTAGATAACAAAATAAGGAATTTTGAGGTGTATTTTCAAAAACAATAAAATGGTTACCAAACGTGGCTTAAATATTTTTGGTCTTATGCTTGCATCATCATATAGTAAAATTTACCAAAATAACCAAAGGTCCAGAAATGCACACGTGAGGAGCAAAGATCTCACTTCTCCATCTCGTCCTTCTCAATTAGCTTCTTCTCGGGTCAAAAATTTTTTTACTCCCTGATTCTCGCTCTCGCTCTCTATTAATCGTTTTTGTCATTTTCCTTCCAAAAATATTACAAATTGAGTCATTTACAAACGAGAATCAGAATCAGAATTTAAAAAAATAAAAAAATAAAAAGCAAACTCACGTAATTGGTCAGATAACAAATAATAATAATGAAATAAAATAAAATAAATGATTTTTTTAATTTAAATAATTTTTAAAAAAATAAAAAATAAAAGGCGTCACCTTCAAGAAGAAGCAGTAAGTTCTGGAAGAAGGAAAAAAAATGTCACCTTGAAACAAATGCAGATTGAAGAGAGAAGGAATCCCCAAGATTTCGGATGTTCAGTCTAAGTTGTAGATTGGATTTTTTTTTTTTTCTTTTTAAGTTACAAATGAAGAATCGAAGGCCACATGTGCATTTTCGATCGATTTAATAATTTTACCCAACGATGTCGTAAGTAAAATATTTAAAAACAAAATATGGATTTTTAAAAATTGAGTCTATTTTCATTTTGGTTTCTAAAAAAAATAGGCATTAGCATTGTTTTCTCTTGAACATGTCCTAAAATAACAAATAAATAATCAACCTATATTAATTTTTAAAAAAATTCAAATGAATGAAAACTTCAAATTATACTAAATATATTATAAGTTCATGAGCAGTTATAAATGCATTATTAGAACATTATTTAACTTTAAGACATTCCTAAGTAGAAACATAACCCACAGGTCCTAGGATCGAAACTTAGTTCTGATACCAACTTGTAATACCTCGACCTGTCCAAATTATCCTCTTAACCTGGAAGGAAGTATGACTGCAGCAGTTATCAACTCTTATATGCACTTATTACCCAACTGACTTATTTAAGAACCCTAAATATCACAAATGTCATTCAAGAACTAACTAAACTTCGAACTTTAAGACAACCATAGGGAACCATTTATAGTAAATTACAATATGTAAAGCAAGGTCTAGTGGGTCCTACAGACTCAGAACTAGTCCATAATATGCATCATGTGTATAATTATTTACAAAGTAACCACCTAAGTTTCCTTCAATTTATCTTTAAGTGGCAGAGCAGCAGCGCAGTTAACTTTTGGAGAGATGACTGCTACCTGGAAAAAAAAAAAAAAAACATTTAAAACAGGATGAGCTACTAGTCCAGTGAGTGACTAAATTTTAAACATAAATCTCATGCCTGAATTGAAAACTGGTAATTGAAAACTGAAACTGAAAACTAACCAAACAAACATTCGTGCATAACTTAAAACATAATATTTCTGGAACATAGCTGGCCTAAGATGCAAACATCTATAATTTCGGACATCTACAAGTATGGACATTTAAAGATTTTAGTTATCTACCTCCCAAAGGGGCGTTTGGATTGAGGTTTTCTCAATGCCCAGGAATTAAGAATGTCTAAGAATTATATGTCTGTGAATAAAATTACTGGGAATCAAGGATGATTATGTTTGGTTGTGCATGGTAAAATAATGTCTGGGAATAGTATATGGGAATTAAAAAAAAAAAAAAAATTGAGATTGTCCCTATCAAGCATTTGTTGAAATGCCTTGAATCTGTTTATTGGCGCTTCAAACAACAAAGTACAGGGGTCTTGTTGTGAACCACGTATATCTGTGTGTCGATCTTCTCTATCTCTACGTTCTCTTTTTTTTTTGTGTTCTTTAATTGTCAATTTCGTAACAATACGATCGCTTAAATTATCTACACGATCGCTGAGCTCCGCTACACGATCGTTTACAAAATACTATACGATCACTTAAATTATCTACACGATTGCTGAGTAACAAAACGCTATACAATCGCCTATCCAATGTTATACGATTGCTTACCAAATGCTACACGATCGTTGAGCTCGGCTACACGATCGCTTAGTTCTGCTACACGATCGTTGAGTAATAAAATGTTATACGATCGCTTACCAAATGCTACAAGATCGCTTATCAAATGCTATACGATCGCTGAGTAACAAAATTCTATACGATTTCACGGCTGGAAAGAAGGAAAATCGTGGTAGGAAGCCGAAGAAGAAATGAAAACCCACACTTCTCAATGGGTATGCAATTCCTTCATTTGTGTGGGTAAAAGATACCTAGGAATTACCTTTTCCAAGGTAAATAAACAAATCCCACAAACCAAACATGAGTTTTGTAAACCCATACCCATTCCCATTCTTTTTTCCCTCCAACAAACGACCCCCAAGAGACGTTTGAATTGAGAGAAATGAGATGGGAATAAGGGTGAGAATGGGTAAGGGATACCCATCCCCTTGTTTGGTACAATTTGAAGCTCTAGGTATGAGAATAAACTATTTTCATGCATTCTTTATACCCATAAATGAAACCCATCCAAAAGTGTAGATTTTCTTGATTTTCACTCTTTCTCTTCTTTTAATACATGAATTTATTATTTTATTTTATATATTATTAACATTAATAAATTTAATATTCTTTAAAAAAAAATAATATATAAAAATAAAATTTATAATTGAGAAAATCATATTAAAATTTATATATATATATATATATATATATATATATATATATATATATATAGTAGCTAACTAATTATCACTCGGGTCAATATTTTTTGTTCCTTAATAATTATAATTAGATTATCATTGATTAATTATAATCATTTATTTTTATCACAAAATGTTATATTTATTTTCTCAAACTGATTTTGATTTTTTTATTAATTAATAAATTATAATTATATACATTCATCCAATTATGTAATCATGTAACTTTAATTCTAAATTATTCATTTTATAAATATTTGTGATTTATAATTTAATTAATATTATTATTTGATTATTAAATAATTAATTTGGCTCAAAACTTGAAAATGAATTTATTGTTTATCAATTAATCTATTAAAATTTTATATAGGTATCATGATTAATTTTATAAATTAAATACAAAGATAATTTGTTTCCGTACAAATTTTGATAATATTCTTGTACACAACCAAACACAGTTACCCTTGATTTCCAGCCATTTTATTTCTGGATATCTATAAAACTTTAAACCAAACGATCGTTAAGAGAATAGAAACTTACTCTTCCAATACCTTAGACGTAAGTGAATGTGCCAGAAAAATTGTGACAACATTGCATATGGAAAAAAGATCAGACACCAAGCTAAAGTCTTTGCCTCACCAATAAAAAACGAAACTTCAGTGAAATCTACAGCATATTAACAACCTCCTCTGATTCAATCAAGGTATGTATGTGATTAAACCATAATTCTCACCATTAAAATTACATAATTTAAAACAAAGTGATCAACTAATCATATAATAAAAATAAATTAGCAAAGTACAATAATCCTAGGATGATGTTTTTAAATTTTAAGTAGAAATTACTTCAACTTGTTCACTAAAATTCTTTCATAAACCCTTAAACCCTAATTTTTTTTAGTGATGATAATTAAATTATATTAATGAAAGAATCATGGTGGGTCGTTCATAGTCCATAAGCTATTGTCGGCCTTTGAATTCGATATGAAGCTTCCTCATTTCAAGCTAGTTCTTTTTTTCAATTTTTTTTTTATTTTAATATTTGCAACTTGATTTTTTGTAACATATAAATTTAGCTAAATGGAGAGTTCTTTAAATAAAAAAATATTGTTATAATCGAGTCTCCAAGAATCCAAGTGGCTTTAATTTTTTTTAAAAAAAAAAGAAATTTGCAAATTTTTGGAGGGAGGGGGTGTCCTATACGAGGGCACTTTTCTTTTCTTTTATTTTTTCCCCCCTAATATATGACAATAAAAATAAAACCCACTTGACAACCGATTCCTTTCCACGTCATGTTTAGGGCAACTCTAAGCCATAAAGCCAACGTTCTTTTAGGATAATTTTATGATTATTATTATTATTGTTATTATTATTATTATACGTTAATGGAGAATCTTACCTCTGACTAGGAGTGCAACAAAAAATCGAAAAATTGAACCAATTCAAACCAGTTTGATAGTTCGGTTTGGTTTTTTAGTATAAAATTGGACATCTTAGTTTGTATTTGGAAAAAAACCAAAAAGTATTGATTTTGATTGGTTTTTTATTAGAAAAATCAATTAAAATCAAATCGATCCATTATATATATATATACCATTAAAAATAAACTATCTTTTAGTATTTTAATTATTATAGTGTATGTATACTTATTTAGGGAAAAAAAAACAATTATTATGAAGCTTGTATGTTTTTTTACTTAGAAAAGTGTCAAGAAAAAAAAATGTCAAATTTCAATTTATGAAAAAAGAAACCGAACCAATTTTAATTTTAAATTAGCAAAAAAGACCAATTCAAAACAAAATGATAATAAAATAAAAATTGGTAGGAAAAAGGAAAACGTAAAAAACTGAGAACCAAACCGATATAAATCGATCCAAATAAAATCAAGCTAATGATTTTGTTCTTTATTGGATATTTGTTAGGATCTCTTCTTTGTAAAAGTGATCGGTTTAGTTTGGTTCTTGATTGACCTCAAAATCGACAAAATCGAATCAACTCTCATCCCTACCTCGGACTACAAAGTTAATAGTATAAATTTATATTAGTGATTTCGGATTACAAATTGATAGTATAAATTTATATAAATTGAATTATGATAGTAGCTTTTATCATTCTTTAACCATAAGAATCAACGGAAACTAGAAGAGAACATCGAATGAAAAAAGACTTGGAGCTAAGAAAATGAAATAAAGTTATTATTTATGGTTTTATTATATGAATAAAATATCCACATAAAAAAAACTAACTTCATTTAATATATATTCCTATGAAATTTTTAAGTTTTTGTATCTATTCAATCCTAATTTTTTTAAAAAAATGTCTAATTAATATGTTATTTAACTTTCGATTTTGCGGTATGTGTCTAATTGCTTGATATTTCGAAGTTTAGAAAATTGTTAAACACAAATTAAAAGTTTTAAAACTTGATTAAAGTTCATGAATTAAATAGGTGCATAATTGAAAATTAAAACATACTGAGGTTCTATTCGGTTTTTGAAAATTAAACTTATAAATATTATTTTCATTTATAAGTTTCATTGTTAGGTTTTAAAAAATAAAAAAAAGAAAAAATATATAGTTTTGAAAAACTTGTTTTATTTTTTTAAATTTTTTTAGTCCAAGCTGAGATGGAGGTTGAACCTCCGATCTCTAGGAAGGAATATTATGTCAATTACTGTTAAGCTAAATTCACTTTGACTAAGAATTCAAATGTTTCTTTATAAAATAGGATAACTACATTATAAAATTTAAGAGAAAATAAAGGTACATTTCAAAAATAGAAAACTAAATACAAAATACTCGACCTAAATTTAGCCTTTCAAGAAGTTGAATATTTCAAGAAGTTGGAACATAATAAAATAAATAAAAATAAATTTAAACATAGAATTAAATAAAATAAAATAAAATTAGAGCACTCAACCAATCCATTTCCAAATAGAATAAAACAAGAAAATGAAATAATATCAAAGTAGATACCTATGCCCATAGACTAAGTTTGAGGCTGTTTTTTAGGCTTTTTTTTCATAGAATATTGTAAAATGGAAACAAAAGGAGATCCCACCAAGGAGATGGTTGGCCATGAAGGAAGGGAAGAAAAAAAAAAACTTGATCTCAAGGAATATTCAAGCTTTACATTTTTATTTTTATTTTTTGGGAGTACTTAAATATCCTACTTTGATTATATACAACTTTGATCAAATTGACATATAAAAATAAAAATACAGCAAACTATGGGGAAAACTTTAATCTAAGTTCATAGTACACATTATATTGTAATGCATTTTGCTTTCCTTAGGCACACTTTGACCTATGAAGTAGTGGAACATACACCAAGCCCAAAGAGTTTGCTGTTATTGTCCTTTATGGGATTCTTTCTTCATAAATGTATGTGCAACTTGGAAGTTTTTAATTTTGATGCAAAAAGAAACTCAAAAGAAGTAAAATAATACACAATGATATTTATACAAAAAGGATGAAGGAAAAAAAACAGGTCTGGAAAATTTTAGGTCTTGTTTGATAATCGTTTGGTTTTTTAAAATAAAGTCTATTTCATCTCATTTTTTACTATGGTTTTCATCTTTTCTTAAGTAAACAAAAAGAAATTGTTAAAAACTATTTTGTAATACCTTTCAAAACTTGGTTTCGTTTTTTTTTAAAAAAAAAAAAAGCAGGGTAGAGGATATATAACTAGTTACTATATGATATCTTAGATTTTCTCTACAAGGCAACTTGTATGCACATTTTTTTGTAGAAAATTTTTTTTAAGTGAGAAAGTAAATAAAAACAAAAATGAAAGGATGATGAAACTCAAGTACATCGTTGTACAACCCATCGAACATGTCTTATTCAAATAAAGTTGTAACGAATAATAATTAAAAAAAAAAAAGTATTTCAAGAAAGTACTACTATGTAGCTCTCTCAATATAATTAATAACCGCTAGACATAAATTTGAGATACTTCTCTTTCTACATTTAATTAGTGAAAAATTGTCAACCACATCATGTGTGTAATATTTTTCATAGATGTGGAGACATATCAATGCAGGAAGAGGGACAATAGTTGAAGAAGGTCTATATCAAAAAATAATATTATAAGATGTTGAAAAACATCATTTAAAGGGTTCGAAAACAGAAATTAAGTGAAAAAGACGTAAATTAATAAGGTCTCATTCCATAATCTTTTGGTTTTTGAATCGTGAGAGCCAATCATGCATAAAATGTGGATAATCAATATTAATATAGAAAAAGGATAGAAAGGGAAGTGGTTTTTTTTTTTTTTAAACGATATGTAGGTAGAGGTTAATAGTGCATGTTCATACAAGTTGAACTCTGCTCATCTTAGCAAATCAATATGTATACTATTATTTACAAGTGAAATTCTTATAAATAGAAAAATCTTAAAAATATTTACACTTTATAGAAAAAATTTTCAAGCAAAAAGTTCTAAAAGTGTTTGAAACTTTTTGCTATAAATTGTAAATACTTTTATATATTTTTTTATATTTAAAAAGACTCCTTGTTATAATTAAATATTGAATATCAACGTAGCTCTTTCCTTCCATACAGATTAAACTCTTAGAAAAATGAAGCTAGTAGTAGTAGTAGTAATGGTGATAAGTGGCCCCACTTATTCAATTGGAAGAGTTTAAACAAGTTGGGTTATACTTTATCCAAAATATTCAACACTCTTGGACCCTCTTCACTAGTTGGCCAATTAAGATTCCATTTGAATCTTCCTTTCTTTTTCTTTTTCCTTTTCTTTTCATAATTTTCTTTTCTTTTCAGACCTTAATATTAGAATTTTGAAGAATATGTGAGCTTGGTCTCTACATTTTAAAAAATATCTTTTTTAATCCTTGAATTTCTCAAAATAGGTTCATTTAATACCTAAGTTTTCAAAATGCACTTTTTTTTATCACTAAATTTTTTAAAATAAGTTTAAAAATAATTTTTTATTATTATTTTAAATTAGAATTTTTTTTAAAAAAAAAAAAATTACCTCCTCTCTCATAATTATTTTTTAACATATTTTTTGAATCAAAATTTCATATAATTATATAAAATGAAAATAAAAAATAGTTCAGAGACATTTTAAATATATTCTTAAGAAATTTGGAGATTAAAAAGGTACATTTTCCAAAATTCAAAGACCAAATATTTTTATATCAAAAAACTAAAGAACTAAAAAGGTATGTTTTGAAAACCTACGGACTAAATACACCTATTTTTCATAACTCCAGGAATAAAAAGGTACTTTGCCCTTTCTTTTCTTTCTTTTTTTTTCTTTCTAATTTTATCTTTTCTAACTTTTCATTTTTTTTTAATTTCTTGAAGAACTTTTCTAGCTATCTATAATATATATAATTATATGAGATGATGATGAAAAGAAAAAAAAATTGTAAACATTTATTTAATCAAATTTGTTGCATGACATAAAAAATTTGCCCATACATGAAAATTCAAATTTCTAATATTTTGATTTCTGATATATAACTTTAATAGCAGACTCAAAATTAGGGTTGGCAAAAAAATCCGTGGGGTGGGTTTATGCTTTCGGGTCCCCGTCCGGGGATGGGGTGGGGACAGAGACGACATCCCCGCCCTGACCCCGATCCCGATTTGATATATTTATATTTTTTAAATATATATTTATAATATATAATATAATTGATTTATATTAACGTATTGGAGCCTAAAGATTTATATTAATTATCCAAACTCTAGGCCTAACTCCCAAGCCAAGCCCAACCCTAAAAACTAAAAGAACCCAAAACTTTCACTCCAACTCCAAGTCTCCAATCGAACGACTCCATCTCCATCTGAAGACTGAAGAAGCTTCTTGTCGTTGCCCCTGCTCCATGCCCGCCTCGACGCCTCCCAAGCTAAGTCCGACCAAGTTCGTCACCATCCAACGTCAAGTCGTTGACGTTCGTCACCTCTTTGCTTTGTGCCACTGCTCCGATCGTATTTGTCACTGTTTGACGCCTCCCTACTCTATGCCCCTTCACGTTCGTCACCGTTCAACATCAAGCCGTCGGCATTTGTCACCGCTCTCCAGTCCAGTCTCCACGGTAACTTGGTAAGTCTGTTATTTTGTTATTAAAATGTACCGTTTAAAAATTTCCTTTCGTTCTCTTGTTATGAAAATGTTGTTTCTGCATATATGGATAGAGTTGAATCCTTGAATTTTGTTTGATTTTTTATTCACGATAAATTTAATAATATAAAAACAAGAGTTTGAAACTAAAGAAAAAAATTGAAACCTACTTAGACAGAAATATAGTTTTAGTAGTGGTCATGACTATAAGAATAACATTCATTCAAAGAATTTTTTTTCCAATTATATTAGTTGTGGTTGAATTAAGAAATATTGATTAGTCTAGCGACTAACAAACGTCATGATTTTTAGGAGCCATTTATTGGAACTTTTTAAAATATCATTTTGGTTCTTATATTTTAATTTGGAGTTTGTTTAATTTTAGTGCATATACTTTTAAATGTTCAATTTGAGTTCCTATATTTTTAATATGTTTTAAATTTAATCCCTCAAAGTTGAATTTTATCAAAATTAGTTAATAATAATAATAATTTCATGTAAAGAATATATATGAATATGTTTACAAAATTTATACTGAAAAATGCTAAAAAAAAAAATAACAAAAATTATTGTTCTTTAATGTTGAAATTATTGTGTTTTACTATTGGAATTTATTTTAAAATTGAACTCTTTGAGTGTTTGTGTTTGTTAAGATTTAATTTAAAATTATTGTTTGAATGCTAGAAGGTATTATTCGCAAGCTTGTATTTAAAAAAAAAATAGAATTATGTTTGTCGCTTGTGTTTTTTGCTTTTATTATTTGAAAATTAAGTTCAAGTCTAAAGAGGGTTCTTTAAATTAAAAATTTTTGATAGGTTGAAAACAATGTCTTCATCACCTTCTACAAATAAAAATTCTCCAAGTCTAATTTCAAGTCCAATCCCAGATCCAATCCCAAATTTAACTCCATCATCCTCAAATGATTATAATTTGAATGCTGATAATTGTGTTATTCTTGGTGAAGATATTGAGAATAGATCTTTAAAGAGAAAATTGACATTGGTTGTTTGAAACCATTTTAAGAAACAAAAAATAAATTGAGTAGATAAGGCGGTTTGTTCAGATTTGGAAACAGAATATCAGCTAAAGCATAAAGGTGAAGGTGATAATTATCGCTCTAAAAATTTAGATAGAACATCACAGAATGAAGAATTCAATGATTTTAATGATTATGACTTGTTTGTATCAAATTCCAATAATATGAATCAGAAGCAACAGTTTGATAATGTTAAATCTTTTAGTGATTGTAGTAGGATTGTAAACCCAAATTGTAACAAACTTCATCCGAAGACGGTAGAGGCTTTGATGTGTGCTCAAAATTATATTACAATTGAAGTTTTGGCAGATATGTTAGTTTATTATTTTGTTTTACCTCTTTTTAGCATTTAATATATTAATAAATATTTTCTTTTATTATAAATATGTGACAATATATGGTACTAGCACGAAAAAGAAATGGTTAAAACATTTAGCAACTGTTTTAAAAGATGCAGACGATTCTGATGAAGATGGAGTGGTGACTGAGGTATGTTCAAGGATTAACATTGTTTTTTTATGACACATTTTAAAATTTGTTGTCTAGTTTTTTTTGTTGTGACATTATTTGTTAATTATATTTTAAATGTATGAATAATACTCACAACTAAGGATGGAATGATGTCGAGAAAGAGAAAAATTTGAATGTAAAGTCATCGGTGAAGAGAGAGACGAGCAATTTATATATTTTAAATGTATAAGACATTTGCCTTTAACTGATTTCCATTTTTATTCAAAATTTATTTAATTTAAGTTGTAAACTTATTTAATGGATTTGTGAGCTTCTAAATTGTGTTTATTTCATAGATTAGTCTTTATTTTTTGTGGACTGGTCAAATTTTAAATAAAATTACTCGAACTAAAAAATGGAGAATCCCCACAAAGAATTAATAGAAGAATCCCCGCAGAGACCCCGTTTTCCCGACGAAGATGGGGTGAATTTCCCCCACGGGGTCGGGGACAGGGGACCCTCCCCTCCCCCCTCAAAACTCAATGCAAAGGCATAAATTCGTATAAAATTAAAAGTTTATTTCGTGAACTTCAAGATATGTGTCAAATATGATCTATAAACTTGTCTAAAAGGTCTCCAAATATTCGAGCGTGTCTAATAAATTCCTAGTGCTTCAATTTTGTATTCATTAAGGTCTCTTACATATTCAAAAATATTAAAATTAAATATTATATTAGACAAATTTTGGAATTTTCACATCGATTGCCTCTTTTTAGGGGCATGAATGAAAAATGGCTAATGATTCAAAAACGCTAAAAATAATGGCCTTTAGCTTATGTCAACCACATATGAAAGTATCGATTTGTCCCTAGAATGCGTGTGAGGGCTGAAGCTACCACGATCTCTCACTTCTTCTCGATCCTCGTCAACATACCATCAAACACTTCTTTCTCTAGCTTCTTCTTCTAGCTCATTGATTCCAGCAAGAGAGGGGAAGGAAAAAATTGCAAGATGAAGAAGAAAGTGAAAAATGCAAAGTGAGGAAAATGAAGAAGAAAAGATCAAGTATTTAATATATGTATGTATATATATATATATATGTTCATATCGAGAGCAAGACCAAGCGAGACGATGCGAAGAGAAGGGAGAAAGAATTAAGATGATTTTGGTAATCACAAGGAGATGGTGTAAGCAAAATGCCAAAAAAAAAATGTTTATTTTCAAAACCTATGTTAAAATTCATTTGAATTTTCTATTTTGGGTCATCCTTGATTTAACCATCTCTAATAAGTCCTATAGTACATTTTTTAAAAATTAATTTATCTATTAGTTAAAAAAAATTAAAAATTTAAGGTTTAGTTAGACACATTATCAAATTTGTCTAATAAAATAGTAGATTTTTTAAGTGTGAAGATTTTTAAATCTATTAGACACATTATCAAAATTGATTTTTGGTTTTTGAAGATTCAGCTTATTTTCTCTCAATTTTTTACAATGATTTGCATCTATCTTAAATACAATGGTTAAATTCTTAGTCATATTCCAAAAACAAAAACAAGTTTCTAAAGCTATTTTTCTTTTAGTTTTTAAAAATTGACTTGATTTTCTCATTAACTGATAAAAAGTAGAAAATATAGGAAGCAATTTGGAAGTGAAAATAATGTTCATAGTCTTAATTTTCAAAAACAAAAAACAAAAAACAAAAAAAACAAATAGTTACCAAATAGACCCGAAAATTATTGAGTTTGAAAATTTAAGAAGTCAAAATACATCTTAAGTCAAACCTTGCAATTTTTTTAGGATCACAAGTTAAATTTTAGCATTTGGATTCTTATAAACTTAAGCACAATTGAGGGAAACTCACCTCTTGTAGAATTTTAGCATCTGATTACTCTTCACAATAGATAATTAGAACCTTAATAAGATTTTAAACTTTAAATTTCTAATGTCAAAGTTAATTGGAAAAGTACTCTCTAAAGCACATACTACAAAAGACTCAAACATAATTGAAGCTTATATAAATAATTCTCAACTCTCCATAGTCAATAGTGAAGAGTTTCAGATAGCAAAAATAGAATAGAACCTCCATAATTGGAATATACCAAAAGTAGATATTATAACTATTTATCCAATAGGAAAATTTGACTTTCTTCAAGATTATTGAATCAAAACCACAGAATAAATAGTCCCAATTATTAAACTCCCAGAAACTCTTTGTTTATTATCAAGACAATCAATTCTTCAACACCAAGAAAAATATAAATTTCTTCATATAGGATTAGTTCAATTGTCATAAAACCTCTTTATAGGATAGGATTAGATACCCTAATTCTTTTACTATTACGTGAGAAACAACATAGAAACTTTTCAAATTCAGTACGTTCTATAGTTGAATATATTGGAGTTTGTGCCCTAAAGTCTCGTGTCCTATAGTTTGTAAACAACTTTGTAAGAATGTTTGTGATGTATAATATTTACTTCACTCCTTGACTTTGCACATTTAGATATTTTTATTTTACCACAAACCAATAAACTTAATATCCCTGGTTGTCTTTATGTAACTTAAGTATGTATGTAGTAACATACAAGTGGATCGTGTCTTAAATGACAACCAAAATGGTCTATAATATATGGATATAGGTGTGAAACTTTATCCTGATAACACTACTGACGCGGCCCTTGGACGGTTAAAAGGGCAATGAGACGGCGTCTCTTCTGTTTTAATAACGGATGAATAAGTTGAAAGATTACTTTCAGACACATAAATAGCTCATGGTGTGTTAAGCATGGGATGCGCGGACATTGTATTGAAGTGTGTCATCGCTTAGAAAATTTGTGCCTATATGATAGTGCCTGAACGATCGCTTACCTATACGATAGTGCTAAGCGATCGCTTAACGATTACACCCACACGCGCTATTTACTAAACGATCGTTTACCTTTTCCTAGGCGATCGTTTAGTGCCCGATATTTACTATACGATCGCTTAGTTTTTCTACACGATCGTTTAGACGATCACTTACCTTTTCCTACACGATCATTTAGAAGATCGCTTATCTTTTTCCTACACGATCGTATACTTCACCTAAACGATCAAACATTTTTGTTTATGCGATAGACGAGCTTATCTCCCACTTGCTTAATCGTTATATACGATCTCTCTTCCTTCTTTCCTCTACCAAATCCGAACAAAGCCCACCCTTTGGATTCTCACTCCAAGAATACTGAGGGCTCTGAGTGGTGGTGTCATCTCCTTTTCTTATGTACATGTGGAGACTGTTCGAGGTAGACGATTAGGTTTTGCTGAGCAATAGTTTACCGTTTCAGCAAAAGCGAGATTTTCTGTGAAGAAGAAGACTTTAACTGGTATGATCTCTCGATGTCTTATTTACTGTTCTGTTGAGCATGTCAATATTTTAGCATTATGAATTCATTCTAGTATGTTTAAATGTATATGTGAAAATTCTGTCACAATAAATTGGAAAGATCCGCTTCTGCTCGTAGGTACTCTTGAATAAGAGTTCCTTCATAATCAAATCTAGAGAGAATACCAGTTTACTTTAATTGTTAACCAAATTTTTCAGTTTCATTAAGTGATCCAAATATACTTCAATCTTTAATACTTTATATTAAAATTCTAAACATGGACAGGGAACCATAAACTGAATCCATTGTAGGAATATTTCGAGTACACTACAAATTACATACAAATTTATCCCCTAAAACTCTAAGATTTCTCCTAAAGATCAAACTCTTCTAATGGAAGCCAAAAATGAATACTCAAAACACTTTTACTCCAAAAACGTTATCTTGGAATCAAATTACTCATAATCCCAGATGGAATTTAGAAGATGCCTTTAAACCATCGATTGAAAATCCAAAATTAACCCAAGTTGTTGAAAACGAAGATGGAAGTGTAGAAATACAGTTTCAATCTTCAAAAATGGAACTTTCTAGATTTTCTACTACGTATGAACCTCTTCAACCAAGTACTTCTATAAACCTTCAAGGAGTACGGTAAGATAATACAATACCACGACCTTTTTATACAAAAGATAAGGATCCAACTTCCGAAAATGACATCTATGAATGGAATATAGATGACATGACTGAACATCAAATTCTAAATTTAATGCATGAGATGACCTTAGCTGCCACTGCTTATAAGATACACCAAAATACAGACCACCAAATTCCTTAAATGCTAATTTCCAAGTTCAATGGAAATTTAAAAGGATGGTGGGATAATTGTGTATCCTCAAGTGACAAAACAATAATATTAACTGTCATTAAAGTTGAAAAAAGTGGCTCAGAATCAATCAAACACAAGATGTTGTTGCAACTTTGATTTACACCATTACCAAAAACTTTATAGGAGAACTCATCCAATTTCAAGAACGAAGTTCTAAAATACTTTCCTGAAGGAAATCAGACATGAGGATTTTCATGAGCAGCGGAATGATCGTTCCAAATTCCATTTGAAATTGAACACAAACAATTACAGTCACAAAACAGAAACTAACAGGTCATGCAACAACTAGAAATTACAGCATGCTGACAAGATAATCAAGGGATAAAATATACATACCTTTGAAGAACCATTCTTCAAATTCCCTCGATCAATCTGCCAGTAACTAAGAATAGCAACGCTCGAACAAAACGACCGGTACAACAACACGATCAACAGCACGAACAAAGTTTTTTATTTACACCATTACCAAAAACTTTATAGGAGAACCCGTCCAATTTCAAGAACGAAGTTCTAAAATACTTTCTTGAAGGAAATCATACATGAGGATTTCCATGAGCAGCGGAATGATCGTTCTAAGTTCCATTTGAAATTGAACACAAACAATTACAGTCACAAAACGGAAATTAACAGGTCATGCAACAACTAGAAATTACAGCATGCAGGCAAGATAATCAAGGGATAAAATATACATACCTTTGAAGAACCATTCTTCAAACTCCTTCGATCAATCTACCAGTGTCTAAGAATAGCAACGCTCGAACACAACAACCGGTACAACAACACGATCAACAGCACGAACTCAACGAACGGCCAACGATCAAGAACCCAACGAACGGCCTCTAAAACCTCGATATCAATCAAGTTGAGTGAGAACACCACCACAATAGTTACCTTGGTATTCTCGGTGTGAGAATCCAAGAGTTGTGGGCTCTGTATGATCTTGGTTAGAGAAAGAGACTGGAGGAACAAAGATCGTGTAGACGATTGAGCAAGTGGGAGATGACACAGTCTATTGTATAGACGATGTGCTCAATCGTGTAGAAGACGGCAGCCTATCGTATAGACAATGTCAAGCGATCGTTTAGCTATGATCAGCTGAAAGAACTATCGTATAGTTTTAGTCCATGATTGTTTAGTATCTCTACTAGCTACCGCTTAGTGAAACAATTTCACTTGATAGCTTTAACCGTGAGTTTTTTTTTTCGAATCAAGTAACATCTAATTTTAGGAAAATATTTTTCCTTTTATCTCACGGTTACTATATGATCACCAATAACCTCCCACTCAATTGGTTATTAGAGAAAAAGAAATAATTATCAAATAATTAATATTATTATAAATAAATATGATAACCAACTTACCATATTATATTTATAACCTATAGTTTTAATATTTCATCTCATGAAACATATAAACCATAGTTTTTTTCTATTTTATGGTACTTAATGTAAATCATATTTATATTAATCATGCACTTGATATATCTCATACATCACACCAATTATATCATATATAATTGAATTTCCTCTTATCAATTTGAACATTTCAAATCAACTCCAAGAGCTGATTCTCAACTTGAATCCATTGAGTTACCAAGGGGACCTTATGGACCTGTAGCTTGAAGCTCCAACGGTACGTAAATAACTGACTAAACTCTTTAGTCACGGGATCCACCATCCGTTAACTGTCGGACACTTCACTAAAGACCGACAGCTTCACTCTCCTTACTGCAGATATATTTTGTGCCCATATCAACCAATCAACAGTGCGATAACCCTTCACAAATCGCTCATAAGTATAGTTGGATCAATTTACCGTTATGCCCCTATAGTTACATCTAACTCTTTAAGTACCACTAATCCCTCTAATAAACATAAGTCATAGGACTATGACTGAGTCCTCTCTTCCAAAGAAAAGTGTGGCCACTATGTTCAAGACCTGGAATCAACCCTTAAGGGAGCAATCTATCTACTTACCCCTACTTCGGGGAAGGAGTGAATTCCATCTTGTATAACTGAGTTCCCAGCTCCCAAATCAGACAATTACATAATAATTATTCCAATAAAATTTTACATACAATATCCAATCAAGTGGAAAAAATAGAATCCAAACTCGAACCCCAACATTATTCTATAAATAACAACCTCAACCAATTGATAAGACAAAACCTTTGTTTAAACCTTTTGAAATTTCGAATAAAGATTTAAAATTAATTATTTTTTCAAGTAAAGAATCTAACAATATTTTAGATAACATTAACCTTCAATTATAAAACTTAAATCTAAACTCATAAAAAGCATTAAATACATCAACATCAAAAGTTAATACCCTTAGTGAGACTTCGGGTGAAAATCATTATGACATACATGAACTAGAAGACAATTTTAATAACAACCTGGAAGAACAATTTCAGAATCTTACTCTTCAAAAGATAACAAATTCTAGATATCCAAAATTAAGAAATTCCAGACCTTCTCTTCCTGTCATGCAATATGAAGAAAGACAACAATTAACCCAGACTCAATATATAGGAAATGACATCTATGAATGGAACATAGATGGCATGACTGAACTTCAAATTCTAAATTTAATGTATAAGATGACCTTAGCTGCCACTGCTTACAAGATATACCAAACTACAGATCACCAAATTCCTCAAATGCTAATTTCTAGATTCACTGGAAATTTAAAAGGATGGTAGGATAATTGTGTATCCTCAAATGACAAAACAAGAATATTAACTGCCATTAAAGTTGAACAAAATGACTCAGGAATCAATCAAACACAGGATGTCGTTGCAACTTTGATTTACAGAATGAAGTTCTGAAATACTTTCCAATCTTACTCATCCAAAACTTCAAGATTTTAGATAGCACAAAGATGTTTTCTTAAGCAAAGTCTACACCCAAACAGACTGCAGTAATCAGTATTGGAAAAAAAAGTTCCTTTCAGGATTATCAAAATTGTTTGCTGAAAAGGTACTTAAACAATAAGACAAACTTATAATGGTATAATTCCTTTCGATAATCCAACCAACAGTGAACTAATTAACTTTATAAACAATGAAGGTTTAGTTTTATGCACAGACCTTAAATTGAAAGCAAAAATGAAAAATGAATTTCATAAGCAAAAGCAATAAGTAGGATCTTTTTGTATTCAATATGGTTATGAGAAAATACAAACTCCCTTGGTAAGAAAACAACCCAAGAAATTTAGAAATTTTTTTTACAGAATACCTTATAGAATCCAAGAATATTTTAAAAATAATCAAAACAAACGAAATTATAAATCAAAACAAAATAGAAGATCTAAAAATAATAAAAAGAGAAAAGAAATTACTTATTATAAATGTATCAAAAAGGACACATAGGTTCCAACTGGCCTATGAAAGGAAAAATTAATAGCTTAGAAATAGAAGAAAATTTAAAAATTCAATTATTAAATTTATTAACATCTTTAGATCCTTCCATTTCATCAATGAAGAATCCTCTTATGACCAAAATTTTGAAATCCAAGAAAATACTGATAATTCTAATTCTAAAACATCATTATCCTCTCGTGAAAATCAAACAGAAACATGTACATGCAATAAAACTATAAATGTCATTTCAAGAGACCAAAATTTTTTTTTTGAAGCCATTAGTCAAATTGAAGATCCATAAATTAAAAAAGAATATTTTGTAAGACTTAAAGATCTTATTATAAAATAACCTAAACAACAAATTTCCCAATATTACAATCTTAAAGAGATATTTTCTCGCTTCGAACCTAAAGTAAAACCAATAACTATTCCCAACCTTCAAAGAGAAATAAATACAATAAAAGAAAAAATATCTAACATTAAAAAAGAAAATTCTCAAATTAAATTTGAAGTTTTATCACTTCAAACTCAACAAATAATTGATCAACCTTCCACTTCTGAAAATCCTAGAAACATTAAAATTGATAACAAAGCCAATGAAATTTCTCATGAATCTTTTATCAATCTTAACAATAAAGCTCAATTACAAAAATGTTACTCTATTATTAATCGTGTCATAAATAAGGAAGACCATTTAACTTCTAAGGTCTTAATCAACTCAGGAGCTTATCAAAACTGTATACGATAAGGTTTAATACCTACCAAATACTTTGAAAAAACCTCAGAAAAATTACATGGTGTTAATGGTCAAAGATTACAAATTTGCTACAAACTCTCAAATGCACATATTTGCAATCAAGGATATTGTTTTAAAAATACTTTTATATTAGTTAAGAATTTAGATGAAGAAATAATATTAGGAACTCCATTTCTATCCCAACTTTATCTATTCTTGGTAAATGAGAAAGGAATAATTTCAAAGATTTTAGATCAAAATATTACCTCTAAATTTGTAAATCCCATATCCACTAAAACAATATATTCTATTCTAACATTCCTCAATATCTAAAACTATTAATTCTATCAAAAGAAAGATACAACAAATACAATGTCTAAAAGAAGAAATAAATTATAAAAGAATTGAAAAAAAAAAACTAGATGATCCTTATATTTAAAACCAAATTAATTAATTAAATGAATTAATTGAAAAGAAAATATGTGCTTCTATTCCTAATGCCTTCTGGGAAAGAAAGCAATATATTATCAGTCTGCCATATATTAAAGGTTTTCGTGAATAAAAAATTTCTACCAAAGCAAGACCTATACAAATGAATATTGAACTATTAAAACGTTACATTCAAGAACTTTTAGAAAAAAGGACTCATACGACCTAATAAATCACCCTAGAGTTGTGCAGCTTTTTATGTTAATAATCAAGCAGAAATTGAACGAGGAGTGTCTCGTCCGGTAATCAATTACAAACCTTTAAATTATGTTTTAGAATGGATACGTTACCCTATACCAAACAAGGACTTAATCAACTGAATAAGAAATGTCTTAGTCTTTTCAAAATTCGATATGAAATCTAGATTCCGGAAATCCAAATTGCTAAAATAACATTCAATGCTTCATTTGGACAATACGAATGTAATGCCATTTGGACTAAAAAAATGCCCCTTCTAAATTTTAAATATAATGAATGACATTTTTAACCCATATCAAGAATTCACAATTGTTTATATTGATGGTGTTTTAATCTTTTCACAACCCATAAAATAACATTTTAAATATTTAAAAATCTTTTACAAAATAATTAAACAAAATGGTTTAGTTGTTTCTTTACCTAAAGTAAAACTATTTCAACAAAAAAATAAGGTTATTAGGATATGCTATTTTTCAAGGAAAAATAAAATTTATTTGAAGACCGATAGAATTTGCTAATAAATTTTCAGATGAAACCACTAATAAAAATCAATTATAGAGATTTTTAGGTTGCTTAAATTATATATCAAACTTTATTCCAAATTTGAGGCAAACATGTGAACTTTTATATAAAAGACTTAAAAAAGCTCCCCCTCCATGGACTCATCAACATACATGCATCATTAAAACTAGCAAATGTCTAGTCAAGAATTTTCTATGTTTATCCATCATCAACCTACATGCATCACTCATTGTAGAAACAGATATGGTGACATTCTCAAATAGTCCATCAATAGTCAAGAACAACTAGTTAGATATCATTCGGGTATTTGGCTACAATATCAAAAAAAAAATTATTCAACCATAAAAAATGAAATTTTATCAATTGTTTTATGAATAAACAAATTCCAAAGTAATTTAATCAACAAAAGCTTTTTAATACATGTTGATTACAAAGCAGTTACAGATGTTTTATAAAGGATGTTAAAAATCTGGTTTCTCGACAAATTTTTATTAGATGGCAAGCAATACTTTCTTGTTTTGACTTCAAAATTGAAACTATAAAAAGAAGTACAAACTCTCTTCCCAATTATCTTACAAAAGAATTTTTTCAAGGAAAGATTGGAAAGGAGAGTAAAAGAGAGAAAGAAAACAAAGAATAAGTTCTAATTGCAAGAAAGAAGAAAATAATGATTGTGATCAAGAATAACAACGATCAACACCTCCGCAAACCAAAGTCTCGTACTCTCAAGTGTTTCAATTTCTCAAAAGAGAATCATCGCAATCAGTGGAGGATCAAAAAGGAAAAATCCTCAAACAATACCGTTATCAAATAAATTTCAAATTTTGGTATCATCCATCCCTTCAAGCCTTCTGCCATGACAATAAACTCTTCTCTTATCAAAACTGAGAAGTCATCCACCATCTTCATCTTCATCTACTCCTTACCATAATAAAACCCAAACTTCATATATTATAATTATTGAGGCGGAATTCCTAGGTAACTCAATTGCTGAAACAATCCAAAAAATATTTCCGTCAAATTTCCATTTTATTCCAAATCATCCACAAAAAACTCGTTTATTCTATGAATTTATTATTGTTGATATCGATTCAATTGAAATCACTCATAATAAAAACAAAGACGACCGCAACAGAATTGCCTTTTCAAAATTTAGGATTCTTCGTGTTCTAACTCCAATCAAATGGAATCAAAGTATTTATACCAAAAAAAGATTTTCTCATCAATTTCTTCCACAAACTTATTCTTACATCGATTATCAAAATGTTTGGTACAATATGTTTTGGTTAAACAATTTTACTCATTCCTGGTTCATCAGGTTTGACAAAATATGTATTCAAAATTTTCTATTATGGTTTAATGATTGGTGAGATATATTTGGCTTTAATGAGGATATCCTACTATACCAAATTTTTGGAAGTTTTAAATACTTTTCAAATAACATTTTCTCAAATTCTTTTAACATAATTCTACGTTTTTCAAATTATTTTCATCTACCGTAGATCTTTTGCTGGAATTACTTAATCATAGAATCAAATGGAATCTCCTGTCTTTCCCAAACATACAGAATCAAATAGAGGTGATATAGTTGGTGGATGCATGCATGTTTGACACATGGCAATTGAGGAAAATGATGGTTGTATGGGATAGAAATTATATAAAAGATGAATATGTGGGTATTGATGAGATTAAGTTTAATATAATGGAATTGTGGAAAATGATGAAGAAAACTCTTGAAAAATTAAAGTGGTGCTTGAATATATAAAAACGTTAAAAAAATATTGATATAAATAGAATAGTTATTCAAAATATAAAAATGCTAAGAACTTACTTGACTTTTAGGTTTTGGAATAACAAGATGAATGTATAGAATTACAGAACCTTTATTAAATTTTGAAAAAGTACATGTTCTTTTTCTCTCCAGATAAAACACACAAAAAACTAGGAAAAGACCCCTCCTCTCGATCCATACTAAGTTTTCTTTATATATAGATGAGAAGCTTTTCATGCATTACATTAACAGGACACGTTTATAATTTATAATAACACATTATTCTTTACATCATGGATTGTAGGACACGTTTTTACCGAAGATGACACTTTAAAGTCTAAAATTTTATCTGTACAATACTTTGACACAGTGACACATGTACAATACTTTTTTCTTCATCTGTAATTTGAGAATTCTATCTTCTACTAATTTGGATTGGTGGATTGAGATGGAGTATAAATGTGATGCATAAAATTTGTAAATTCATTTTCATCATCTTCTCAAATGTTGGATGTATTTTCTTCTTGATTGATATTGGATTGAGACGAAATTTATTGAACGATAATCTTGAGTTCTTCTTTTTTATACTTGCCATTGCTGCCACCAGTTTTGATTTATGAGTAAAAAAATTATTGACTTTTTTTTTAAGTTTGGCTTCATATTGTAGGGATAGATGGAAAACTATTTTTCCACCATATTTTTTTAAGCAACAGCCGTGTTGAATTTGTCCCACCATTTGATTCTATATGTTCGAGAAAGACAGGAGATTCCATTTGATTTTATAATTGAGCAATTCCAGCAAAAGATCCATGCCGGATGAAAATAATTTGAAAAACGTAGAGTTATATTAAAAGAATATGAGAAAATGTTATTTGAAAAGTATTTAAAACTTTCAAGAATTGGATATGGTAGGATAACCTCATTAAGGCTAAATATATCCCACCAATCATTAAACCATAATGGAAAATTTTGCATACATGTTTTTTCAAACATTATGAACTAGGAATGATTAAAATTGTTTAACCAAAACATATTTTACAAGCATTTTGATGATCGATGTAAGAATAAGTTTGTGGAAGAGATTGATGAGAAAATAGTTTTTCAGTATAAATATTTTGATTCCATTTGATTGAAGATAGGACATGAAGAATCCTAACTTTTGAAAAGACAATTTTGTTAGGGTCGTCTTTGTTTTTGTTATGAGTAATTTCAATTAAATCGGTATCAACAAGAATAAATTCATAGAATAAACGATTTTTTTGTGATTGATTTGGAATAAATGAAAATTTGACAAAAATGCTTTTTGGACTATTTCACGAATTGAGTTACCTAGGAATTTTGGCTTAAGAGTTGTAATATATAAAATTTAGATTTTATCATGGTAAGAAGTAGATGAAGATGGTCGATAATTAAAGGTTTTGTTTGAGGGTATAACTTCCAAAATTTGAGAATTTGAGTTTGTAATGGCTTGGGTGTAAGTGGTTGGAGGAGTGGATGACTCCTTAGTTTTGATAGGAGAGTTTATCGTCAAGACAGAAGGCCTTGATGGGATGGTGATCCCAAATTTTGAAATTGATTTGATAACGGTATTGTTTGAGGATTTTTTCCTTTTCAATCCTCGATTGCTTATGATGATTCTCCTTTGAGAAATTGAAACGTTGAGAGTACGAGGCTTTGGTTTGTTGAAGTATTGATCGTTGTTTTTGTTCTTGATCACGATCATTCTTTTTTTCTTTCTTGCAAGTAGAACTCATTCTTTCTTTTATTTCTCTCTTTCACTCTTTCCTTGAAGAAATTCATTCAAAGATAATCGGGAAGAGAGTTTGTACTTCCTCTTATAGCTTCAATTTTGAAGTCAAAACAAGAAAGTATTGGTTGTCATCTGGAAAAAATTTGTCGAGAAACCAGATTTTTAACATTCTTTTGCAAAACATCTGTAGCTGCTTTGCAGTCAACACATATTAAAAAAGATTTTATTGATTAAATCACTTTAGAATTTGTTTGTACATAAAACAACTAATAAAATTTTCTTTTTTATGGTTGAATAATTTTTTTGAGATCTTAGCTAGATACCGAATTATATCTAACTAGTTGTTCTTGACCATTAATAGACTGTTTGAGAATACCATCATATCCTATATCTGGTGCATCTATTTCTACAATGAGTAATGCATGTGGGTAGATGATGGATAAACATGGAAAACTCTTGACTACACCTTTGATAGTTTTAATGGTGCATGTATGTTGATGAGTCCATGGAGGGGGAGTTTTAAGTCTTTTATATAAAAGTTCACATGTTTGTATCAAATTTGGAATAAAGTCTGATATCTAATTTAAGCAACCTAAAAATCTTTGTAATTGATTTTTATTGGTGATTTCATCTGAAAATTTATTAGCAAATTCTATCGATCGTTGAATAGGTTTTATTTTTCCTTAAAAAATATGGTATCTTAAGAACCTTATTTTTTGTTGAAATAATTTTATTTTAGATAGAGAAACAACTAAACCATTTTGTTTAATTATTTTGTAAAAAAAATGTTTTCAAATGTTTAAAATGTTGTTATGTGGATTGTGAAAAGATTAAAACATCATCAATATGAACAATTGTGAATTCTTAACATGGACTAAAAATGTCATTCATTATATTTTTAAATTTAGAAGGGATATTTTTTAATCCAAATGACATTACATTCCATTGATATTTGTCCAAATGGAACATTGAATGTTGTTTTATACTTTTTTTTTTCAGCAATTTGAATTTGCTCGTATGGGGTAACGTATCCTTCTAAAACAAAATTTAAAGGTTTGTAATTGATTACACGATGAGACACTCCTCGTTCAATTTCTGCTTGATTATTAACATAAAAAGTTGCACAACTCCAGGGTGATTTACTAGGTCGTATGAGTAATGTTTCTAAAAATTATTGAATTTTTTTATGACAATGTTTTAATAATTCAGCATCCATCTGTATAGGTCTTACTTTGGTAGGAGTTTTTTATTCATGAAAACCTTTAATATATGAGAGGCTGACAATATGTTGCTTTCTTTCCCATAAGACATTAGGAATGGAAACACATATTTTCTTTTCAATTAATTTATTGAATTGATTAATTTGATTTTGAATATAAGGATCATCTATTTATTTTTCAATTCTTTTATGATTTATTTCTTCTTTTAGAGATTGTATTTGTTGTGTTTTTCTTTTGATAGAATTAATAATTTTAAATATTGAGGAATGTTGAAAGAATGTATTGTTTTAGTGGATATGAGATTTACAAATTTAAAGGTAATATTTTGATCTAAAATATTTGAAATTATTCCTTTCTCATTTACCGAAAATGGATAAAGTTGGTATAGGAATGGAGTTCCTAATATTATTTCATCATCTAAGTCCTTAACTAATATAAATGTATTTTTAAAACAATATCCTTGATTGCAAATATGTGCATTTGAGAGTTTGTCGCAAATTTGTAATCTTTGACCACTGATACCATATTTTCCTAAAGTTTTTTCAAAGTATTTGGTAGGGTATTAAACCTTCTCGTATACAGTTTTAATAAGCTCTTGAGTCAAATTAAATTGTATTCCTTATTTATGACAAGATTAATAATAGAGTACCATTTTTGTAATTAAACTTTATTGATAAGATTGATAAAAAATTTATGAGAAATTTCATTGGTTTTGTTATTAATTTTAATGTTTTTAGGATTTTGAAAAGTGGAAGGTTGATCAATTATTTATTAGTTTGAAGTGATGAGAGTTCAAATTTAATTTGAGAAATTTCTTTTTTTAATGTTAGATGTTTCTTCTTTTATTGTATTTATTTCTCTTTGAAGGTCATGAATAGTTACTGGTTTTGTTTTAGGTTCGAAGCGAGAAAATATCTCTTTAAGATTGTAATGTTGGAAATTTTATTGTTTAGGTTATTCTATAATAAGATCTTTAAGTTTTTCAAAATATTCTTTTATAATTTATGAATTTTCAATTTGACTAATAACTTCAAAAAGAATTTTTTGGTCTCTTAAAATGACATTTATAGTTTTATTGCATGTACATGTTCCTATTTGATTTTCACAAGAGGATAATGATGTTTCGGAATAAAAATTATCAGTATTTTCTTGGATTGCAAAAATTTGGTCATAAGAGGATTCTTCATTGCTATCTAATGAAGAGGAAGGATCTGGAGATGTTAATAAATTTAATCATTGAATTTTTAAATCTTCTTCTATTTCTAAGCTATTAATTTTTCCTTTCATTGGACAGTTGGAATCTATGTGTCCTTTTTGCCTACACTTATAACAAAGTAATTTCTTTTCTCTTCTTAGTATTTTTAAATCTTGTTTTTTGTTTTAATTTATAATTTTGTTTGTTTTGATTATTTTGAAAATATCCTTGGGTTCTATAAAATTTCCTGTTAATTTTTTTTTCCTAAATTTCTTGGTCGTGTTCTTGCTGATGGAGCTTGTATTTTCTCATAACCATATTGAGTACAAAATGATTCAAGTTCTTGCTTTTTGCTTATGAAATTCATTTTTCATTTTTGCTTTCAGTTTAAGGTCTGTGCATAAAGCTAAACCTTCATTGTATATAAAGTTAATTAGTTCACCGTAGGTTATATTACCAAAAGGAATTGTACCATGATAAGTTTGTCTTATTGTTTGATGTACCTTTTCAATAAACAATTTTGGTATTCCTAAGAGGAATTTTTCTTTCTAATATTGATTATTGCAGTTTGTTCGGCTATAGACTTTTCCTAAGAAAACATCGTTGTACCATCTAAAATCTTGAAGTTTTGGACAAGGTTGGAAATGTTGGGAGTGGTGTCCTGATTCTCCCGAAGTCTCGTAGTTTATAAACACTGTATACATTGTTATGAATAAAATAAGAGTTATTTTATTTTACATTTACTCATATCCAATAAACAAAGCTCCATGGTTATTGTATGTAAACTTAAGCATGTATATGAGATATACAAATAGATCATGTCTTAATAACCTAAAAAGGTATGTAGTATAAGGATTAAGGAGGTATACCTGTTCTTGGTGACACTACGGATACGGCCCACTTTGTAGAGGTTTACAACTATTGTGAATGGTTGATCTGACCATTCATGTGGAGACATGCGAGTGGGAGTGTCCTATACAAAGAGTTTGTATAAGATCGAACCACAAGATGATTCGTCTCTTTATATAACGTCGTTGATACTTGAGATTTACATCTCACCTAAACGACCATAAGTGACATGACCTTAATCCTGAGTGTTTTGGGAACTTCTACCTTTGAGGCGGTCCTTTGATTAGGTGAGTGGCCAGATTGCCAACTCAACAAGCCTACCTTTTTGGGATTATATATTTTTAATAACTTTTAATGAAGGCATTTTTGTTTCGCTTTCAAGTACGTCAATCATTTTGAAAGGAGAAGTTATCACTTATTGATCATTGTTATTTTGAAACTTAATTTCTTTCAAAAGAAGATAAGTAGAAGTTATGTATTTTTTAGGACGTGTAGTCTCCCATGTAGGAGAAGAGATATTTGTATTAATAGTTTGATATGAAGGAGATGTTATGTTTTAATAATGTCCTATATTTCATCCAATGGAAGAAATATATTTATTTATTTATTTATTTATTTATTTATTTATTTTAAGTTTTTCCATTGTTTTGTAATATTCATCATGAACCACACTTTGTTCAGTTTTATTAAAGGATTCAAAAAATATATTTCTTAAAAGTTTATTTTTGTCGGACCAAAATTCTTTATCTAATTCTATTTTGTTAATTATAAAGAGTTTAGAAATAACATTTAATTGATTAATGTTTTGCAAATCAGAATGAGTTGGAAATATAGTTGGATCCTTATCTTTTGTATAAAAAGGTTGTGGTATTGTATTACAAAACGTACTCCTTGAAGGTTTATAGAAATACTTGGTTGAGGAGGTTCATACATAGTAGAAAATCTAGGAAGTTCCATTTTTTAAGATTGAAACTGTATTTCTACACTTCCATTTTCGTTTCAACACTTTAGGTTAATTTTGGGTTCTCAATCGATGGTTTAAAGGCGTCTTCTAAATTCCATATGGGATTATGAGTAATTTGATTCCAAGATAACATTTTTGGAGTAAAAGTGTTTGAGTATTCAGTATTGGCTTTCTTTAAAGGGGTTTGATCTTTAGGAGAAGTCTTAGAGTTTTAGGGGATAAAATTGTATGCAGTAATTTGTAGTGTATTCGAAATATTCCTCCAATGGATTCAGTTTGTGGTTCCCAGTTCATGTTTAGAATTTTAATATAAAGCAATAATAAAGATTGAAGTATATTCGGGTTACTTGATGAAACTGAAAAGTTTGGTTAACAATTAAAGTAAACGGGTCCTCTCTCTAGATTTGATTCAACTATAAAAAGTACTGAATTTGAAAAGTTTCTATGTCGTCTATCACATAATAGTAAAAGAATTAAGGTATCTAATCCTATCCTATAAAGAGGTTCTATGACAATTTGAACTAATCCTATATGAAGAAATTTATATTTTTCTTGGTGTTGAAGAATTGATTGTCTTGAGAATAAACAAAGAGTTTATGAGGTTTATTAAATTGGGGCTTATTGTTTTGTGGTTTTGATTCTATTTTCTTGAAGAAAGTCAAATTTTCTTATTGGATAAATAGTTTTAATATCTACTTTTGGTATATTCCAATTATGGAGGTTCTTTTCTGTTTTTGCTATCTAAAGCTTTTCACTATTGACTATGGTATAATCTTCAATTATGTTTGAATCTTTTGTAATATGTACTTTAGAGAGTATTTTTCCAATTAACTTTGACATTAAAAATTTAAAGTTTAAAATCTTATTAAGGTTCTAATTATCTATTGTGAAGAGCAATCAAGATGCTAAAATTCTACAACAATGGAACACCAAGCTTACTAACGGTCTTACGATTCTGCTGTCGGGAACACAAGATTTACCAAAGTGCTATTCAATAGAATTATTTAGCAAAACTTGATTATTACCACAAAAGATATTTAGAATATTATTAAGACAAAGGCTTATAAATCTTTAACGCTAATTTAATTGAACTAATCCACTCTACTAACATGCAAGGCTTCGATACCATTCTTGTGGATGCATGTTGGAAGAGGTGCATGTAGTTAGTGGGCATGCATGTTTGACACGTGGCAATTGAGGGAAATGATGATTGTATGAGATAGAAATTATGTAAAAGATGAATATGTGGGTATTGATGAGATTAAGTTTAATATAATGGAACGGTGGGAAATGATGAAGAAAACTCTAGGAAAATTAAAGTAGGTCTTGAAAATATAAAAATGCTAAAAATTATTGATATAAATAGAATAGTTATTCAAAATATACAAATGCTAAAGACTTATTTGACTTTTGGGTTTTGAAATAACAAGACGGGTGTATAGAATTAAAGAACCTTTATTAAATTTTGACAGAGTATAGGTTCTTTTTCTCTCAAGACAAAACACCAAAAAAAAAACTAGGAAAAGACCTCTAAAGCACATATTACAAAAGACTCAAACATAATTGAAGATTTTACAAATAATTCTCAACTCTTCATAGTCAACAGTGTAGAGCTTCAAATAACAAAAATAGAAAAGAACCTCCATAATTGGAATATATCAAAAGTAGATATTAAAATTATTTATCAAATAGGAAATTTTGATTTTCTTCAAGATTATAGAATTAGAACCACAGAACTCTCAGAAACTCTTCGTTTAGTCTCAAGACAATCAATTCTTCAACATCAAGAAAAATATAAATTTCTTCATATAGGATTAGTTCAAATTGCCATAAAACCTCCTTATAGGATTGAATAGGATTTGACATTCAGCCCAGCCGCACCTCAGCCCTCGCCAGTGCCATTCTAGTTCGTTTGCCGTCCAGTTCCATCGACAATTTCAGCCACTCTTTCGGCCAGTGGCTCGTCCTTTCTGTTCATTGGCTCCGTTCGTCAGAAATCTTGGATTTGTGGGTGAGATTTAAGGCTTATTTGGCTTTTCTTGTGTGGGTTTTTTTTAAAATGTCCATTTGGGTTTGGTCTAATTTGGATCATCCGCTATGTTGGAAAGGTTGAAGGAAGTTTTGGAAGCTACAAGTGTGCTGTCCGACAATGCCAAATGCGATTCTTGGTTGTTTTCTTTGGTAAGTTTTAAGGTGTCGCGACTTATGAAGTTTGGGAAAAATTGTTATAAATAAATTGAGTATTTGGTTCTTGTTTACATTTAGGTTGGAGTTCTGGGCGGAATCTTGTAATGGGTTGGAGTAAACCAAATGTTGGGTAGGTGGTTTTAGTTTTGTGTAATGTTTGTCTTGGATTTGGGCTTTGGACTTTGAAATTAAGGTTATTTATATTTTTTTCGTCCAGGTGCCTTGATTGAGATTTTTTTTTTTCAAAGCTAAGTGGAGGTTTAATTGCTGATAGTTGAGCTTGAATATCAAGATAAGTTACCCACCGCCGGTTCACTCTCGAACCTAAGTGTGTGCTAGTTAAGTATTGGTCTTGATGTTAATTTGGATTTTTATAACATGTTTGTTGGTCGGTTGGAGTCGTAGAAACTCGTGTTTTTGCCATGAAAATCTTGATAGTATGTTTTTTATACATTTTTTACTAATAGATGGATTTAGAGACCGTTTTGAAATTTCTTCAGCATGATTTATGACTATAATTGTATGCTTATGCCTAAGTTGAATTATAGTGGTTGTTAGCCTTCTTACCGACTATGCACATTGTAAGTAGTGAGCCTTCAAACTCATACCTTATACCTATGTACGGGTCCCTTGGGATCACCACTTATGTTTATGATTGTGTCCCTCCGAGGTCACTAGCTACGAAAGTGTGCCTTCGGGTTCGCCCCTTATGCTTATGCCTATGCCTACAATGCGTAATGTGCACCTAGCCCCGATAGGGAGTCTAATAGTTCACTCAATGGGCCCAGTAGTGAGTTGCTTTTTTAGTGTATTTATATATTTATCCTTTTCCTTTCATGTTTTTCAAGTAAAAATAAGGATAGACCGGCAAATGACAGGAGAGATCGGTGATCTGGTCATTTGGATATGTCATCACTTCCGCACTTAGGCCTCTTTTGATAAGGTCTGATTTAGGAGTCTAGCATTCTAAAATTCATGATTATTTCATTTGTCCATTGGTTAATTTGTTTAATTGTTATTTATTCTAAATTTTTTGTCAGGAGTACCCCAAACAATGTTTTCAAGATTTTATTACTTGAGCTTTTTGTTTATAAAATAAAAGTTTTATTTCTTTTATTTAATTTTTCCTCAAGAGATTTATTATCAAGCCTATACATACACATAGTAGCGTCGTAGAAATATAACATAAATTTAAGTCGTTACGACTCTAGGGAGGAAATTGAACCATTAATAACTTAAGGTTCATATATATATAACGCTATGTATTATTCTAGGTGATTTGACAAGATTATTGTTTTTTTTTTCCTCGTAGAACTTGATATGTATGTATGGACTTTTCTTTTTTTTTTCTTTTTTTTTTGAAGTACAAGTGTGGTATAAAGATTTGAACTTCCAAACTTAAGAGAATAAATATATATCAATTACCTTTTGGCTGTACACAATTTTAGAAATGTTTGTATAAAATTTATGCACTTTTCCTACTACATTCTTGGTTGGGTTGTATAATTCTAAGTATTTGCTATGAGTGTAAATTATTTATTTTCCCAAAAAGTATAGTAACACATCACTCTCAAAATTCCCATTGCTTGTACAATTCTACAGTTCTTATTCTCAAACCTTCATTGCTTTATTTATTCACTCATTTGCAGTCCAATCTACACTCCAACAGCATCTTCTTACAGTAATCTTACACACCCATTTACAATAACATTTCATGGTTTCTAACTGTTTTCAAGGGGGGCAAAAAAAGGGAAAACAAATAACTAAAAAGACCAAAAGAAAGGGTATTACACATATATATTTGTACATATCTAATTACCTTCATTCAGTTAGTTTAGTCAGCAAAAACAGGGTAACAGAGGAAAGGAATATTGAAACAGCTAAGCAAAGCAAATCACCTGGAGATTGTATAACCACCTTTTTACTCTTGTCAAAGAACCCAATTAGAAGCAGCATCACTATGACATGCCCCAGCTTTGTTTTCAGTTCGTTAACGGTCGTCATGTTCATCCATTTAGGTCGTTCCTGCAGAAATACAATCATATAAAACTGTAAGGAGACCCTTTAATATAAAGGAACATTAGATAATCTATATGGAGAAATTTGGGACGTTGAGTTGATTATTATAGTCAATGGTTATTATAGTCTGTGGGTTATAATAGTTTGTGTTTGAGGTGTAAACTATTTTAGTCTACGTAGAAAATAGTAAACAAGATAACTGAGAGAGAGAGGATGAGTAAAAAATAATAAACACTGTAACAAATAAAGATTTAAAATAGTAATATTTATAGTTAACTATAGATTATAATAGTTGAAAAACACCAACTATTATAATTACTTAAAGTTGGGGGCTCAAACAACCCCTATGTGTTCTAGTGTGCAAGTTAATATCAGATCACTTGGATTCAATTGAACCACTTAAAGGTAAAAATTTTGATACTTTGAAATCAATGAGATATTGGGTATGGGATTATCAAAATCCATTTTTAGGCTTGAGTAGCAAAATCAGATCAATTACAGTTCAAACATCCAACGATAACTAGAATGTTATTCATACCTCAGAAACAGGTACATCTGAATAAACAAGGTCTAAAAACACATTCAGTTCAAGTATTTTTATGTGTAACATAGTTCCTATAGTTTTAAACTGTGGATTTGACATGGCAGTTCCCTAGATCCCACTAGTCCATTACTTATTTTTTGCACATATGACCTTTACTTTTACTTTTTTACACACGGATTCACTTTAATACGGCTTTCATGATAGGGACTCCAACGTCACAAAGTTCAAGAACTAAATATAACAAATTTTCCTAGGGACAAATGTAATTTTTAACCCATAAACAAACAGACTCAGACTGAAGAACTACAATCAATCACAATAATAAGAACCACCAAGTGGCAGGTAACAGTAGAGAAACTGTATCACGGTTACACGGATAAGATCCACTCACCTTTAAAGTAAACAAGCCAAATAAGTTTGATTTATGCTCGACGCTACTCTTTGATGATGACCGTGCACTTCCAAGATGGCTGATAAACAGCTCATACAGACCCGTGCCAAAGACTAGCATCACAGTTCCTAAGAGATACACATCTGCATACCAATTGAAACAAGATATCAATGACCTTGAAAATTGTTTTTGTTTTTTTTTTTTCTTTTATAGGAAGCGATGCCTTCACTGAGATAAAATGAATGAATACACAAAAACACAAACAAGAAGAAGAAGAAAAGAAATCCAAGAATAGTCCAACCAACCTAAGAGGGGCTCCAGTGAAGCAAGATAAGGCCTAAAGGGTAATTACAAAAATCTCTACACAAGGAGACCCGAAGAAAGGCATGATATCTAACAAAGGAACACACTTATCCGAAAGGTCTCTTGATCCCTCTTAAAATCTTATGATTTCCTTCTCTCCAATGACTCCAAACAATAGCACAAAGACGAGCAAACCACAACATGTAGCCTTTTTAACTAAAGAGGGAATGGGAAAGAATAAGAAACTCCCACAACACCAAGCTGCAACTCTTTGACCAGGCCAAGTTGAAGTTAAACATCCCAAAAAAGTTACTCTGCACTGAATTAACAAACTGACAAGATGAGAGATAATCCAAATCCTCGACTGCTCCCCCAGAAAGGATAGAACACTAAATCCCAATCAAAGTGGGCAAAAACCTCTACACGAGATCCACTGTATAATTCAATGGAGGATCTGCCAAACAAAATCATTAACATTTAAGAATAATATTAATATTCTCAGGGATTTTGAGCAAGGAAAAGATGGGAAAACACAAAGAAGAAGCACGCGTTAGACTCCCTATCAAAGAGGGGGCACGAAAACCATAGATGAAAAGCTACTGGAAGATGGAAGGATAGAGGCAACATAGTAAAATTTCAAGGAGGAAAATGATAAAGACAAGGAAACAAAGAGAAAACGGATCTATCTACAACCACTTGTCTTCCCAAAAATAAATATTCAACCCAGCATTTATCGCCTACAGAACAGGACAAACTGGGAGAAGAAAGGGAACCCATTCAGAAATAACTTTCAATGGATTTGTAGTAGTACCTCTCAAAAACCCCTTCGAGAGCCATTCAAAGGGAAAGGGCATGTATATTCATAATAACCTTATCAAATTCTCAAAGAAAGCGCCACAACTACTTATCGGGGATGAATGAAATTGATTTATTTTATATTTGGTTGGATGTAAAATTTTGGTACTCATTATGTAAAGTATTATCTTTAATCCACATGACACTGATATACTGTCAAAAGATCATTTACAGTATGTTATTATAACCAAGTTATGGCATTTTGATGTGCAAAGTAACAGTGTTTTTAGAACTTGGACAGTCGGAAGTTGCATATACTTTTATGTTTAGGATCAAAAGCATATAAACCAAATATATATACATGAATCACATTCCTCAGTTGAGTATTATGCACTTCAAAAAAATTGGTTCAATTCAGTGAGTAATTGCTATCAAAACACCTATCAATAATGAAAACGTGTAACTTCTACAGATCGTGTGACCCAGTATGCAACCTAAACTTGGCACTGGATCAAAAAAAATTTCTATGATGATTCAAAGATATTTTTTATAGCAAAATTACGAACATTTAACACACATTAGACAAATAGAAATAAAGACAAGGACATTAATTCGAGAGTACCTATGGCCTCAACTAGCAACATGATCACTTTTCCACGATTTACAAAGTACTCTGAGAAAGATGCTGCTACATGAACGCACCCCTGCATTGCACAAACACAAAGTATAAAATTGGAATATCGAGAAAGGCAGAGCACGTATCATATACTTATTGAAAGTAAGAAATTTATGGAACATCAATCAACTTGTGGTGTTAATGATTATTTAACTACCAATCTACAAGAGCATAAAGACGAAGATACCATATAGTCTCCAACTAATTACAGTTTCTTCAAAAAAAAAAAAATCTTCAGATCATTTACTCCCGACAGTTCTAAATCCTACAATTCTTGTCCTAGACAACATTATCAAACAGAACTTGCGTGTATACTTTTGTATGCGAGACCATCCATGTCTCTGCCTCTTACAAGAATGCCCACATACAAAAAGTAAACCTAAAACAAATTACCTGTAAACAATTCATCCACAATCCATGGATGGAATAAGAAGGGAATAGTTTGAAGCACTGATAAAACAAACTAAAGTTTTAAAAATATGCTGGTCTATCGAATCAAGTCACATTTATTGAAATGAGAGAAGGGAAGTCATAAAGGAAGGAGAGAAGTACTTTGGGGCATGTTTGGGAGTGATTGAATCACTTTAAACATATGTTTAATCCTTCAAAACCAATTTTGATGATATGAAAATTGCATTTAAAAGTGTAAAAAATTAAATATTAAATTAATTTTGAGTGATTAAGTTGTGTTTTGAGTGGTTTTGAACATAACAAAAGTTATTATAACTATATTAAAATCACTTCCAAATATGTACTTAAAGGAGCGAAGGGAAGTCATAAAGGAAGTTCACTTTCTATTGTTGACAACTTTATTGGAAAAAGACATTCACGAATCTCAATTGGTTTAGACGAGCTACATCCTTAGTTCATTGCTCTTAAATGTAATTTCAAGGAGCTTTGCCACCATCATGTCTTTATAACGCAGACCAAACTAATCAACTAATAATAGCCTTAGAACGAAGATACGAAATAAGCAATTTCGAGTAAATAGAACGAAGATCTCTTAACACAGACCAATGAAACATACATCATGGCCTATGACAATAGAACAATATGATAGAGAGCCGGAAATGAATCATCATACCTTGATGAAACAGAGTACCGAGCCAATTAAAGACCCTAAAACGCCCAAAAATGCCATGAATCGGCATCGATAAATGGCCTGAAATCCCACGAAGAGATATTGTCACACTACAAAAGCTACTGATGAATTAAACAGGCATCCAGCAATTAGAGGCATATGACCTTTTCAAGCTCCTCCTCGATGGTATCCAACTTTCCCAGTGTCGACATCCGAGACGTAGCGCCAAGATGAGATTGGATTAACGGAGCAGAAGTGGCCGGAACTTGAGGCCCTGAGCTGGGACTTGCACAAGCAGAAAATCTACGGGTACAAGCACCGACAAGGTCAGGTCTATACCCAAAAAAACTAATGAAATTTGGATTAGGTTGATGGTACTGCTGATAGGCTTGGATGATGATCGCGGAAGGTCGGGCGGTGGTCGTTAGAGTTCTGACAGGGCCAGTAATTAACGAGGGAGACGGTTGCATGGTGGCAGCCGGAGATGGAAGAGGATCGAAAGAAAGGGTTTTAACATCAAAGAAGAGTGCCGTACAGCGGCGCCAGCCACTGAGCTCCGAGGAAGTGGCAGTTGAAGATAGTTAGAACTTAAGAGATAGAGGCTAAAGTTATGGGCCTCCTTTAAAGTTGGATACTCCATCATCAGTTGGTTCTCTGTTTCATTACGGCACGTTGATATTGCCCGAGTTGAATTACGTATTTTCAAGTATGAGGGAGGAGATCTTTTTTTTATTTATTTATTATTATTATTATATAATATGTGATGGTGGAGAAAAAAATTTAGAGTCGAAGATGGGGAAAATTAAAAGGATATTGTCCTTTTAAAAATTATTTAAGAAAATATCGTTGTTTTCAAACTATTTGTAAAAATATTTTTTTTTTTTTTTAAATAAGTCGAGGGTTGAAAATTCGACCTAGGTAAGTCGAATTTTGAACCTTCGACCTTCCTTTCATTTGTAAGTCGAACTTTGAACCCTCGACCTTGTCCTTCCTAACATTATTATTGAGTCTGTTTAATTATCATTCTGGAGACCTTCCTCTATATTTCTAAATTTTCATAAAGTCCCCTGGAATTCCTTCCAAAGCTTGTTGAATAATTTTTACGGATTCCGTCATCTACTAAATAACGGCTAATGAATCTCCTTCTTTTTGCCATTGAACTTCCTAATCAAATTCGAGAGCGAGAGCAAGAATGAGATTTTGAGCGTGAGCGAGAATATCGTACAAATTTTCCTCTTTTTTTCCCTTTTTAATTATTACACATTCCACCTTCTTCTTTCTAATCCTTTCTTTTTTTTTCTTTTTTAATTTTCCATTTTATAAAAACAATTTCTAAAAATATTTTAATATTTTATTTAAACTCTAAAAATAATAAATTAAAAAAATAATAACTCATAAAAATTAAAAAAAATGTAAAATTAAATATCTCATTTATATAAAAATAATTACAAAAATCAATGTGTCTTACAAGGCGAACGTCGTCGATTTCGAGCTGGTTGTCGTCGTCGACTTCGAACTTGAGGTTGCTCGGGTTCTTCTTGATGTTGCTCTGGTACCTCTGCAGGCGCTTCATAATATAAATATTCATTATGCTCTCCACGACCCCAACCATGTCCATGCACGTATGAAGACAAAAGAACAACCTCTAAGTCATAATGTCCTGAACCAAATGCTGGCATCATCATCATCAGACTAACATAATCAATTTGACTTTGTGTCTGTGTCATAGGAGGCAACTCTTCCACATTATGTGCAACCTCATCAAATTTATCATTTTCCTGAACAGGTCCTCTACGTCTAGGAGCTGGTGGAGGAACAATAGGTATATCGTACATATAATGAATTTCCTCCATATAGCTTTGGTTGTCACTACATATAGCAAGAACCTAGTTCGGATCATTCGCAACCTCACGGAGTCTACTGTTGTTCGATCTCTATGAATTATAAAACAATTAGACAATATTTAAAATAAATTTAAATTAAAAAAAAATAGATAATATTCCTTCATTTACCAGATAACCCACAGCTGCTCCCGGGCGAGTGACATAGCGCCTTGTGATATTATTATACCAATGAATATATTCTGGAGTGACATATATGTCAAACTGTTCAAGAGAAATCCCCACTACAATAAACCTTGCACGATAGTGCCATCGCACTACCAAATGTACAACTTTTTCGGACCAATCTCCAGTCCTTAGGTCAATATCATGTAGTACGGGTTCAGTATTACAAGGCGATGGGACATCCTACTGAAAACCGAATTGTCTCATCACCCTGTCAGAAAGATGCCACTCACCAATGTGAAAACATATGAGAGGACTCATCGTCCGCCATATGTTTTAACCATTCGTACAAAAATTAGGCAAAGTATGCACAATAATTTTGTACAGCTCCCAAATAACCTGAAACACAAAATATTATATTAGAGAATATTAAAGACAAATACAATAAAAATGTGAACAAAATAATCAATTAGGTTTAGTGTAATGTACCTGTTCAGGTTGAAGCAGATCAAACATGTATCTATATTGGTTGACTACATGTGTGGTTGTCCTAGTCACACAAAATTTGTCTCTCCACCAAATTTTTAAATTGATAATTTAGAATTTAAATTAACTATATCAGTGATATAAAAATTAAATTGAATTAAAAAAATATACCAAGAACCGTAGGCTCGTTCAACTAACTGAGCGTCATTAACATGATGTAGCTGTGGAGCCATTGTTGGAAATTGCTCCCAAGCCCATAGTTGCAAAAGTATGAGAGGCCCAGCTATCTCTCGAACCTCAGGTCTTGTTACTTTGCATAGTTGTCTATACAACCATGCCAAGCATGCTCCACCCCACGAATACCGCCCCGCATCATGGAGGTTAGCTAACAGTGGCAGGAACATCAAGTGAACAAAATGACTTGATTTATCTGAAAACAGACTTCCACCCATCATTTGTAGTATATATGCTCGCGCATATCTTATGACGGTTTCCTCGTCTGCATCATCTGTGAGCTCACGAAATTGTGTTCCTAACCATATTAAACTTAACCTCGATCCTTTAATCTTGTCGGCAGGTGGGGTCGCACCGAGGTACAGTTGACAAACTTCTAACCAGTCATCGTACATCACTCCGGTGACCGGCTCACCGTCAACAAGTAACCCCAACAACACTTCTATGTCTTGTAGAGTGATAGTGCACTCTCCAACAGACATATGGAATGTATGCATCTCGGGCCTCCATCTCTCGACCAAGGCTGTGATCAGATGATTGAGGAGAGTAACATTCAGCATACGTTGACAATTTGTAGAGTGATAGTGTACACTTCTATGTCTTGTAGAGTGATAGTGTACTGTTCATGTAACAAGTGGCAAGCATTCGGCATTCCATGCTCGCATTTTATGGCCGTTTGCTCACATTTTAACATGAACTACGAAGATTTTATTGAGGACTACTACAAATTGTCAACGTATGCTGAATGTTACTCTCCTCAATTTCAACCTGTACCGCATGAAGATTACTGGATCACGCACCCTAATATGCCCGTCTTACATCCTGATCCATCGTTGTTGAGAAGACCTGGTAGACCGAAAAGTTCACGTTATCACAACGAGATGGATTGGACAGAACCAGCCACTCGACAACGATGTGGATTTTGTAACCAGTTAGGACATAATCGAAGGAAGTGTCCTTCGTTACTAAGACGGGCTCCAGATAGTTAGGGATTGAATAATAAATAATTTTTTTTATTATATATTCATTTTATTGTATATTCAATTTTTTTATTATAATTTATTGTATATTCAATTTTTTTTATAATAATCTACTGTATATTCAATTTTTTTTTTTTTTTTTGTAATCAATAAAGTTTTACATTATAATAATCTAATATATTCAATTTATTCAATTTATTGTCTAATGATTATTCAATTATAGTATAATAATCTAATATATTCAATTTGTTGTCTAATGATTATTCAATTATAGTATAATAATCTAATATATTCAATTTATTGTCTAATGATTATTCAATTATAGTATAATAATCTAATATATTCAATTATAGTCTAATGATTATTCAATTATAGTATGATTATTAGCTCTTTTTCTCTTTTTATTTTATTTATATTTTTATGGAAAGTTCAAATAAAGTGAAGACTCTTGCTCTCTCAATCTCGCTCTTTACTAAGATCTCGATCTCTTAGTCTCGCTCTCTCAATCTCGCTCTCTCAGTCCGCTCTCTCCTAAGATCTCGCTCTCTCACTCTCACTCTCGCTCTCTTTGTTATTGTTATTATTTTTCCATTAATGATTACTAGCTTTCATTTATTCTGGAACAATCACAAACACTTTTTCTATTATGGATCTACTACCAGAAACTCAATGCGTAATTTTAGCATTCAATGTATATTCCTGAATAATCTCATTTTTCAATTATTCAACCATTTCATTTTACCAAGTTCAATGTTAGTTAGATTAGTCAATATAAACTAAATCTCGCTCTCTCCAACATTCTCGCTTTGAATCTCGCTCTCTCCTAAAATCTCTATTTGAATCTCGTTCTCTCTTAAATCCCGTTCAACATCTCGCTCTCTCCTACTATCTCGCTTTAAATCTCGCTCTCTCCTTAATCTGCTTCAACCCACTTATCTCCTTAATCGCTTTGAAGTTTCGACATGTGTGTAACCTTCGACAATCTAATATGCAAAATTTTGTTTGTAGACAAAGCTAATTCGGAATTGTCTTTCATTCCAAGGCATAACTTGTATCCATGCGCTTCGTATTTGCCTGGAGTTCGCTTCCAGAAATATAGTCATCCCCACCCCCTCACGTCAATCCCACAAGCCTCGGTCTAATTCGAAATGATAACAAAATGCATAGGTTGTTAGAAGCAGTTCGAGTACACAGATATATATAGTATACCATCTCATTACTTTATTTCCTCTATGAGGGTGGATGTGTATCGAAACTTCAACCTTCGACAATCTAAGCGAGATTCACGAGATTTCCCTTGTCGAGGGTTGAAGTTTCGACCTATGTATTGTTTCCGAGTTTTTCTTTGTTCGTCGAGTTCTCAACGTTCGACCTCCACATTAGTCGAGTTCTCAACGTTCGACCTCTAGCCTCGAATTCCCAAAACAACAATATTTCTCTAATAAGTTTTGAAAACAACAATATTAATATTAAAGATCCATCGAAGGTGTATGACAGAAGTTTTATGTCAATTATTGTCCAAAAAAAAAATTGATGTCAATTAAGATATACTCCTAACATCTTCTTAATAATCGTATTAAAAAAATGGATGACGTGTTATAAAAAAATAATAATAATAAACTAAGAAGAATTTGTAATAAACCTTACAAATGATTTACTAATTATATACCATTTACAAATTTATATTTAAGTCATATACCATTTAGTAATGATTTAGATATTCAAATATTTTATTTATAAAATGTATATAGTGTTTTTACGTATCAATCTTAAAGTCAAAGATTCGATTCTTACCTCTTACATATTATTAAAAAAAATTGTCTTAAATTCTAAAATTAATGTATGATAATATTCTTGTTCCATATTTTTGTAATTAATTTTTTGTAAGAAATAAATTTTGTTTGATAACATTTTTCGTTTTTGATTTAAAAAGATCAAATTTGAGATGTGATCAAATTTCATTTATGTTTTTTTTTTAATACACGTACCCCAAACTTCTCTTTCCCCTGTCCACCTACAAGTCTCCCATCTGTCCTCTCTCCATCTTTTCTGTTTTTAATACTTTCTTGTCCTTTTTGTTTTTTTTTTCATTTTTTCCTTTTTATTTTTTATTTCTTATTACTATCTTCTTTCTCTTCTCTTTTGTCATTTTTTTCCTTTTCCTTTCTTCATTGTTTTCTATTTTTTTCCATTAACAAACTTTTAGTTATTGTTATCTTTTTAAATATCTTTTTTTTCTTAACATTGGTAGGATTTTAACTTCGTAAAAGATTTCATCATCCTGTTTATCATTGCTTGTTGAAGAAAAAAATTATTTATTTATTTAAAGTTAAATAGATTTAAAAAATAGTCTAATTAAACTAATTCTTAAGCAAATGTCAACCGTTGATAATTAGAGTGAGAGATAACGTTTCATATTTGTTGAAGGAGAAATTTTGGACCAATCACAAACTATCACGTCGTTTACCAAATTGATAGACGAAATTACAAATAATTGAATTTGGGATTATTCAAAAATTGGCGAACTCTGATGATGCCACGTATTTTCATCATGACCATTGGATTGAATAAAATTAATTTGGTTCAATTTGATATTATGATTTGGGCTATACTCCAATTGAGCCCAAAAAATAGATTTAACTTAGCCCAAATGTCAAATTAGGCCTAAATCCAATTAATTGAACCTAAGGATTAAGCCCATAGACTAACCAAACCCAAGCCCACGAAGCCCACCAAATAACTCTATAAATAGATGAGTTCTCTTCATTTGCAAGAGTCATAAATTTTAGACTCCAGAGGACCTAGAGAGAATTATCTACAATCACCTTGACTTCTGACCACACTTAAAGACTAAAGGAACATCCACACGCTCCATTTCCTCAAATCAAGCGTATGCATTCAACCAAGAGAGAATCAAAGGATCAAATACTAAAAATCGAATCAACATCAACACAAACACAAATTCAACTCCATGAAACAAATTTTTCTAGAAACCTCGTGCGAACACTAATTCTTCAAGAAGATCATTAAGCCCAAAGGTTGATCATCCAAGAAGATCATCAAGCCCAAAGGTTGATCATCGAACCTAAAGGTCGATTATCCAAGAAGATCAACAAGCCCAAAGATCAATCATCCAAGAAGATCATCAAACCCAAAGATCGATCATCCAATAAGATCATCAAAACCAAAGATCGATCATCCAATAAGATCATCAAACCCAAAGATCGATCATCCAAGAAGATCAACAAGGTCAAAAGCCAATCATCCCTGAAGATCAACAAGTCTAAAGGTCGATCATCCAAAAAGATAATCAAGCTCAAAGGTCGATCATCCAAGAAGATCATCAAATCCAAAGGCCAATCATCCGAGAAGATCATCAAGTCCAAAGGCCGATCATCCCAGAAGATCATCATGCCCAAAGGTCGATCATCCAAGAAAATCAACTAGTTTAAAGGCCGATCATCCAAAAAGATCCAAGCTCAATGGTAGACTAGATTTATCGCATATAAGGTGGAGTCAGACATACCAACTTGATCTTTGGAGATGAGGCAGAGCTCAATAAACCAGAGTTCATCTAACATATGAGGCAGAGTCAGGCGGACTGGAGTTGATCTCGCATATAAGGCAAAGTCAAGCGGGTCGAAGTTGATCTTACATATGAGGTAGAGTTGGGCGAACTGGAGTTAATCTCATGTATAAGGCAGAGCCAGAGGGGTCGAAGTTGATCTCGCATATGAGGTGGAGTTGGGCGAACGGGAGTTAATCTTGTGTATGAGATGGAGTCAAGCGGATCTGACTTGATTTTCGGAGATGTGGCGGAGCCAAGCGGACTGAAGTCAATCTCGCATATGAGGCGAAGCCAGTCGAACTAGTCGCGTATAAGGAGAAACTAGGCGAACCAAACTTGATCTTGCATATAAGGCAGAGCCACACAAACATTTTTAAGAGGAAGCGAAGCTACACCGACATTTTGGAGAACGAGCGAAGCTGCATCAACATTTTTGGGGAGGAAGCAAAGCTACATTTGGAGAAGGAAGGAAGTTGTTGATGTCCAAAACTTGACATCTCGCCTCCTTTGCGTATCTATCCCATCTCCAAGGCTCGATGGCGTATCTGCCCCATCTTCAAGGCTCAATGGCGTATCTGCCTTATCTTCAAAGCTCGATGGCATATCTGCCTCATCTTCAAAGCTCAATGGTGTATTTGCCTCAAATTCAAAATCGGATCAAGGTTTGGTTCACATATGGATGACCCCAAAAAAGTCTAAACAACCCTATGTGATGAACCATGTGAACCAAATTTACTTTAATTGGGTTGTTTAGACTTTTTTGGGGTCATCCCTATGTGAACCAAACCCTGATTCGGTTTTGAAGTTGAGGCAAATGCACCATCGAGCTTTGAAAATGAGGTAGATATGCCATCGAGCTTTGAAGATAAGGCAGATACGCCATCGAGCCTTGAAAATGGGGCGGATACGCCATCGAGCCTTGGCAATGGGACAGATACGCCAACGGTAGACTAGACTTAATCTTGCCATCAGTATGCAAGTTATCGATGTCTAGAACTTGACACCTCGCCTCCTTTGCACGTCCAGATGCCTTCAGCATGCAAGCGCCAACGCCTTCCCCTTGACACCTCCTATTTGCATGAATTTGAAGTGTCTCGATCTCCTTAAACCAACGATGGGCACCATTTGCATGTTTTGTGGTGTGCCCACCTCATCCTTACTTCAACTCCGAATTCACCAAAATTTAGTCACTTGCCCCATCTTGTTGTCAATCTAAACTTGCTCCCCAAGCTTACTAGCCCCTCTTGAACGCATAGCCCTTCTTGGTTGCATCACCTTTGTCAATGCGTAGCCTCCTTGGTTGGCGCATGCCCCATTCGTCCAACGCCTATCCTTGTGTCCAACGCCTAGTGCTATGGTTGGCGCATGCTCCATTCGGCCAACGCTTATCCTTGCACCCAATGCCTAGTGCTATGGTTAGTGCATGGCCTCCTTCCACACACATCAGGCTCAACACGCACAAGCCTTCTCACCTAGACCCCTATTGCTTAGCGTCCATGTGTCTTCCTAACCTCAAGATGGCCCTAGCCAACACAAGGGCCTTTGCCTTGCATCCCTCATGCGCTCAACAAACCTCAATATACTTGGGTTGTCGCACATCCTACAAGCTTTCACGCATGGGTACCACCTCCGGCCACACTTAGTCATGCATTCTCCTTGCTCCATTGCCCTAATTGACCTCAAGTTGCTTAGGGTGCCGCACAATCGAGCAATATCTTCAACCATTATCTCCAACACATGGCTTCCCACTTAGCCAAATTTTTGTCCTCTTAACCAAGCTTAGTTATATTTTTATGTTTAGCCCTCAAAAGTATTATTCTCCACAATTAAGATATTTTCCTCCTCTTTTAATCATCATCCAACTTCTTTCTTAGAATATTTACTTATTTCCTTTATTACCTAAGTCTAACCTGACTTGCTTAGGGGAGATTCGAGGATTTACATCGATCATCCAAGAAGATCATCAAGCCTAGAGGTCGATCATCTAAGATCATCAAGCCCAAAGGTCGATCATCCAAGAAGATCAACAAGCCCAAAGGTTGATCATCCCAAAAGATCATCAAGCCCAAAAGTCAATCATTGAAGAAAATCATCAAGCCCAAATATCGATCATTCAAGAAGATCATCAAGCCCAAATGTCGATTATCCAACAAGATCAACTAGCTTAAAGATTATAGTTTATTTTTAAAGCATCAAAGGATTATGTATTAGACATTGCAATCGCTATACTAAAATAAATACAAAAAACAAATTCAACTCCACGAAACAAGTTTCTCCGAAAACCTCGTGTGAATAATATCATTTCAACAGCATTTGAAGGATGAAATTCATTAACATCGATGTAAGAAAAAGATCTGTATTCATTTCTATCTTTTGACTTTATAAAATAAATCTAGTAAAAGAACTTATTGTAGACCTCAATATTAAAAGAGCTTTCTACACATGAAGCCCTAATAGGGACCTATATTTCATTAATATTCAAGTTTTTCCTTATTTACAAAAATGTCTAGTTTTCTTCAAAAATTACAATAAAATTATGGTCAAATTACTATTTAGTCCCCAACAATAAATTGATTATACGTTTTTAAAATACGAAAGAGAAAAAGAGATTTAGTTGAGGCGCACTTTTTTAGGAAAAATATATTAAATCATAATATTTTTCAAATACTCACAACTTTTCATATTCTTCAATTTCTCTCTAAAAACCCTCATATATACATATGTGTGTGTATATATATATTTAAGTGGTATACATATTTGATATATACAGTGATATATGCATCATTTATAAGAAATTTGATATATATTGTGATATATGTATTTGTTTATTTGATATAATGTAAGTTTTTTTTTAAATTATTATTTAGACTTCATGTATAATAATACACATTTTGATTCGTTGAGAATTTTTACTACCTAAATGGTATATATGATATATATATTGTGATGTAAATGAAAGTTATGATATATGTGATCTACGTCGAACATTAAGTCAATATGTAGTTTATATACCGTGATAAATTTCATATATTGGTTTATACTGTGATTTACGTCAAACATTGAGTCAAACTCTAATTTATATAAAGTAGTATATTTCACATATTTGTTAGGATATTTTCCAATACCTGACAAAATATTCTAAGATATATTTAAAATAATCATGAATCCGCCGAATAAACCAATAAGTTGATATATGAAACCAACGTAAATAGAAAATCAAAATTTACTAAATATATTTTCTTTCTCCAAACAAAAAGAATAAAATCTAAACAAATAAATGCATTCTCTCTCCAATTAAATAAAAGAATAAAATCTCAATAAATAAATGCATTATCTCTCTCCTACATTAAGGGTACTTGTAAATATAGAATTTTTTTTCGATATCACATTCTTTCTCCAATCGCCCACCATACTTAAAAGGGTGTTTTAGTCCAAAAAATCCATTAAATCTTATATAAAAAATATAAAATAATTTAAACATTTGCGAAAATAAGTTTTGAAAATGGATTGAATATCCATATAAAAATTTAGAGGATGACCCAGTCATTCCCAAGTTCAATCCACCATTGATACCCTAAACAAAATCGAGGCCCATTGTCTCCTTACGACGGGCCAGACCGCGTGAATTGGGCTTTACCATGGAACGACAACTGTACCATCTTCTTCCCAAATACAATACATGTCTGCTCACTCTACCGAGGTTCCAGGGAACTTCTCTTCCATCTGTCAGCATCTCTTGTCCGTGCAGTTCCTTTTCTCTGTAAATTCAACTAGCTTCCCTCGTTTTAGAGTTCCAAAAATTCTAGACGAAGCTTTCCAAGACGGAAGTTTTCTGACCTACGTGTAGACTCCAACCCTTTCGCTCCTAAAAATTTCTCTTTCAAGTCGAGATTTTAACGAAGAAAAGTTATGATCGATCGTTTGAGTCCAAATGGTTTCTTCTTGGTTCAACAATTGTGGATTCTATCAAGTAATTTGAGGTGATGGATGGTGGAAGCCATGGCTGAAAACCCTAAAATGGGTGTAAAAAACCCTTCCAAAATTCCCACCAGTTCTTCGCCTGCGTCGCCTAAATCCCCACGCTTCCCTTTGCATCTCGACTTGCTCGACATATCGCCGGCTGCTAAAACCATTTGTGAAGTCCTGGTCAGAGTCTCACGGAATGATGTAGACGCCGCGCTGTCCGCGACGGGCGTGGCTCCGTCACCGGAGCTTGTCCAAGAAGTTCTAAGGGTTTCTTATAACCATCCGTCGTCGGCGATCAAGTTCTTCCGGTGGGCGAGGCAGTTGGCGAAGCAGTCGGCATATTCGTGGAATCTAATGATTGATTTGCTGGGCAAGAACGAACTTTTCGAGGAAATGTGGAATGGCATTCGCACGATGAGACAAGAAAAGATCATTTCGTTGCCAACTTTCGTGTCCGTTTTTGGGAGTTACTGTTCTGCTGGCAGGTTCAAAGAAGCGATGATGAGCTTTGAAGTGATGGATAGGTACGAAGTTGAGAAGGATGTGGTGGCAGTGAATTCTCTACTGAGTGCAATTTGCACTGAGGAAAATCAAACATCAAAGGCATGGGAGTTCTTTGAGAAGTATAAAGAGAAGATTCCTCTTGATGGGGACTCATTCGCCATTTTATTGGAAGGTTGGGAGAAAGAAGGCAATGTGGAGAAAGCTGAGGTTGCATTTGGTGAAATGGTGAAAAGGATCGGCTGGAATCCTGAAAATGTTTCATCTTATGATGCATTTTTGACAACATTGGTTCGTGGGGGTCGATCTGAAGAGGCAATCAAAGTTCTTTTAGAAATGAAGAAGAATGGTTGTTTGCCAGGTTTGAAATTTCTGTCCAATGCTCTTGATAGTCTAATTCAGCAAAATGATGCAAACCATGCAATTCTATTGTGGGATATAGTTGTGGGAAGTGGATTAGTTCCTAACTTGATTATGTACAATGCCATAATCGGACTGCTCAGCGAGAAGAGTAAGATCAAAGACTCATTTCGGCTCTTTGATGCCATGGTTTTCCATGGTGCTTTTCCTAACTCCTCAACTTACAACCTGATCTTTAGCTGTTTGATTAAGAATAAGAAAGTTAAGGAAGCAAGTCAATTTTTCAGGGAGATGGTAAAGAATGAGTGCCCTCCTACCCCTTCTAATTGTGCTGCAGCTATCACAATGTTGTTTGATGGTTATGACCCTGAAACAGCCATTGATATATGGAACTACATGGTTGAGAATCACATCAAACCTATGGATGCAAGTGCAAATGCACTGCTCATTGGCCTCTGCAACTTGGATCGGTTAACAGAGGTTAAGAGCTTCGCCTACGATATGCTCGATCGGCGAATTGGAATATTGGAATCAACTATGAAGTTCTTAAAGAATAGTTTCTATCAGCAGAGGGGAGGTTTAAGAGAGAATTATGATAGTCTTTTGCGTAGGTGGAGAGCTTCTTCAATTTTGTAGTTTTTACCCTATCTTCAATTCATTCTTGGTGTTTTCACAAGCTCAATACATAGCAGCATTAGTGATCTCCTTGAGGCAAGTAGAATTACCTCGTCTACATGAATCATTTTGACCTTAGCAATATATCACCTACTTCACCTCATCAGAAGTTCTTTATATATATATATATATATATAACTATTTTGCATCCTTTTGCCCCATCTTTGTCATGTCTTCGTTCTTAAGGTAGGTTGCACTAAAGTTTAAATGAAAATATTGTTAAAGTTTAGACATTGACATAAAATTTAAATCATAGAATAGCATATATGATATTTAAATGTAAATGTTATTAGGTTTAAGCTTTCTTTTTCCAAAGAAGCTTGAGTTTAACTCAATTGATTTAGACATATATTTGACCCTAGACTTCTTTCTTTGTGCTCCAATTGGTGGTTGTGGGAAGATTACCAGAGAAACAGCTAGAAAATTCCAGTATAAGTTTGGTATTTTAGTTTCTAAAGCAAAGTAGGTAAAGGAGAAAAAAAAACTCAGTTGCAATAGTAGGTTCGATTATTATGTATCGTTCAAGTAATTAAACAAGTTACTTTTAAAATATACCAATGATAATCAAATGTAAAAAAGAAGCCACTAGATTGATGTAGAACAAATGTCAGTTCTTCCAAAATCTTAAAGTTTTGCTAGAAGTTTAAAAAAAATTTAAGTATTTTATAGCACAGAAAAGAGAGGAAAAAAATCTACATTTTAAAATTGAACTACAAAAGTAATATAATTATCAAATACAGAATCTAAATGGTATACACAATCATTAACATTATCTTTTGTTTATTAAATGAACCATTATATTATCATTAGTACTATTAGGGATTCAGAAAAGAAATATGCAAGTATAATTCAAGGAAACCATTACTCGACAAAGCTTTGGATACATTCCCAGATAACAAATATGCTCTAACAGTAGTCGTTCTTTATCTTTAGATGCGTTAAAAGTAGGAAAGGAAGATATACCAAAACCTTCGCCTCCATCGCTGCAACTTTTTGATAATCTTGCATTCCTTCCTCGGTGTCTCTCCTCTGCCGTGCCTAATATTGAGCTCTGCAACACAACAAAAGTGGTGAAGAGGGAGATCAGCTGCCAATCCAAATATACTACCTTCACTTTTACTTTCTTTTCTCTCTTATTGCATTTAGTTTATGAGAAATTGCATCGATCTCAAATGCCACCAAATTTCCTATCCAGTATTAAGCGACATACTCATCCTCTGATTTGGATTGCCGGCATAATCTGCGCCACCATAGCTCTTGCAGTGATAATCGCAGGCATCGTCATCTTCATCGGCTATGTGACGATCCGCCCTAGGGTACCTTCAATCAGTGTAACCGACGGACATCTCGACAGAATCCGAAGCAGCAGAACCGGATTGCTTGAAGTCCAGATGAAGATCGTCGTCCGAGCCGAGAATCAAAATGCTAGGGCACACGCAAGCTTTTCACAGACCGATTTCGTCCTGCTTTTCGACGGCATAGAAATCGCATCACTGGTGGCTCACCGGCCGTTCAAAGTGAACAAAATGAGTTACCTAGATTTGCATTTCTTAGTGGAATCATCAGCGATTCCGCTCAATCCAACGCAAATGCAGCATCTTAGCTGGTCGCTGAAGAGAGATTTGATGCAATTCGATCTGAAAGGAAGCTCGAGAACTCGATGGCGAGTTGGAATTTTGGGACCCCTCAAGTTTTGGTGCCGTTTGAACTGTCACCTCAGGTTTTACCCGCGTAATGGAAGCTACATCCCTGCGCCTTGTTCTTCAAGGCAGAAGTAATTTGCAGAAGGAAAAAAAAAATCTCAAAATTTGAATTTGAAAATTTTAAAACAATGAATCTCCTCCGTTCCTGAAGATCGGGTTGGTATAAATACGTATAATCGTTTAGAGTATTGTTAGTATTTTTCTTTTTAATAATTTTTCCAAATAATATTGAAGTTCTTATACTTTTTAGTTTCATTTCTTTCATGCTTTTTTTTAGTATATGTACCAAAATGAGAGGGTTGTTTTCGAATAAAAAAAACAAGGCAACTTATTTATAAATATAACAAAATATTACTGTCTATTAGTCTTAAAAGTCATTTTGTTATACTTAAAAAAAATTCAGCAGTTTTACCATTTAAAACAATTATCTTAAATGAAAATCATTATTCGACATTGTTAAATGGATATTTTGATAGTACAATGGTAGGTATAAAAGATTTGAAATTATGAGTTTATATATAGGTGTTTTTGTGACATTAAGTGAAATGGTAAAGTTGTGCAGTTTATGGTTACATAGTTAATAGAGCATAAAATTTATGTTTTTTAATTATGGGGCTCACAAACTTTTTGAGACCAGAGTAGAGTTGTAACATCTTAAAAAGAATGAGTATGTGTCGATTACTGTTGAGGTTCGTATTCTTGTGATATATTTATTACTATACTATTGGTAAATCAATACTATTTTACAGTGACTTTTTTCCTTCCGCGATCTGTTTAATTTAGGTTTAGGCTTATGCTAGTGTATAATTGTGATTAGGTAAGTGTACTTTAATTTAAATTTGATAAAATATTTGATGTAGGTGAAAAGGAATATGGTAAATTTACATGAATTTAGCATATAATGTAACTAAAAGAAAATGTAATTGACTCTCCTCGGTTTCTCCACGAATATTTTGTTTTTTTAATAATTAAACTGACGTGAGAATAGAGATTCAAACTTCACACTAGAGCTAATAAGAACTATAATCATGCTATTTATGATGTTGAACGTCTTTTACCTACTTGTCACTTCAAATATTTAGGTTTTTCTACTCGCTTTTATTTAAAATGTTGCTAAAATACTAACTTAAGTTTAGCTCAATAAAGTATGCCCGTACTCATAAAAGTAATAATGATAGTCATGATATGTATTTGTCTCTTCGCCTAAGGTAAAGTGATTCAAAATGTCGATATTCATGATTAATTTTTTTATATGTTAAAATAAAAGTTTAGTTTATGAATTTCCAATTTTATGCTTGTAGAAACTTTAATTTTAAAAAATTACTGATAGGTTTGAACTTTTAATCCTTGTTGAATGTGACCTTGAACTTTAAAGATTTTTAAGAAAGTCACTGAATGCGACCTTGAACTTTGAATATTCTGCTCAATGCGACTTTAAACTAAAATCTTCTATTCGATGCGACCTTAAACTTTAAAAATCTCTAAAAAAATCATTGAATTTTGAAAATCTCTAATGAGTTTTTGAATTTTAAACTTGTTGTCTATCCCATCCTTGATATATGTAGCAAGCAATTAGTGGAAGTAATATGATTTTGTTTTTATACCATTGTTGCACTAGAAATTGTTTGCCAATGAGAAGTCTCATCTCATTTTTCACAAAGAAACGAAGTTACTTGTAACTTGAAGTTGAAAAAGTGACATGTTATAATTTGAGACTTTTATATGGATGACTCAAATTTCATGTCCAAAGTGTCGTTTGACTCTCGTTTGAAACCAACGAAGAATAACCATTGATTGGTGTTATAAACAACTTACCAACTACTTTTTTCCCCCTGTTCATAACAACAAGCATCAATGCCAGAGAGTGAGCGAGTGACACAAGCAAAAAGTTATATATCTTTATTTTTAAAATATGAGTCAAACGACATTTTGGGAAGATTTATGTATCGTTGATCCAATCCTAAATGTGTTAATTAATGTGGAATGATCATATTCTAAAAACCAATGAAAACTAACATTTTGCTTACGTCACATAACGCTCTACCACTTAAAAAAACCTTATCACATTAGGATGTCTTACCAATTATAAAATAATCGGAGATTTTAACACGATATTTATTTGCATCCCATTTCTTTCTCCAAAACAAAACCCCTCAATTTGCCAACTCGAGATCGTAGGTACCCTCCCAATACAATACTACAATAGAGGCGGGTCATAATTTTAAAGTCCATTAAAATTGATTTCACATGAACACCTCTAAATCATCTATACATAAAAAGCGTAAAGATTAGATGTAGCTAATTCTAATACTCCACATTTATTAATCTACAAAAAAGAATTAGAAAAAAATATCTTAAAAAAAAAAAAAAGATCACGTGATAATATTTATAATGTAAGAAGTTTTTTTTTAAAAAAAATAAATAAATAAAAATCTCCATTTTTTTAAGCTTAAAAATTGGGTCTAAAATCTAGAAGAATTTAATAAGAAAGGGAATTTAAGAAAGCAGTTAAGCGGCGGCATATTGGCTTCGACCATGGTGAAGTTTCCTTTCTCATTGATGTTGTCACCATTTCTCAAACGTGTCAATCATGGAGTTGCCTTCCATTTCCAGATGCCATTTTCTGTTCAATCTCAGGATTCTCTCCCATGCAGACTCTCTCTCTCTCTCTCTACCTCTGCCTTTTTGCTGCGATTCTTCCGTGTTCTAATTCGTCTACATTTCTCCTTTTACTGTAAGCTTTTATTCACTCGATTCCATTAATCTCCTTTACTCAATTTGATTTGCTTCGTCTTTTGATCCATTATGATATAGGAATGATGTCTGTAGTTTAAAGTATGAACAATCGCACTTTATTAGCTTAGGTTCATTGGGTTTTTGTGTGATGTAAGCAAATCCGAGAGGTGGATGACGAAGAGGGAAGGGAAAATTGATGGACGGACACTCGATAGTTATTGTTTCTCTGTTATAGTCACAAGAAAGTGTGTTTCAGAGGCTTTTTGGCGTGGTTTTTTCCCTTAATCTGTACGTGTGTCTGTTACTCTTTTTGTTCGTGTTGAATAATCAGTAGCATGGTGTCAAAATTCTGAAGATTTTGAGAATCCCGTCATTTTTGTTTGAAAATATAGTCGTTTTATCTCTCCCGGTGGTGCAGTCTGAAATTGGGGAATAACATTCATACTATTTATTTTCTTCTTTTGGTCTTTTATGTTAAGATTTAGTTAATAAAAAGGTCCATTATCCTTTTGTTCTCATGAGATTCTGTGAAGTAGTGGCCTGCACTACATTATCTAATGAACAGTGTTTGAGGACTTTTGGTGCCAGTTTGGTTGAAGGGATTTGTTTGTTATGCAGAATTGGGGTTCAATAAATCTGGTTACAGCTTCGGGAAAGTTATTGGCATGTAGTTCAGCAACAAAGGTAGTGGTAATGGTGGGTTCAATGGCTTTTCTTTCCGAGTTCCTGAATACTACAATATTCTTGGTCACGAGGCCTTTCTCGTTTTTCATGCGTACATGCTCATTTATCTTGAAAACCTTTGTTGTTGTTGTTCAAACTTGGTTGGAGCTGTTGAAGACCTCGGTCAGTCTTCACTTGAACATATTTTGGACAACTTTGATGTGGGTAGTCGCAATTGTCTCTCTTCCTGGACGAATATTAGCTGCTTTACAGAGGGAAAGGCAGGTTAGCGCTCTCGCCCTGTTGTTTCTTGATTGCCATCTGTGCTTTGTTCAATAATGACGTATTTTGTTTCTGTCTTTCTTCTCTGTTTTTTATTCTAGATTTGTCTCTGAGGAAAATGTGCACAAAGAAAAATATTCGTCAACTTACGGTAGTAGATTTTTTCATAGACAACATTTTGGTGGTTTTCATTTGCTTGCAAATAGGAGTTAACTGCGTACGCAAACTTCTTATGTATTTCACGTTTTGACTAGTATTTCAACCAAAAATGGGTATGATATTAAAGTGAAATTTTGGAAAGATAAAAAACTACGATTTTTTCCCGAGATCAAAATTTATTTGGGAATCCTTGATATTCAAAAGCATAAAAGTATTATGTTAATAAGGTGTTTAAAACATGAAAAGGGATGAAGAAACATACCACTGAGTTATTTGCAGCCTAAGTTTGATCGACAATTTGAATTTGGGTTTTGTTTATTGGTGGCTTTTGGGGTCGTTGCTAGTCGTTAAGTAATCGAAGTATTGTACCACGTAGGCTACTTGGGCAGATTCTGCTAATTTGGTTCGCCCTCTTTTTTTAATACTTGATAACGATCAATTTCATGCAGTTGCGACAATATTTGCAATTTCTGGAAATTGAGTTCAATAATGTTTTGTGGGAAAGAAAGGAGCTCCAAAAACAATTCCAGGCTGCTATGAGAGAGCATAAGATGATGGAATTGATGTTGGACGAACTTGAAATGATACATGAAAAGGCGACCAACAAGATTTCACTCTTAGAAAGTGAGGTAATGACCTAACAATCTCCTTCAGGCTCTAGCTCCTGTACTAATGTCATAAATTACATCATGGACGGTTGAAACTGAGAACAAGTATCATAGTTTTGAATCTTTGATAAGAAGAGGAAGGAGAAATTTATGCAGTTGTTAAAGGATAGGTTGAAGTTTGACATAAAAACTTGGTTTACTTTTTATGAGTTGAAAACTTGTATGTCTGTCAAGAACTCAGTGACGAACTCCATACAATGTATTAACTAATAAAATCTCTCTCTCTCTCTCTCTCTCTCTATATATATATATATATATATAAATATATATAGATATAGATATAGATATATATACATATATCTCAGATATCTTTTAAGACGTTAGAATGCCCTGCAACACTGTTTGCAGTTCTGTTGACCCATGCTCCATGTGTAACCTGATCGAGGTACTGTGATTTCTCTTAGAATGATATAACATGGAATTGCGTTGATCAGTGCAATAAAACATAGATGTAAATTGATTTGGAGAAAGGAAAATATTATTTTTTTTTACTCTTTAGGTTGAGAAACGGGCTTAAAATACATGGAAAGTTTCGCTTGTGTTGAACCATGTGGTTTTGAATTCTGATATGCAATGGCATAATGCTACTCAGTTGTGATATTTTAAGTAATTACCAGCACATGTTTTACATGAAGCCAAGGGAACTACCGGTTCAAATTTTACAACAAAATATGCCTATTCAGGACTCATACTAGTTTTTTTTTCACCCTTAACATATACAGTATAGTTTGTTCTTTCACTCTTGACATGTTTTTCCTAAATTTGTTCAGAATCATACAGCGAACCGTATTCTATTAAGTTTGACCATATTAATTCTTTAAGTTGATGCCTAGTTGCTTTGGAAGTGTGTTTCAAGTTTTACCGCCAAGGCAGGCTCCTGCAGGCTGCAGCCATAGTCTAAACTTTGTTGTAAAGTGGTTAGTTGTTTTGTAATTGATTGTGTGGTTGAGCTGTAATTAGTATGTAGTTAAGAGTTAGTTTGTTTTGTTAATTTCCTTATGCTTTTCTAATTTAAGGAGCTTATATCAGGCTTGTAAAGCATCTTTTATTTATCAATAACACGTTCTGCCAACACATAACATCAATAATTTCTCTGTGGTGTGAATTAAGATTGGTTGTGTGTATTGACTTGCCGGATGGGATGTTTAATTATTTACCATTCCTCTGAGTTTCCTGCTAATTTATAATGTAGGTAAGTCTTAAAATATTTCTGGACTTCTCATTAAAATCATGTACTGCAACAGATCATTCTTCTTGGGTGATTGTTCTTAATAATTTTAATAGTTTTTTTCACCAAGCTTATGTGAAGTTCAAATCAATTGGTTGTGTGTATTGACTTGGCCCTGGATGTCTATAGGATGGGAAAAAGTTGGTTCATGCGGAGATTTACATCATAACCTTGACTGTATTTTTACATGTAGTTTTAGTATTGTTCTGTCATATGTTAATAGTAGCTTATTAGCAATATCCCTTGCTTCAAACAAACCGATTGCCATTATTTGTTCCAACAGATGCAGAAATTGAGAAATGAAAATCTTCGACTGCAAGAAATCAAGGGTAAGGCTTATTGGAGCTTAAAAGGTCTTGATGTCAAAAGTGAAGCACAAAAAACTGGCAGAGTTGACAGTGACATTACCCATGGTATCTCATCATGCTCATCCAGCTATGGTAGCAGCAGTATTATTCAAGACCTCTTTCAAAGTGATGCTTTGAAAGATGGTAGTATATCCAAAGAAAAATTGATCAAAATTTTAGACTCTGGATTAAAATCTGGCGTGTTCATCCACTCTCATACTGAAATCCTATCAAAAGATGAAGATGTCACTGAAATTCTTGATGAACAAAGGGAGGTTGCAATTTCCCGAAGTCTATTCAGTACCCTGTTGTCACTTTTGGTTGGAGTGATTATATGGGAAGCTGAAGAGCCTCACTTGTGTCTAGTAGTGGCTCTCATGTTTGTGGTTAGCATCTCATTGAAGAGTGTAGTTGAGTTTTTCACGACTATTAAGAATAAACCTGCTTTGGATGCTGTTTCTCTTTTGAGCTTCAACTGGTTCGTGCTTGGAATACTAGCTTACCCAACGCTTCCAATTATTGCTCGTTTGCTTGCTCCTCCAACCTTGAGGATTGTGGAATGGTTCAGTTTCTCCATTTCCTGACTTGATCACAACTACTTGACCCCAGCAAGGTGGAAGTTGAGAGGTACATCACCTAATATCACTTTCTACTTGAATCTAACTTACCGGTTCTCTTCTTGATTGATTCGTTCTTCATGTAGATTAGATTAGGAGGTGATGATTAGAGATTGTTTTGAGATTTAGTTTTCTATTTTGTTGGTTAGCTTGTAAAGATAAGTGTTTTTTCCACTCAACATGTGGAGTAATTTGAACCTTTGATCTTTTGGTTGAGGGTGTACATCTTAGCTAGTTGAGCTATGCTAAGGGTTCATAGAGATTGATGTTATTTTGTATTTTCACTATTCACACTACCATTATTACTTCATGAACGGGTAGAAGGGTTTAAATGGTTTTCTTGAAAAACAGAAACAGAGAGACTATTTAGATATGCTTTTATTTTTGTCCTATACATTAGAAAGTTAGTTATCATCTAAGAAGCATATATATACACGCACACACACTTTCGTTGCCCCATGTTCATGTCCAATACATGTTGGTAACTCTTAACATATTATACACATTCATTTTATACAAAATACAACGAGTTAGACAATTGTTCAGCATATGAAATTGTTTAAGCATATAAGTTAACTATATATATATTTCTTAGAACAATGTAAATTTTCTTATATTTTAGAAAATGAGGCTTTATCTTATTTATGTCGTGTCTATATCGGTACCTTTGTTGGCCTACATGAATCGAGTTGGGTGGTTTGTGGCTGTCAACCATAGACAACCATATTTTGGAAGGTGCCCCTTCTAGAGGTAGAAGTATATTCAAGCCTAAATGGAAATTTAAATTGTTGTTAAAGTAGTTTTGAATGGAAGGACAAATGTGTGGCTGGGGTCTGCTCATTGAATAAAGTCTACGGTTTTGTCTTAAGCTTTAGACTAAAGTAGTGGATTCTGCTTAATTTAGCTTTGTTCTTCGATGCATTAAATGTTCGGTTTTGGTTGCTTGGATTGTATTTTGCCACAGTACTTTGCTCTCTCATTGTCTTTATTCTTTGTCATATTGGTTGGCCGATTTGTCGGTTCAAATGCTTTGGGGACCAGCTTTTGTTATATATTTATCTCTCGTTGCCATTAAGCACGATATGAGAGATAAAACTTTTTGTTGATGCTCTGAATTATTGGTAGAGTTGAAGTGTCGTCATCTGTCGGATGTTAACTTTTTTAATTAGTTTTTTTTATGGTGATGCTTTGCTAGACAAAGATATTTTCTTTCTTTCAAATTCGAATCCTGAAGAAATATTAATCTTTATTTCATTCTGTTAATTGCGTCATTTGGCCTTTAAACTATCCGCTATTACTTTGATTTCATTTTTATTCTTAGTTTAATCACGTAGGAGTGGAGATAGGGGAGGACATTTGAACGTTTGAACTTGTCACATATGATAATGTTGTAATCATATGCTTATATATATACCAAACTCTTCTTGTTTTTATTATATTCGATCTTGAATTGTCGATATGATTAAAAACTTAGTTTTGAACCATCATGGTGGACCAAGTGGTAAGTAGGTGGCATGATCTTGATAAATAGTTAAAGGATTTAATATCTTACACAGGTTTCTTTGACAATTAAATGTTGTAGGTAAGGCAGGTTGTCATGTGAGATTAGTCATCGAGGCGCGTAAGTTGGTCGAGACACTTGTACATAGCAAATCAAGATAAGCGTAGATTTGTCCTACTACATATTTGGACTTGAGATACACCCAGTCTTTTCTTTTCTTTTTCTTTTCTTTTTTTTTTTTATAAAGAGAAAAAAGTCTGTTGTAAATGTTGATCTAATACTTCTATTAAAGAACAAATGTGGGGTATATCTTTTAGTTGTTGAGCTATTCAGAAGTTAGTGCAATAAATGGTATATAGTTCTCTATGGTTGCACTCCTTATCTAAAAGGATCTCATTAAACAAAAATTGAGATGCTAACTCTGAATTATGTATTTAGATAGATTACATTTTGTCAGCGATCGAATCTAACGATACTAGATTGCATGTCTATATCAAACAAGAATATTTCCTGTTACCCATTTAAAAGAAGGGATAAGAACAATGGCAAAAAGAAATGGCCTTGAATAAAGAAGTATGCACCATTTCAAGAAAGTTCCTTTCGAATTGGGGACCAGCAAATGCCAAATTGCTAGCTTATTTTGTTGTTATTTTTCTTTTGATTTTGATATCGTATGATGCATCTCATAATTTCATTTTTTATTTATTTCTCAATAATTGATTTGACGTCAAATCATCTATAGATGGCAAGTGATAAATCGGTGATCAAATTATCAAATTGTAGATGTAGCTTTTGAATGATTAAACGATAATGTCTTCGTTGATTTTTTCTTTTTAATCTTTTAAATATATGTTCTTATTTTCTGACTTCTGAGCACTTAATTTAGTTTTATTTCCATCAATATTTTTTTTTTCATGGTTGGATATTGGCATGACGGATGGATCAACAATTCTATTATTATCATAAGTCTTATTTGTGCGGTGAATGGATGGTTCTATGCAAGAGAATACAAGATATGATTTAAATATATTTTGTTGTGGTGTTTATTATTATTTATTTGTTTGTTCATATTTTATTTCAAAGATATTGATCAATTTTTCTAAAAATGAGATTTCGACATTTTCTCTGATCATTTAACATCTTTACGTTAAAAACTTATAATTTTAAAAATCAAAACTTAGATGAATAGTTGAGCAATTTTGTCTTTCAAATATCTTTTTTCTTACTTTATTTTTTGCAGATTGATGTGATGATCTGATCGTCGAGGATCACAAATATTATTCGACAAATATTATTTTTACGTATAGATATCAAAAATAATAAATTTAAATGTCTAGAATAAACCATGTATAATTTAGTATATAGAAATACAAATTAAATAATTTCTTTGTTGTATTAATTAATTATTAATCAATAAAAGTAAGAATAAATTATTATTTTTATATTAAATATTTGCTGAACATGATTAAATTATTTACAATAATTACTAAATAAAATAAAATTGGTAATTAATCAATTAGAATATTAATAATTTATATTAAATTGTTAAAGATAGCCAAAACTATTAATTGTGAAGGTAGTATTTGAAAATCCATTAAGTCCAAATAATATATTTAGGTTGATTGCTAGGTAGTACTTTTAGGTATAATAATTAAGTATATAGCAACATTTTTAAATAAATGTAAATATAGCAAAATATATTTGTAATTGACTCTATTGGTGATAGGCTCTTATTAATGATTTAGGGATGGCAACGGGGTTGGGGTGGGGCGGGGATACACTCATCATCCCATCTCCGTTCCCGTGGAAATTTTTATTCTCGTCCCCACTTCATTCCGAATGTTTTGGGAGTCAGGGTCGGGTCGAGGAATCCCTGTTCGGGAATTCGAGTTTCCATGAGAAAAATCTTTGGTTTTTATTGTATTGTTTTTATTATTTAAAATTAACTAATTTTAGTATTTACATTAAATTTGTTAATTTTATGTAATAAATTAGTATCATTGTTACACATATTTGTCTAAATTAATAATTAAAAAACATATTTGAATGGTTTTTGTTATAAATTTAATAAAAATTAAATTCATTATATTAAAAAATTAAATATATATATATATATATAACCAATAATATTTATACTCCTATTATTATTTTCTTTTTATAATTTATGCTCATGTTCATGAGTATTTTACCATGACTATATATTATTTAGATAAAAAGTTTGGATTATGGTGTAACTTTAATTACCATTTGGAATATTTTGTCTTGATAATGGTAGGTCTAGAAGCATGGTAATTTTTATTAATGTGCAAGGTGTTCCAAATGAGGGAAGAGTTTAAAAGAAACAATGCATTTAAAAAAGGAAAAACCATTAAATCTTTTGAATGACTATTATTTTAAATTATATAGAATTAAAATCAAAAGTCTTTGCTAAAGATAAATAAATAATAGGGTTAAAGCCAAAGGCAAAAGTTGGTATAATTCTCATATATGGTTTTGGTAGGGTTAAATTATGGAAGATTTGATTAAAATGTATGGTCCCAAATTCCAAACACAAAAAAGTGACTGAAAAGTCAATATAGCTAAAATAGTTGGGACAGAATTTGTAATGTGAATTGCTTGACAACTTCCATCACATTATTTTACAACCCTTTTCAAAGTCATCATCTTGTTTTTTCCAATTTTTCATTATAAATATCTTTGACTATTATATTCAAAATCTTATGTTTTATATATATATAATAGTCTAATTTATTTATAAATATAACAAAATGTTGTTTATTACTGATATATATTTCTATCTCACTAATATACGGCAATATTTTATTATAATTGAAAATATTTCAAATAATTTTACCATTTAAAATAATTAATTTTTTTTAATTGATTTCTCTAGGGTGATAAGTTAATCATAATTGTGTTATTGCTTAGAAATTTTTTTAGTCCACGTAACACTTGGCTGAACTCCATGGGTTGATATGTTGAAAACGTTTCCCACATCTTTTTTATTTTATTATTATTTCATTTCTTGTTAATTGCAATAAGATATATTAGTGCACTCGTGTACTTATTATTATTATGATGATGGACCTTTTTAAATATAAAAAAAATATTTAAAAATATTTAGAAAAAGTTCTAAAAATACAAAGCAAAAGTATAAATATTTTTGGAATTTTTCTATTTATAAGAATTTCTCTTATTATTATTATTATTATTTTGGCAAAATACAGTCCAAGGATTCCTACCTTCGTAATTATAGTTTTTGCTTATTAGAACTAATTTTGTTTAGACTTAGAAATGGCTTATTGGACTTATATAAATTGTTTTATTACATAGAGATTTTCAAAAGTTGAAAAGAAAGAAAAACTATTTATATAAAATAACAAAATTTTAATCTTCTTTGATGGAGGCTGATAGAGCTGATAAAGTCCAGTGTTCAGTAATAGAAACTAATAGAAGTTTACCATTGATAAACGTGGATAAAAGTTTATCAGTGTCTATCAGATTAAGTCAATTTGAAAAGTCAAAAAATAAAAAGTTGAAAAGTTGATTTCGTGTCTAAATTTGACTTATTCAATATATCTAGAGAAAATGTTAATAAAAAAATGTGATCGTTAGAAACAAATAACTAAAAAAGAAAAAATGATCAACAAGGGCTTAATATTTGTGGGTTGAATTACAACTTTTGTGCATAACTTTTTTTTTTTTTTTTTTTTTTTTTGTTAATAGGTTTTTGGATTTTAAAAAAAGTATAAATTTATTAATTTTTTATTTTATATATTCGAAGTTAAAAATGTCAAATAAATTATTCAACATTAAATTTTGTATCTAATAAGACTCTAACATTTATAGCATCTTCTAGAATCAATACATTTATCGTACATAAAATTTAACTTTGTGTCTAATAAATCACTAATCTCCTGTTTGGTAACCATTTCATTTTTTGTTTTGTTTTTTTATAAATGAAACCTATTTTCTTCCATTTCTTTCCATGAGTTGCATTGCATATTTCTTAAATACAATGACCTATAACGAGGAATTTTTAAAAGCTACTTTTTTTTAATTTTTTAAATTTTGATTTGATTTTTTAAACATTGGTAAAAATAATAAATTTGGAGGTAAGAATAGTGTTTATAAACTTAATTTTTAAGAACAAAAACAAAATATCAAATGGTTACGGTGCCTGAACTTTTCGTTCTTATGTCAATAAGGTTCACAGTTTACTTTTTAAATGTCGAACAAATTTGATTTTAAGACATATACTTGAAAGATCATGTACTCATTGCAAATAAAGTAAAAATAATAATAATAAAATATATATATATATATATATATATATATTTTGATTGTAAGACATATATTATAACTATATTTATATTATGTTTAAAAAAAGAAGGGGACAACATTGAATTTCAGTCCCAATGAGCCCAAGACTATGTAAAATAACAAAAATGCCCCTAAAGCAAATGCAATCAAGTATGGAATTGAAAATTTATAAATAAAATATGACATGTTAGATAGAGAATCTTTATATTTGAAATCCATGTGGTTGAAGAACAGACCACAGCAGTCAATTCTATGGACCTTCCCATTTAATTTATTTTAAAAATAAATAAAGAAAACAAACTATTAATATATTGACTTTAATATTAGACATCTTTTTTTAAATATTTTATAAGAATAAAGAAAGGAATGGGCACAATATATATATATATATATATTAGGTGGTTGTCTTTTCCCCAAATATATCAATATTTTTTAAGAAATATTTCTCTCTCCCATCTCTTACCCTAAAAGAAAGATTAAAAACAAAAAGAAAAAGAAAAATATGTTTGTTTGCATTTTCTTTTCTTAATTATAGAAGTTAGATTATTAAATAGGTTCGTATTTGTTGTTAGAGATCGGAAGTTTAATTCTCCACTATATGATTGTTGTACTAATTAAAAAGTACAAAAAAGGAGATATTGTGGATTAGAACCAAGATTTGAAATATCGATGTCGATGAAAATTTTAAAAATTATGTGGAAACTGTAATATTTAATTAATAAAATTTTGGTTTAACTGAATTAGACTATAACTGACAATTTGTAATAATTATTTCTATAAAGTAAGATAACACTTAAATATATATTATAAAATATCTTTGTAAATGTCGATACAAAAACATGAACTTAAAAAGGAAATAGAAAAATAATTACAAAATATATAAAATACTTTAAATTAATTTTAAAAAATCAAATGATATGAAATATTTGTATATAAAATAATTATAAATTATTTATTATAAAAGGAATCGAATACAAAAACTCATTGTTTTAAACCAATATAACATAACATAATATGACTAAAAAAATCATAACATTAAACGTAACACAACAAAAATGAGAAAAATAAAATCTAGAAGTAGATAGAGTACGAGAGAAAATTAGAGGAATATTAGAGAATCACATCAATTCAAAATCGAGGTGAAATGATGAAAAATTAATGTAGAAATTTGAATGAAGTTACGTAGTTTCTTGAAAATATATATATTTTTTTATGGTAAAAGAGAGAGAAAAAAAACTTCTATTGGACTAGCCTAACTAATTATTTAAAAAAAAAAACATTGAAAACCGAAATTCTCCTATTCAAAATTCCGAAATTTTTCGCTAGGGTTAGAACCCACTAATTTTAAAAGACTAGCATTGAATTGATATTTAAATTTATATTAGCTCGTGACCAAGCTAAATATAGTAGTAATAAATAGTGATAATAATGACAATAGGCTCAAATTTAGCAATAATACTACGGATTATAATTGCAATTCAATACTGAGATCTTCTTCATTTTATTGTAATTTAATGCCCAAAATAAAAAATTAAACTAGGGAGAGAAATAGTGTTGTTTTTGTAATAATATTAATATATTCTTATCTGTCATACCATATGTGCAGATTCTTTTTCTCTCACCAATAAAAAAATATATGTTTATTTCCACTTGTGCTTTAAATTATAATAATAAAAAAATATTTCGTCAGCCATGAATATATACTCTTTTATATATATATATATAGAAATAATAATTATTGTCTTCTAATTCCACTATTTTAATTTTTTATTATTAGTATTGTTAGTTCAGGCTCTAATCAGGTTTAAATCTTATTTTAAAATTGATTACTTTGTTGTTATTCAATATAGATCTCACACTATTACATTAATAAACATATTTGTGAAATCTTATTTTTAAATTGATTACTTTGTTCTCTTTCAATTACTTTGTTGTTATTCAATATAGATCTCACACTATTACATTAATAAACATATTTGTGCATTGTCTATATATTAAACAACTCAACTAATAGTTTATGTTGTTCTAAATAAAATTAATTAAAAAAAAAAAACTCGACTAAGAGTAGGAATCATGAACATCTTAAAAGGATAAGATTTAAAACTATCCTCTATGAGCCGTTTGGTGTAATGTTTTATAGATCACTAAAAATAGAGGATGTTTGGAAATAAGATATCTAATAATAGAATGTCCGAAAATAAAAGATAACGGTTTGGTTGGGTATGCGAAATGCTATCAAAATTTTATGAATAAAAATCATGTTTGTATTTAATTTATGAAATTAAGTATGAAAATTTTATATAATTTTAATAGATTAATTAATTAAACAATAAATATAAATACATTGATAAAATTAAGAATTAATAATAATTTTAATTATAGATATTTAAAATCAAGTAATTTAAAATTAAAATTAATCAAAATGAAAGGAACGTCACACTAATTATAATCCACTACTTAATAATATTTTTAATTAATTAAGTCCAACAGTATTAATTTCGATTTTAATTAAATAATACAAGAAAATATATTTTAATAAATAATATATTATGTAGAAAGTGAAACACGAGATAAAAATATAATATGTTAGTAATATATATATGTCTATATATATGTGTATACTCATGATATATTAACCATTGATGAAGTAATATAAATGAATCACAGTAAATAATTAACGGATTATAAATAATTAATAATGAATATATGTTCATAATAAATGATCAAATTAAAATTAATCTCAATGAATAATATTTGATTATTAAAAAAAAACACGAAAAGAATCTATTATTATTATGGAAAATTGAACTTTTGTACTAACTAAATTTAACTAATCTTAATTTACTAATTAAATACATTTAAGATACCATTAGTTAATTAATTAGTAATTCATGTGAAAATGTTTTAATAATTGTATATTATTAAAATAAATTAAGTAAATATTTTAATATATTATTAATGATTCATTAAAATACAAATTTATATTAGTTTTGTTAAATTAATATTAATCAATTAATTATATTTTAAATGAAATTATATATAAAATAAAAAAAGAGAAAAAGAGAAAGCTCACCGTTTTGGAAGGAAATAAAATATCCTTATGGGGCTATTCGGGGCTCTTGTTGAGAACAAAAAAATTGCACAACAAACTGTCTTTTATTGATAATGCTGCTAAGCTTAAATAGTAGCTAAACTACATCCACGAAAATAAAGGAGAAAAAATAGCAATCCACTCTTACTACAATTTAGCAAAGTGGAAACAGAAAGCTAAAAATAGAAAACTGTTATAACAAAAAACCTTTCATTCCCTCCCTTAAACTAAATGCTCAGAAGCAATTAGTTTTCCTCTGAAAATTCACATACTCCCAGAAACCTTCGAAGCTTCTGAAAAACTTCTAACTTTAAGGGTTTGGTCATAATGTCTGCCACTTGATCTTGACTTCCACAGTGAACCAATTCAGCTACACCATCTTTTGCAAGATTTCTTAGAAAATGAAACCTCACAACAATATGCTTGCTTCGACCGTGCATAACTGAATTTTTTGACAGCTTGATGGTTGAACTATTGTCACACAATATGGTAATGCAACTTTCATCTAGATGGCCCAACTCCTTCAAAATTTTCCTCACCCAAACTCCTTGACAAGCACAAATTGCAGCAACTACAAACTCAGCTTCTGTAGTTGATAAGGTCACAATAGGTTATTTTTTTTAACACCACGAAACAACACCTGAACTCATTAAAAATACATACCCAGATGTACTTTTTCGATCTTCCAAATCTCCAGCATAGTCACTATCTGTATATGCCAACAATCCAGCATTTCCTCATTTTATGTAATGAATTCCATAGTTCACAGTCCCTTTTAAGTGCCGAAGTATTCTTTTAGCTGCTTGAAGATGATCTTCCATTGGTTTTGCCATGTACCTACTTATAAGGCAAGTAGCAAACATCATATCGGGTCTTGTGGCAGTAAGATACATTAAACTTCCCACCAATTGTTTGTAATATGTATCATCAACAGGGACCCCATTTCCAACTTTACTCAATTTGGAACCAGGAACAATTGGGCTGTTCACAGAGTTACTTTCCAGCATGCCAAACCTTTTCAAAACCTCCAATGCATATTTTCTTTGACATATAAAAATTCCAGAAGACTGTTGTAACACCTCAATCCCAAAAAAGAATCGCATTTTTTCTAAATCAGTCATATCAAATTCACGCAACATGGAATTTTTAAAATCAATCATCATAGTTTCAATCACTAGTAAAAATTAAATCATCAACATACACACTTACAATGATAATTTTTCCTTCAAAACTTCTCTTGGTGAATAATGTTTGTTCGCTATCGTACCTTTGAAATCCTTCATTGATGAAATGTGTTTCAATTCGACTAAACCAAGCACGTGAAGCTTGTTTTAATCCATATAAAGCTTTGTGAAATTTGTAAACTAAGTGCTCATTACCCTTCTTTTGATACCCTTTTGGTTGCTCTACATAAACATCTTCAGTTAACTCACCATGGAGAAAAACTGACTTAACATCAAGCTGAAAAATATTCCAATCCTTTTGTGCAGCTAGAGCAATAATCATTCTTACTGTATCCATCCTTGCCACTGGTGTAAAAACTTCTGTGTAGTCTACTCCATATTGCTGAGAGTAACCTTTAGCAACCAATCGAGCCTTGTACTTATCAATTTTTCCGTGCTCATTGTATTTGATTTTGTAGACCCACTTTACTCCAATCCTTTTAGCTCCAATTGATAGTTCAACAAGTGTCCACGTTTTGTTCTTCTCAATGGATCTGATTTCATTGTCCATGGCCAGCCTCCAATTTCCATCTTGTATAACATCTTCAAATACAATGGATCAGTTGATATCCCTGGTGCCATATGAGCTTCATCCTCTGAAAGACCTTCTCCACTAATATAATCATTCATCCATGTAGGAAGACGTCTCTCACGAGATTCCCTTAAATTCCTCACATTTTGCCCACCATCACCAAAAATGTGATCCTCCTCCCTAACTCCATCTTCTTTATCACTATTAAGTTCATTTTCACTCACATTTTTTTCCTCATCTGCATCATCACCATCACCCAAATCTAAGTGTACTGCTACTATTTGTTTTGCATCTCAATCCCATTGTTTTTCTTCCTCAAAAATTACATCTCTACTCACAAAAACCTTTCCACCGACTGGATCATATAGTCTGTAACCTCTTGACTCCTCATTAACTCCCAATAACACACAAAAAATGCTTTTATTATCTAATTTGGTTCTTTTTGCATCTAGAACATGTGCATGTGCTACACATCCAAAAACCTGAAAATGATCTACTGAAGGTTTTATCCCACTCCAGCCTCCTCTAGTGTGATATCTTGACCACCAAGGTAGGACATCTATTTAAGACATAGATGGTCCAATTTACTGCTTCCGACCAAAAGGTTTTGGGTATATTTTTCTCCGATAGCATTGAACGAACCACGTTCATTATCGTTCTGTTTTTCCTTTCCGCTACACCATTCTGTTGCGGAGTATAGATGGTCGTTAATTGCCTTTTGATCCCATTTTGTTTGCAAAAATCATTGAACTCAACTGAATTAAATTCTCCTCCTCTATCGGTGCGTAAACACTTAATAGGCAACTCAACTTCTTTCTCAACCAAGGACTTAAAGTATTTGAAATAGTTAAAAGATTCTGACTTTTCTACCAAAAAATATACCCATGCTTTTCTGCTATAATCATCAATAAACAACAGAATGTACCTTTTGTTGCTATTAGATGTAGGGGTGATTGGGCCACAAATATCTGCATGAATAAGTTCTAGCTTTTGTGTTGCTCTCCAAGTGCTCCTTTTTGGAAAGGGATCTCGATGTTGTTTCCCTTTGATACAATCAGTGCATGTAAACCCATATACCATGTTTTTGCACTGTAGAGTTCTCAAATCTTTGTAACTCAAATGTCCATATCGTTGATGCCAAATATGAGATAAACTTTCAGCTTCAGCTTTTGTTTGAAGGCACTGATCAACTTGTGTTTGAGAAGAAGTTTGGGTTAGCAAAATAAACATCATGTTGTTGCTCATTTTTGTTTGAATAATTAAGCCTTTCTTTGGATGAAATATTTTGCATTCCCCTCCCTTGATCAAAATAGTCAAACCTTTTTCTTGCAATTGTCCTATACTCAAGAGATTGTTACTCAATTCTGGAATGTAATATACCTCAGTAACAACATGATTAACTCCATTAAAAAACAACTTCACATTTCCTTTGCCTATCACATCCATTTTAGTGTTGTTTCCCAACTTCACTGAATGTTAGAAATCTTCATTGAGCTCACTAAACATGGATCGATCACCACACATATGATTAGAACACCCGGAATCAAGAAACCATGTATCTTCTCTTTTGACTCCATGCAATTCCTCATAGGACATTAGAAGCATTTCTTCTTCTTCATCGATTTCGGCATAGTTTGCTTCTTTATTTTCAGGACACTCATATTAGTAATGCCCAAGTTTTTGGCATCGGTAACACTGCACATTTGCTTTGTTGAAATTTGCTCGACCCCTTCTTCTTCCTCTTCCTTTGTAGCTGCTTCGACCTCGACCTCTTCCTTCATCATTCGTCACCTTCAAGGCTTGCTCCTCTCCGCTTCGTCGCTGAAAATTTTGTTCATGTACTATAAAAAAACTTTTCAACTCATCAATAGTGAGAGTATCGATATCCTTTGACTCTTCAATAGAACAAACGATATAGTTAAACTTTTTTGTTAAAGAGCGTATAATTTTTTCGACCACTTTCACATCTTGCATATCTTCTCCATAAATCCGCATCTTATTTGCCACCGTCATGACTCTGGAGAAGTATTTTATCACTCCTTCACCTGACTTCATCTCAAGAATTTCAAAGTCTCTACGAAGAGCTTGTAGATGAGACCTCTTGACCCTTGCATTGCCTTCAAACTTTTTCTTCATTGCATTCTATATTTCTTTAGAAGTGTTCTTCTTGAGAATGGTTTCTAAAACTGTACGATCAATGGCTTGAAAGAGATAATTCTTTACTTTCAAGTCTTTCAGCTTCATCTCATCATTTTTCTTTCGCTGGGCTTCTGTTTGCAACAATTCGCTAGCTGGTTCAACATATCCAGGTTCGACCAACTCCCAGTATTCCTTGGATCGAAGGAAGTTTTCCATCAACATGCTCCAATGATCATAATAACCATCGAAACGTGGAATTGCCGGCTGTACAAAACTTCCTTCATTCTTATTTGCTTCCATAGTCATTTTGCTGCAAAGTTTCAAAGATTGCTGCTTTGAAAAATCAAAACCACCTTAGCTCTGATACCAGAATGTTGAGAACAAAAAAATTGCACAACAAACTGTCTTTTATTGATAATGCTGCTAAGCTTAAATAGTAGCTAAACTACATCCACGAAAATAAAGGAGAAAAAATAGCAACCCACTCTTACTACAATTCAGCAAAGTGGAAACAGAAAGCTAAAAATAGAAAACTGTTATAACAAAAAATCTTTCATGAATTGAGATAGGATGTCTAGAGTTTATATGTCTGTGGAATTCACGTGTTTGTGTTTGGAGTGCAGAGTTGAGTTCATATGTTTGAGTATCTGATACATTTTTTTGAATTATAAATAATATGTTTTTATAATTGCTATTTTTGTTTAAAACTTTTTTATTCAATAATTCTACGCATATTTGTTTGAATAAAATATGGATTGCAATTTCTTTTTTTAAATTTTAAAGAATTTTTTTTCTCTCTCTCTTTTTTGGGCAATGAACAATAATCAACTCATTACATTTCTTTTAGAAATATAAATAAATTAAATGATAAATTAAAGTGAAATCAAAACTTTTGATTCTAGCTATTTTTTTTTCCATTAATTTAATTATCATCATTTTTTTTTCTTCCTATTGTTGCTCTATATTTTTAATATAGAGCAACAATAGGAATGTCACCACATCTTAACAGTCAATGGAATGTCACCACATCTTCTAATAGTTTCACTTTCATTTCCTCTAAATTTGGAGGATCATTAGAGAATAACTCTTTATTTTTCACTCATTCTCACTGAAAAATGTTTCAAGATTTTTTTTTCTTTTTCATTTTATGGTTTATTTTGTTATATGTTACATACTTTTCGTCTAAATATTCTTAACACTCATTTGATATGTGAATTCATTACATATAAATATTACACTTAATGTAGACAAATTATTTTTTATATATTATATAATCAACAACCCTACAACATACTTTAATAGTCATTAGTCTTATACTAGTCAGAAGTGGCTATCGAAATTGATTATTGAAGATGATTTTTGCTGGAGTTTTGTAGTCGGAGGTGGTTGTCGAAGTCTGAAGTGGTCACATGAAGGTATATTGGAGTTGATTGTCGAAGTTTATCATCAAAGGTGGTTTTTGAATCCCGGAGTTGGTCGAGCGAAAGTGATTATCGAAGATGATTTTTACTAGAGATTATAGTCGGAGTTGACTGTCGAGCCCGAAGTTAGTCGCATGAATATGGTATTAGAGTTGGTTGTCGGAGTTTGTCGTCGATTATTGAAGCCTCAAGTTGGTCATCAGAGTTGCTCACTCAAAGGTGATCATCAAAGGTGATTTTTATTGGAGTTTGTAGTTGGAGGTGGTAGTCGGAGCCTACAAAGGTGGTTGTTGGAGTTGGTCATCGGGGTTTGTTGTCGGAGCCAATTGGTCGTCGGAATTGGTAGCGTAAAGGTGGTTGTCGGAGTTGGGTCATTGTATGTGGTTGTCGGAGCTTGGAGTTGGTGTCGGAGCTATCATCGAATGTGGTTGTCAGATTATGGATTTCGTTGATGGAATTGTCATCGGAGGTAGTTGTCGGAGCTCAGAGTTGGTTACCGAAATTGTCATCGGATGTCAGAGCTTAGTGTTGGTCACCGGAGTCTGTCATCGGAGGTGGTTGTCGGAGCCCGAAGTTTGTTCTCGGAGTGTGACAGTGGTCGATGGGTGGAGCCATTGAAAACATGGGAATAAGGAAGAGTTGGGTGAGTTAGTAAAATATACCAACTCAACTCCACCAACATTTAAAGTTGGTAGGCCAAACAATGAGTTGTTATATTATACCAACTCAAATCAACAAAAGTTGGTGGGTCAAACACCCCTTATATGTGAAAAATTATGATGTTTGAAAACTTATTACTAGATAAAGAGCTAAAAACTGTGAAATAAACATGAGATTTAAATTTTCATGTTAATTTCCGTATATAATATTCTCCAACCAAATGATCCTATGAGTATAAAACAATGAGTTCTCTTATGTTCTTTTTTACAATGGTACCAAAGAAAAAGAAAAAATACAAACACACATACATACATATATATATATATATATACATACAAGTTTAATGGATAGACAAACAAAACATTTGTTACCTTGCAATGGTGAGAAAAAAAGATTGAAGACCACACATTTTTTATGTTTGACCGTACTCTAAACATGGAATTAAACTATCAACTTATGAAATAATATTTGGTTTTATCAATTGAGCTATATTTAATTAACATTTTTTTTATAATTTGATTACAATTTATAATCTCGAAGATCAACATTTATTTGCATTTAAAAACTCGCATAAAAAGTTCTTTTTTCTTTTTATTTTTTAAAGAGCTTAAATACAAGTTAGTTAATGGTAAACTCAATAATAGGTGTAAGTTTTGTTACAATAATGTTTTTTTTAATACAATAACGATAGAGGTGAAGAAATTAAATCTAAGTCTGAATACATGTCAATATCATTGATCTAAACTCATTTTGGCTTGTCACAATAATGTTAATCATCCAATTAATCGAGTATAGAATTTAAAAAGATTTTTTACAACAATGCCTTACACACACACACATATAATTTTTTGTTCTAGTTTAATCATAATTGAATTGTGGATAATTTGAACAACATACTTCTTAGTCATTTGTAGATACTATATATTAATTGAATTAAATTAATATTGGCATGTTATTATAAAATACCTGTAATTTTATATATAAGATTTTTAAAATTTCAATTTGATGCTAATATGAGATCCATTATTGCTCCCAATAAAATAAAATAAATCGGGGTCTATTAATTAAAGACGCATCCGAATTAATTATGAATGCAACTCAACTTTTTATCAAGCTAGCTACTTAATCTACGGACAAAATTATACTATAGTAGTATTAAAAACAAAACTATTACTACGTTCATTAATTGTATATCACAAAATAAATATTTAATTATTACGTGATCCATAAAATAAAATAAAACGTCGAGGATGATTAAAAGATTCGTGGTTCAAATCTCCACCCTCAATTTACTAAGAATGTATATATTAACGTTGTTTAACAAGAAATTTTGGACCAATCACAATTGCCACGTCATTTACCAAATTAATGATAAAATTCCAAATAATTAAATTTTGGACTAATTAGAAGTCGCCATGTGTCCCAAATTGAAGTACAAATTCCGATGATGCAATGTGGTTTCATTATGACCGTTGAATCATTAATTTGACCCAATTTGATATTATTATATGGGTTAAAGTAACCAAAAAATGGACTAAATTTGACCGAAATGTCAAATCAAACCCAAATCCAACTAATTGGGCCCAAAAGCCAGGTACATGAACCAACCAAGCCCAAGCCCAAGAAGCCCACCTATGAACTCTATAAATAGAGAAGCTCTCCTCATTTCGAGAGATCAGCAATTCGAAATCTCTACAATTAGAAGACTCCTTAACTCCTGAAGCGAACCATACCTGAACCATACCTGTTGTCTAAGTCCTTTGAAGATACAAGCAATTCTACATTTAGAGAGCCCAGAGAGAATTCATCAACAATGTTCCAAGAAATAGAACAATGTTCAAAGACTTCTATTTCAAGAACGTTCAGTGCTTTTCTTTTTCAAGTCGAACATATCCACCCAACCAAGAGAGAATTAGAAGATCAAATACTATAGATCGAACCACATCGCATCAAACCAACCTCAACATCAACACCAACTTCCAAGAAGATCAACAAGCGTCCAAGAAGATCAACATGCCCAAAGGTTGATCGTTTAAGAGACCAACCAGCTTAAAGATTATAATTTATTTTAAAAGCAATTGTATCAGATAATGTACTCATTTTCTACAAAATTAATATAAATACAAAGTTCAAGTTTCACGAAATGAATTTCTCTTGAAATCTCGTGTGAACAAACGTGTCAAATGTCGAACGTAAAGAATATGTACAATACGTTATCGTAAATTTCTCCCTTAACTCAAAGTACTGTTAGTTAAGTACACAAAAGTCAAAACTCGCTTCATTGCCACATAGATGGTTAGTTACCACGAATAATTTTAAAAATAGTTACAACATACTTAATTTATAAATTAATAAAGTATTTATGAGATTTTATTATATTATAAAGACTAAATTTTAGTTTCAAAATTAAATTGCAAGAGAGAACATAGTCCAACTGACATATAAATGTGTTAGTTATTCAAAAGTCCTAATTTGAATATTTTGTTTGGTACTAAAAAGAACTATAAGAATTAAATTGTGACTTATTATTACTATTTTTTAAAAAAAAGTCTCTTTTAAAACTAAATTTATAATTAAACTAAAAACTAATAATTTAATACAATATTATTTATTATTATTAGTTGAATGCCCTTTTTATGCTGAAGCTCCAGCTCCCCCCCCGGGTATAATTACAGAGAGACGGCAAGTGGCAACAAAAAAACGCACGTGCATTTACTGTGACCTCTGCCAAAACGCTGATATGGCATTTTAGTAATTAAATAGAAATCCATGCCTTTTTATTTAACCCCTCACGCGGAAGAGAGGCCCCCGCTTGGTTTGAAATTATTTTTTATTTTTTAATTTAAACGACTGCACCATGCGCCGCTTGAAATTGAAATCGTCACCGATCCGAAAATCAGTCTTGCCACGTGTTCTAATCACACTGGTTTGTGCTCGCTATATATAACCCTCGCATCACGCAATCACCTCCCCTACTCCTCGATAGGGTTCCATTAGCCTTAAATGCCTAACCATTTATTTCTCTCTCTTTCTTTCTTTTGTTCTTCATCTCTCTCTCATGGTGGTGGCGATTTTTTGGTTCAGTCATCGGCGGTCTCTAATTCGCTTGGTGCAGGTCGGGAACTGCTTCGCTTCTTGTTCCTTTTTATCTTGATGTTGTTGTTTCTTTCAATTTCCTCTGTTATTAGTGGGAATTTATATAATCGAGCGAATTGGATCCCGCCTTGCATCAACTGAATCCGAGACCGCGATGAAGATTGCATGGATCTAGCATCTTTTACCTGATGTAGTTTCTTCAAGGTTTGGATTGTTTTCCTTCCTGTAATTTACTATTAAGATCTGGAAAATCCACCTCTAGGAGCTTTGTTATCGAATTTCGAAGGTTTAATTCATTTCTGTGCTCTGGATTTTATCAATCTTTTGACGTTATGTTGTTGGTGAATCAATGCGTGTTTATATGACTTAATTGTTTTGTACGAATATCTGATTAGTTATTACTTTGTCGATGATTTATCAATTTTGAGGTTTAATTTGGCAGAAACAGAATCGGTTTATGCTATAGCCTGATCTGATGATCTCTCTGTTCGAAAAGTAAATAGTAATAGAACTAAAAGTGATTTCAGTCAATTTGAATAAATCGTTGTTTGTGCAGTGCGTTTACTGTGGTCCACGTTTGCGTCATTCGCTTTTCTTGATTCTTCCATTTTGCAATTATTCCATGGATTCACAGTGCGTTTCGAGTAAAATTCCATTAACAATGATTCATTTTGGTTGTTTCTTGTTATTGTTATTTTTTTTAATCTCTGTTCTTTTCCCGGTTGCTTTTAGCATCTTCTTTATCCAAGTACTTTGCAGTCTGGCACTACACCGTCGTCGAATCTTTTCGTGTTCCTTTTCCAACCGAGCTCAGTAAACTGTACTTTTTATTCTCCATATGTAGTAACTTTTTTCCTGTGCATCTTTCTGAAGATGCTTATCCACTATCCATTCCAAATTTCCCGTTGTTACTCTCTTTGATAGGCATTTAAGGAAACCGTTAAGGCCTTTTTTCTTCTCTTTTGAAATGCTCGACTTGGAATCTATCTGTTTGATCAACAACACACAGAGTATATAGAGTCATAGTTTTTGGGGGGAATTTGATAGGCTTCTGTCGGTGTCTATCGGCGCGATAGGCTTCTGTCGGTGAAAAGATTAAAATTTTGCTACTTTGTGTTAAAAGTTTCTCTCATTTTTCCATTTTTGAAAATCACTTTTTGTTTGTCTCTTTCTTAGTGGTTATTAATCTTTTTCTTCATCTTGGGAAGTTCCGTACTGTATTGCTTCAGGTTGGAAACTAGATATGTCCTTATTTATAGGTGTAGCTTGATTTTTATATGGAAAATACCAACTCTTTTCTGTTTTGCAGAGGAACAGAGTTGCATAAATTTTTATCAATTTCTTTTTTATTCGATTTTATGCGCAATGTTCACCCTTGCATTTTGTATCTCATTACACTAGTTTTACCATTAATTTTGGCTAACTGTTTCTAACAGAATCCTCCTATTTCGCTATTTTAAAAATGTTAAATTTTATCAATCAAATTTTGTCCAAGTAATTTTTGTAGTAGGACCTTTCGTTGTCATCCTGGAATCTGATCAGCTGTGGCGACAGAAGTAAATCCAAAAATGTAAGGAGCTCAGCGAAAAGAAATGGCGGAATCTAATGAAGGTTAGTCAGCTATATATTTGAAGCTTTTTCTTTTTTCATTTCAATAATACACAGGGTTCTATATTTTTTTTTAAAAAAACTCATTTTTATTTAAATATTTTTGGTAAAAGTTGATTAAAATACACTTGAAAATTATTTTGAATGATTGTCAAATATTCGATTTTTTTCTAAAATAACTTATTTTTTTAAATTAATCGCTGGAAATTTATTCCAAAGATACTCAAAGTCGTTTCTATTCAAGGCTAGCATTTTTTGTTCATTTCACTGAAGGGTAAGGGTAATAATGGAACCAGGTATCTTTCCGTTGCTATGATAAATAGTGATTTTTTTTTAATAAAAAATGTGTATTGGTAAGAATGTTTTTATTATAAGTCGGTCTTATTTGAAAAAGTAAATTATAGTTGTAAGATTAAAGTTTGTTAATGTCTTTTTAAGATTAAAATTTACTAATTTTTGCATGAACCAATTAGAAGCTAAATACATACCGTTTGAAAGATGCCAACTATGGTGGATAATTATTTCAACTTTTTTTTTTAGAAAAAAAAATTAGGAGCGGCCTTTTTAGTGAAGATACGTTCTGGTGAATTGCTTACAAGCAAATAATAAGAATAATAATATTTTAAAAAAGAAGCAAAAAAAAAAAAAAATGTTTGTGACAAATTAAATCAAACTTTAGAGGGGCAGATTTTATGAAGTGAATTTGAAATGACATTTTTTTCTCTCTTAGTTTTGGGAATTTGGGTACAAAGAGTTTAGTGAGAGAGATACAAAAACAAAAGTAGTAGAGATTATATATATCCCAATTATAGTAAAATATTCCTTTCTACAGTAACGAAACTGTGGCACGAGTAAGGCCGGGGTATGGCTTGATAGAACACAGCATCGTGGGTGTGGGCCTGATTTTGGGCCCTTGGATGAGCTTTGTACTGATGGGACACGGCTCTTCGATCACCTATGTACACTTTGTAATTCCTAAACTCCTACCCTTTAGGGTATGAATAATCGATTAAGTTTAGTTTAGTTTGGGTAGTTTGTGCAAACGTCGGGGTTAATAAGGCAATGGCCTCGTTGTTTCTCATCCATTCATTTCCCTTCAACTTTACTTTACTTTGTTTCGGTGCACTATACAAAATTCCTAAACTTTAGGGTGGGCTTTGAATCAGGAGTAGCGAAGATCCAAATGTTCGACCTCTCTCATAGCTGCACATAAATTTTTTAAAAAGAAAAAAAGAAAAAGAGAGAGATCATTTTACAAAAAAAAAATTATCACATCATAATTTCTTATTAAACAGTTCTGGATTCGTAGACAGTATCCAAGTTTTTCTCATTTTTAAGCACATCGATATGTCTGAGTGATTTAAGCCCTTCTCGTTCCCGAGGAAAACGGTGATGAACAAAATTGATAGTTCAATCTATTTATGAATATTTATGCAATTTTGGAATCACTTAAAGTTTCAAACAAAATCTCCATAACAAATTTTATAGATTTTCAATCAGGTGCATATTTCATATCTATTTATTGTCTGCCATGTAGACATGCTTTGTGTAACAGAAATTTCTAATGTGACTTTAATTTATTATTTATTTAATAAGACTGATAGTTTAAATTCCATAGACGAATTAAATATTTAACTCTTACATTTTTTGACATTACTGTTTAAGGTTCAAAATTAACCGAAACGTTGTCGAACATACTCACTAACTCAAACAATGAAATAAAATTACCGATCATAACTAAATATCCACAAACACAATAAAGTAGTAAGAACAGTGTCGAATTTGCAAGGAAATTGATGACTAGTCAGGTTAATTAGAGAATTTCATGTGACGAGAGTTTGATTGGATTTGTGGAAACAACAACTAAAATTTATATGCAATGTAAAGAAACAATTGTATCATTAGGCACTAATGAATTGTACTAAATCTATGAACCTTCGACTTATTAGAAAATCTAGTAACTCAATTATTCAAATTCGATATTAGATCTAATTAGTCTGAATTCAATCTTTCTTAGTGAAATACAAGTTAAAATCGAATTGCATTGTGAAAGGGTCAATTGTTGAGATATACTACAAATTGGATAACCATATTTTATAGCATGATTAATTGGGAATGATTAAATAAGGGCATACATGAATTTGGTAACAAAAAAAGTCTAGACTTACAGATGCGATCCTAATTTGTGCAACTAAATCAATCAATTTTTTTTTTACCTAGGCTATGACAATTTGCAAGCAAGTATTTCAATAAATCAATTTGTTAGATCAATTCAGAAAAAATCTATTAAAATTAAATCAAATCATCCCAAATAATTCACAACAATTCAATAAATTAACTATAAATCCTGCAATAATTTAAACATACAAATAATTCTAAGAAAAATGTACCTAGTCTAGCATATTTGAAAAACCAATCAAAGATGTAGAAAGGCGGTTGAATATGATGAAACTTGGCCAGCAATTCGACCTAATCGTCTCTAGAAATGTCCTTAAAAATGTCTTTAGGCTTTGTTTTTCTTCACACCCCTCGGCTGAATCCAAAAACAGCAATTTATAGATGTGGCACAGCGTCGCACGTTGCTACGGGGCTTTGACGCTCGGTTATGCGTGCGCGCGTTGAAGTCGTAGTATTGCAACGCTAACCATTCTGCATTTCAGCGTTGGGTTGGTGCATCACGACAGTGGAATTATCTATCTTATCTTTGGAGCGTTGCAATGCTTGGGGTGTCCTGTACACCAATTTACTATCTTCAAGCATCAAACAAGCGTTGGACTTAGGCAATTTTGGAGTGTTCCGATGCTGAAATAGGGTACTTTGGTCTTTTTGACATCTCCACTCAGCTTGGTGCATCCAACTCCAATTTTTTTGTTCTTTTGGCTCAATCTTTCATCCATGCAGCATAAGAATTAAGGACATAAAATTAGCTCTTTTTTAGAGCTAATAAACACCCCCAACTTAGTTGTTGATTGTCCCAAGCAAAGTCATAAGACTCGATCATGCAATTGACAAAGAGATTGTTCATTCAATTTATTGAATCCTATCTCAAGTCTCAACCGTCCTTAGGTCGCACAATAAATCTCAATAAAATTCAAATTCATTTAATCACTCAATTGAGACTCATTATAAAAATTTAAAAGAACAAAAAATTTTACAATCAAAGTCATATACGAATGAACACTAAGGCATGAAAACTTTTTCATAAATCGAAAAACTCCTGAAAAAGTTTTTATCATATTCTCATTTCATCTTCTCTCTATTATGGCTCGGTTATCAGCCCAAGACATATCATTCTTGCTAATCAAGAGGAAACGGCAAACAGAGCGAACAGAACATTCAAACATCAAACAATCACAAAGCAATTGGTATAGGGTATTAAAAAAAATCACAAAATCAAGAAGCATGCTTTGACCACCCCCAACTTTAGAAATATGCATTGTCTTCAATGTATAACTAAGCTACAATTCATGTTAAGGACAAAAAGAAGGGACCGGGGGGGGGGAAGAAAAAAAAAACTCTCTTAGAATGAGACACGAGCATGATCGAAAGCTATCCTTTCAAGAGCCAAAAGTATTAGCCAACCTTTCATATTATTCAAAAAGAAATAAACAAAAGAAACAAAGAGGAAGAAAAAAAAAGTCGATAAAATTCTAGCGTCTAACTGTCTCCAGGAAGCGCAACATTTAACGTCTTTTGCTCGACATTAGGTGAGGACGGGCTTAAGTGATTGAGGGTGGAGTCAACAGAAAACTCGAGCGAGCTTAGTTGACTTCCCATTCATTGAAGATCTTGAGGCGATGCCCGTTCACCTTTAACTCCTTTCCAGTCTCCAGGCTCCTGATCTTCACCAAGAAACTGATTAATAATATCAAGAGGACCAAGCTATTTAGACTTAAGCTTATCGGGCATGAGTGAGAGATGTGAATTGTAAAGCAACACTTTCTAACTGATCCTGAACTTCTTCCTTACAGAACCCTTATCATGAATTAACTTTGTCTTTTCCTTGTAGAGTCTCGAGTTCTCATAGGCTTTAAGATGTAATTCCTCTAATTATCGTAGTTTCAGAAGCCTTTCTTCACCGACCTGAGCTAAATTCATATTGCATTGCTTAACTGCCCAATAGGCCTTGTGCTCGACCTTTATCGGCAAATGGAACATCTTGCCATAGACAATCTTTAAGGGCGTCGTCCCAATGGGAGTTTTGAAAGCAGTTACGTAAGCTCAAAGAGCATCGCCGAAGCGCGTGCTTCAATCGTTCCTCGTAGGGTTGACGATTTTCTCAAGGATACTTTTGACATCTCAATTGGATATTTATGCTTGGCCATTCATCTGAGGGTGGTATGGAGTAGCAACTCAATGATGAACTTCATACTTCCTCATAAGAGTCACAGTGGTTCGGTTACAAACGTGCAAACCCTGATCACTGATTATGGCTCGAAGAATACCAAACCTGGAAAAGATGTTAGCCCTTAAAAATCCTGAAACAACAGCAGCATTATTAGTCCTGGTGGAGATAACCCAAACCCACTTTGATACATAATCAATGGCTAACAATATATATAAGTACCCATAAAAAGAAGGAAAGGGTCCCATGAAATCCATACTCCAGACATTGAAAACCTCACACACAATAATAGAGTTAAGTGGCATTTAGTTTATCTTAGACAGAGATCTTAACCTCTGAAATCTCTCACAATATTTACAAAACGCGAATCTGTCGACAAATAAAGAATTCCATATCAACCACTATCTAAAACCTTTCTAGCAGTCCTTTTAGGGCTAAAATGCCCTTCACACGCCATCTCATGACAAAATGAAAGTATAAACTTGAATTCCTCATGGGGACACACCTTTTAACGATTTAGTCTGAGAAAATCTTCCAAGGGTATGACAGGTCCCAAACAAAGTATTTCGAGTCACTCCTTAGTTTAGCTTTCCCAAAACTAGGCGTATCACAAGGAAACTTATCAGTCACAAGGAAATTTACTATGTCAGCATACCATGGTGTTGATGTGGTGATCTGAAATAGGAACTCATCAGGGAAATCCTCTCGTACAGGCGTAGGATCCTTTTTTTGCACATTCCTACTCAAGTGGTCTGCCACTGAACTTTCTGCTCCTCTCCTATCCTTGATGGTCAAGTTAAACTCCTGAAGAAAAAGCATCCATCGAACAAGTCGAGGCTTAGGCTCCTTCTTAGTTAGTATAAATAGTATAAATAGTAACAGAAAAGCCAAGAATGTAAGTGCAAAATTTGTCTAAAGTGAAAACAATTGCCAAAAACTCTTTCTCAGTCGTGGTGTAGTTAATCTAGGTGGATTCAGGGCCCTCGATGTGAAGCATATAACATGATTTTTTTTGTCAATCCATTGGCCAAAAACTGTCTCCATTACTAGATTACTAGCATCACACATTATCTCAAAGGAATGTCCCACCGTGGGGGTTGAAGAATCCGGGTGGTAGTCAACTTTTCCTTCAAAGTGTCAAAGGCCTTCTGCACTGTTTGTCAAACGAAAAAGAACATTCTTCTGTAACAATATGGATAAAGATAGAGCCAACTTTAAAAACCTTGATGAAACGCCCGTAAAAACATGCACTACTAAGAAAAGAACGAATCTCCCTAATACAAGTAGGATAGGGGAGGTTAGCAATAACATCTATCTTTGCCTTGTCTCCCTCAATTCCCTTAGTATAAACTAGATGTCATAGAACAATGCCATGTGAAGCCATAAAATGACACTTCTCATAATTCAACATAAGATTAGTTTCAATGCAACATTTCATCACAAGACCAAGATTATGTAAACAATCATTGAAAGACTCTCCATAAACTGTAAAATCATCCATGAAAACCTTAATGCACTTTTCTATGAAATAAAAAAAAAAACAAAAAAAATACTCATCATACACTTTTGGAATATACCTGGGGCATTGCAAAGCCCGAATGGAATTTTCCTTAAGGCATAGGTCCCGTAAGTGCAAGTGAATGTAGACTTTTCTTGGTCCTCTTGAGCAATTGGGATTTGATAAAATCTTGAGAACCCATTAAGAAAACAAAAGCATGGCTTCCTAGTGAGTCGTTCCACCACCTGGTCAAGAAAAGGGATAAGAAAATGATCCTCTTTAGTTACCTCATTGAACTTTCGAAATTCGATGCACATCCTCCATCCGTTCTGGACGCGCATCGGCACCATCTCACCTTTATCGTTTTCCACAATCATCATACCGGTCTTCTTTGGTACCATATGAATAGGACTTACCCGTTTACTGTTAGGATCTGGGTAAATTATACCGGCCTCATTGAGCTTGATAATTTCTTTGAGAACAACATCCTTCATCGTGGGATTGAGCCTTCTTGATGGTTGAATTGTGGCCTTAGCTTCTTCCTCCAAGGTTATTCTGTGCATGCAAAGAGAAGGACCGACTTCCTTAAGATCATCAAGAGTCTACCCAGTGACCTTCTTATAAGTTTTCATAGTCTCAACTAAATATTCCTTTTGGGTGGATGTCAACTCCTTGGAGATTATAACTGGAAAAGTGTTTCCTTCCCCCAAGTACACGTATTTCAAATGACTAGGGAGAGCTTTCAACTCAATCCCTTGTACCTGCAAATCAACAACACCAGAAAAAGATTCCTCGTGGTTGTTAACATCAATAGAAGAGAGAGATAAATCATGCAAGTCATGCAAGTCCAAATCAATATATGGAGCACTTTATCAGAATCATCATCGCCATCATGTAAAACAATCTCATCCACTAGATCCCGTGTTTCAATCATGCAAAGGGATAGATATTCCTCAGGAAATTTCATAGCATCATAGATATTGAATGCAACCACTTCTCCATCAAACTCTACAGAAAGACATTCCTTATCAACATCAGATTTTGTTTTCGTAGTTTTCATAAAAGGCCTACCTAACAGAATTTAGAAGAATAAAGGGAAGAGACCTCATCCATTTTCAAAATATGGAAATCAACAGGGAAAATCAAAATTTTAACTTGCAACAACACTTCCTCAACTATCCCTAGGGGTTGAATGTAAGATCTATCAGCCAATTGGATGCACACAACAGTCTTTCGCAAATCATTTAATTTAAGATCTTTATACACATGATAAGGCATGACATTAATAGAAGCCCCCAGATCAAGCATGGCATGACGAATGACTCTACTACCAATGACACAGGGTAGAGTAAACATGTTTGGGTCTCGGCATTTCTTAGGCATATTATGTTTAAGCAAAGCCGTAACATTTTTACTCACCACAGCTTACTCCTTATCCTTACCTATCCTTTTCTTGGTGCAAAGTTCCTTGAGGAACTTAACGTACCTTGGAATCTACTGGATCACATTCAAGGGGGAATATTGATTTGAACCTTTTTAAACATTTCAATCAACTCTTCGTCCCTATTGTCCTGCTTCGGTTTCGCCAACCTATTGGGAAAAGGTACCTTAGGTATGTAAGGTTCAATAGATGGTAAGGAAGAAGTACTTACCTTAGGAGTAGATGGGCATACCTTAGGTTCAGTTTCATTTTTCTCATCCTACTGGACTTCTTTATTGGGCTTACTAAGTAGAGGCAAGGTGTCTGACGAGAGGATGGGTGATGGAAGCTCATTACAACTCCTGAGTGTGGTGGCACTCACGTTGGCATGGTCCAGCTGAGCAGGTAGCTTCCTCGAACCCCTTTATAAACAACCCACCACAATAGTTAATCGTGTGACTTGAGTGCCCAAATTTACCATACTCGTCTTGGTTTCCTACTGCTATGCCTTGATGTCCTGTGATAACTGGAATGAGTCTTTTTGCAGCTGTTGGATATGCTGCTGGAATTTTAAGTAATGGTTAGCCAAAGATTTGACAATATCTTCTAATGACATACCTGAAGAAGATGATGACGGTTGATTAGAATGACCGAAACTGTTATGCCCTTGACTATGGCCTTGACCTCCCCATTTGATATTAGGGTGATCTCACTATCCTAGATTATACACTGGAGCATGAAGGTCATATTTTCTATGATAACCCTCAACTGCATTAATTTGGGCTTGAGGACATGCTTCAGAGGCATGCTCCATCAATACACAGGCTCCATAATCTTTCACTTGAACTACTCCTCCATGGGTCATCTATGTCGTAAAAGATGTCAAATTAGAGATATGGGATCTCAATTCATTTACCTCATAATTAGCAAATGAGTCAGATTCAGTAGCCCTAGTCCCGAAATTTTGATAGTTTTCAGCCATGTGCGAGATTAATTCCTGGGCCTCTCTAGGAGTCTTGTCAGCAAGAGCACCTTTAGCAGCAGAGTCAATGGAACTTCTGTCACTAGATAGTAAGCCACTATAGAAATCTTGAATTAACAACTAATCAGAAATCCGTGGTAGGGAAAACTAGCACATAATCTTTTGGATCTTTCCCAATATTCAAACAGGGTTTCATCTACAAATTGTTTAATTATATAGATGTCTTTTCTAATTGGATGAGCTCTAGAAGCTTGAATTTTTTTTTCGAGAAATTTATTTTTTAGTTCATTCAAAGTAGTTATCGATCCTGGAGCTAAGTAATACAACCAATCCTTAGCGTCATCCTATAAGAGGAAGGAAAAGCCTTAAGGTTCAGTTGTTCTTATATAACTCGATGAGGTCGCATAATTACGCACACCATATGGAGGTCCTTTATATGTTGTGAGGGTTCTCTCCTGCTATCCATTTGAAGGTTGGCAACAAGTTTATCGGCCTTAACTTAAGCTCGAATGGTACGGTGGTAGGAGGAAAGACTATGCATAGGGGTTGTTGGTCCATATTTGGTTCTGCCAGCTCCTTCAGAGTTTTCTCTCGAACTTCTTCTCCTATTGCTCCTATTGAATTGTCAGCAACTTGTCGGTTGCCTTCTTCCGACGTCTCTCTTTGGCACCTCTTTCGGATTCTCCTTTCATCTTGGTTAATATATGCAACAAAAATAAGATTTGTACTCTCAAAAGAGCGGGTCATAAACCAAAGGAAAATAACAACACTTTTCCAAGTCTCTCCGGTAACGACACCAATTTGTTCGAGGTTTAGAATTAACAGAAACATTGTCAAACACGCTCACTGACTCAAACAAATGAATAAAATCACTAATCCTAAACTTATACCCACAAACGCAGTAAAGTAGTAAAAACGGGGTTGAATCCACAGGAAAACTGATGATTAGCTAGGTTAATTAGAAAATTCCATGTGACGGGGGTTTGATTGGATTTGTGAAAATAATGACTAACAATTAACATGCAAGAAAGAAACAAAAATGAGCACGCAAAAAAGGTTGGATTAAATCAATGAAAAATCCTTGAGATCAGTATATATGTTTAATATTTCTATCATTAAGCACCAATTAATTGTACTAAAACCCCTCAACCTATTAGAAAGTCTAACAACCCAATTAGCCAAATTCGACATTAACCTAATTAGCCCTAATTCAATTTACAACTTTTCTTTCTTAGCAAAATACAAGTTAAAACTGAATTGCATTACCAAAGGGTTTAATTGTTGAGACATACTACAAGTCGGATATCCATATCTTATAGCATGGTTAATTGGAAATGATTAAATCGGGGCATATATGAGTTGGGTCAGAAAAAATATAGACTTTATACATGCAATCCTAATTTGTGCAACTAAATCAATCAAATTTTTTGCATAGGGTATGACGATTTGCAAACAAGAATTTCAATAAATCAATTTGTCAAATCAATTCAGAAAAATTTATTAAAATTAAATCAAATCATCCCAAAGAATTCAAAATAATTCAGTAAATTAACTAGAAATCCTTCAAGAATTTAAACATACAACTAATCCAAGAAAAATGTACCTAGCCTAGCATATGCATATTGAAAAACAAAACAAAGATGTAAAAGGGCGGCTGAATATGATGAAACTTGGTCAGCAATTCGACTTAATCATCTCCTAAAAACGTCCTCAAGCTATGTTTTTCTTCACACCCCCTAGCTGAATCCAAAAACATCAACTTATAGATTTGGCGTAGCGTCGCAACACTAGGGAGAGCGTTGCACTCACTGTGGTGGCATAGGTTACAGTGTTGAAAAAGCGTTGCAATAGGACTTTGACGCTCGCTTGCGTGCATGTGAAGGAGGATTGTCCGTTGAAGTCGTAGCGTTGCAATGTTGACCATTCTACCTTTCAGCGTTGGGCTGGCGCGTCACGACGGTGGCGTTATCTATCTTCGAAGCATTATGATGCTGCCCTGCTCACTAGCTTACTGTTTTCAAGCGTCAAGCAAGTGTTGGACTTAGGCAATTTACCTAGCCTAGCTAACAATTACATAACTTAAGTTTGTAACAACGAGTTTCTAATAAACTTTCAATCATTCAAAATCAATTTACAATTTCAGATACAAATTTGTTCATTTACTGTAAAGTTGTGGCAGTCAGCAAATAACGTATAAACACATGAAAATAATAGGTGCTTTTAGGGTTGATTTTTTGGGAGGATTAGAACAAAATATAACATTTTAAATAAGTATTTAAAAATTAAAATTATCTATACTATCTAAAAGGGGCTATAGAGGATAAATTTTTTATTTTTCCTTTTGTCCCTTTTAGATGAGGGTTGGGAGTATAAAACGGTTAAATTACTTTTGTCCTTTTCAAAATCGCTCATAAAATACTTTTAATCATTTAAAATGGTTTTTAAATTATTTGAAAAATGCGTCTAAAGGCATAAAACTAAATATTGAATTAATTTAGAGTGATGTGTGTCGTGAAGTAATTCTAAACACAACAGAAGTAATGTAACCATTTTAAAATCACCTTGAAATGCACACCAATTTGTTTCACACCACAACTAAATTTTCGAAGAACACACTTACCAAGAATCATTTTATAGAAGCTACATCAAATTCAAACTAAGCCTAAATCTTTTAGCAACATAATGGTCTAAAGGCCTTATAATTTTTTTTAAAACAAAAATTGTGTCGACTTTTCATAATTTATTTACTATGGGGTTCACCTTTCTTATAAAAAAGAAAAAAAGAAAAAAAAAAGAAAAAAAAAAGAATTTTAGTTAATTATAAGAAACATGATTTAAAAAACTATCGTTTTTTAGTTTCAAAACTTATGTTAGGCGTTGGAAACGTTTCTATAAAGTGGTAATAAAAAAAAATAAATTCACAGAGGAAAATAACATTTTATAAACTTAATTTTCAAAAAATCAAAACAAAAGATGAAATAATTAAAAAAAAAAAAAAAAGAAGTCTGTTTTTCTTTTTTTCAAGTGAGATTTCTCACTTTCAAATCTAATTATTTTAGATAATAAAACTATCGAAAATATTTCAAATATATCAAAATGTCATTATTTAGACAAATTATCAATGATAATAAAATTTTGCTATTTTCAAAAATACTTGTCAACTATTTTCTATATTTAGTCTTTTTTTTTTTTAATGTTCTAACACATTAGTTTTTTTAGTACAAGAACAGTAAAAATGGAAGATTGAACCTCAATTTTAAAAAGGAAGACAATATCACTTAACGTTGAGCGAATCTTATTCTGGACAATATTTAACACATTATTAGTCTTTTAGGAGAGAAAAAAAAAAGAATATTAGTAGAATTTGTAATACCGTTTGTATTTTGTTTGAACGATAAACGTGAAATTTTCGTTGAGTTTCATTTAGGTTAGATTTTATTTTTGTATTTATTCTAAAAGATAGGCAGCAAAAACAGAAAAGTTTGTGGCATTTTTCTAGCCAGCAAATGCTCTTTCCACATTCACACAAGAATCATGGACGACATGTGGAGCAGAAAGTGGAAGTGCGCACCCCACTTTATATATTATTAATTAATTAAGAGATCGAAATATTTACGAACATCGTTCTATTTTAGTTTATATACTTTCATGATTAAATTATGATAAAAAATTTTAAACTTTGTCATTTGTTTAAAAAATTCAAACTAAGAATGGTATGATAATAATGACTTAAAATGTTGGATGGTCTAAATTTTCATTATAGGTCATTGTCACATCATTTCATATTTTAAATTTTTGTCAAAAATTTTAAATAATTTTTATTATAAAGGTCGGTTTTGAATCGTTTATGAAGGTTTGGGAGTAATATTATAATTTTTTAAATTATATGGGTGTTTTTTTAAACAAATGACCAAGTTCAAGTGTAGTTTTTATAACGTAATCTATTTCTAAATGTTTAAATTTAGTCTATTGTTTGATTTTTTTTAATATAAAAAATAGTCTATATTGATATTTTTTCAATAGGTTTAGAAAATATATTCATATGGTGTATTTTCTTTGACCTAAAACTATTGTTATTATTTAACCAAATTCAATGAAAATGAATTTCAAACAACTATATTTAAAATTTATAGAAAAATACATCGACTAAATTTGAAATTTATTGAAAGTGTATGGACTAAATGTTAGAATAAAAAAAAACATTTTAACAATATATATATATATTAAAAAAAAAAGCCTGTAAAAGGCAAATGGAAGAGTTGTTTTCAAAGGAATAATATAGTGGAGAAAAAGGGTCCTCAATATTTAATTGTCTTTGCCTACAACTCCAAGTGACAAAACTACACAATGCTCCATTCTCATACATGTGATGTTTCCATTGCACATTGTCCTTTTGAAATTCAACTTACTCAAAAATATGTCATTGCTTTTATTCAAACACTTCTTCTATTATGGTTCATTGTTTCATTTTTTATTGTTGAAGCATGATATATCTATGGATGTTCAAAAAACTCGATGATCCGATCAATTCAACCTAATTTGTACGATTTAGGTTGAGTTCGGTTCAAATAAATGTAAATCTTGTGGGTTAGGTTGGTCCAGATTCACCTGAAACAAAACCATTTGAACTTTTTATTAATATTAAAAAAAGTATGTTTCTTTTTAATATTTTAAAATTATTTTATTTCATATATTTTCTACTCATAAAAATCATTTGGTAATGAAATGAGTAACTCATCTATCTTATAAATAATGTGAAATATCTAAACTTTCTTTGTGGTATCCTCAACCTCTATTCATTCCAATCAGAGATTTTTTCACAAATAGAAAAAATGTCAAACTATTTACAAAAATAGTAAAAAAAAAACTGATAGATACTATCATAGGGTTGACAACGAAGCCGGGGCGGGGCGGGGGAGGGTCCCTCGTCCCCGGCCCCGTAGGGGAAACTTCCCCCCATCCCCGCCCTCGTCGGGGAAACGGGTCCCCACGGGGCCCCATTCCCCGTTTCCCGCGGGAATCCCCTATTAGATCCCCGCGGGGATTTTCTATTTTTTTCTTTTAATTTTCTAAGTTTGGGTTTGACTTTTGGACTTAAATTTATAATTTATATATTCAATATTGAACTTACAACACTATAAGTCTATAGTATACATTATAAACATACATATAAATAAGTTATTTTATATATTATAAATATATATTTATAAAATATTAAAAATATAACTATATAAAATCGGGGTGGGGATACCATCCCCGTCCCCGAATGGGGCCATGAAAAAATTCCCCGGTTTAACCCCATCTCTGGTCAAACCGGGGATTCTCCGTCCCGATCGAGACGGGGCCCGACGGAGAATTTTGTCAACCCTAGATACTGATAAACTTTTGTCAGCGTATATCACATAGTATCAATAACAAACTTCTATCAGCCTCTGTCAGCCTCTATCAAAGAATATTAGATTTTGTCATTTTGTATAAATAGTTCTTTAAAAAAAAAAAATGAAAATCCTCCTTCCAATCACAGTTTGTAAATAACATTCGAAAAACAATTAGGGGGTGTTTGACTCACCAACATGAGTTGAGTTGAGTTGGTATAATATACTATCTCATTGTTTGGTCCACAAACTTTAAATGTTCGTAGAGTTGAGTTGGTATTTTACCAACTCACCCCAACTCACCTCATCTATCCCTTATTCCCATGTTTCAATTCGGTCACCGTCACACTCCGAGAATTAACTCCGAGCTCCGACAACCACCTCTGATGACAACTCTAGCGACCAACTCCGGACTCCAACAATTACCTTCGATGGCAACTCCGGTGACCATCTTCGGGCTTCGACAACCACCTCCAATGACAGTTCCAACGTCGAAATTTGGACTCCGACAACCACCTCTGATGACAATTTAGGCAACCAATTTCGAGCTCCGACGATCTTCACGCGACCAACTTTGACAACCAATTTTGGCCTCTGACAACCACCTCCGGTACCCAACTCTGACGACCACCTTTGCGTTACCTACTCCAGCGACCAATTGGCTATGGAAACAAACTCTGACAACCATCTTCGTAGGCTATGACAACCACTCCAATGAAAATCACCTCGAGCAACTCTGACGACCAACTCGAGGCTTCGACAACCAACTTTGATAACAAACTCCGACAACCAACTCTAATACCACCTTCATGCAACCTACAGTCACCTTCGACTACAATATCCAGAAAAAATCATATTCGACGACCACTTTCGCCCGACCAACTCCAGGATTTGAAAAATCACCTTCGATAACAAACTTCGACAATCAACTCCAATACACCTTCATGTGACCAACCTCAGGCTTCGACAACCACTTCTGACTAAAAAATCCAACAAAAATCATCTTCGATAATCAATTTCGACAACCACTTCCGACTACTATAAGAATGATGTTAAAGTCCGTTGTAGGATTTTTTATTATATAAAAAATATTATTTTGTCTACTAGTGTAATATTTATACGTAATGAATTCACATATCAAATGAGTGTTAAGAATATTTAGACGAAAAGTATGTATGTAGTTGAAAAGTAAGTAACATATAAAAAAAAAAAAAAAAAAACATAAAATGGAAAAAAAATCTTGGAATATTTTCCAACAAAAATTAATGAAAAATAGAGATTTGTTCTCAAATCCTCCAAATTTAGAGAAAATGAAAGTGAAACTATTGAAGAAATATGATGTCATTCTTTTAGTCGTTACGGTGATGAGAGGGGTTTAATTAACAAAATATATGATATAGTAAAAATATAGAGTAACAATAGAAAGAAAAAGGAAAAGAATAAGATGATAATGAAATTCATGGAGAAAAATTGGCTAGAAAGAGTTAATTCTGCTTTAGTTTCTCATTTTATTTAACCATATTTTTACAATAAATGTAATGGGATAATCGTTGTTCATTGCCCAAAAAAGAAAGAAATAAAAGTTATAAACATTAAAAGAAAAAATTGCAATTCATATTTTATTCAAACAAAGATAGATAGAATTATTGAATAAAAAAATTTAAAAAATAATAAAAAATAAAAAATAAAAACATATTATTTAGAGTTAAAAAAACTCTGCCTTGCTTGAGGAATAGTTTCACAAAAATGGAGACGAACCGGAATAACGTCCGATTTTGTTTCTGGATTGAGTGGAAAAGGGATATAAGAAGTTCGTTCTGTTCCTCTGTGCATCTCTGTGATAATACCCAGACATATGAACTCAACTATGCACCCCAAACACAAACATATGAACTCAGACTAAATAACTCTACACCCCAAACACAGACATATAAACTCTCTAGATAGATAAACTCCACAGACATATGAACTTTAGACATCCTCAGAGTCCCAAACAGTCCCTCATAAGAAATGTCTTGAATAAGCTCCACAATCAATTTTCTCTTTCAAACTTTCAGTCAATTCAATGAATAAATCACAAATTAACATCTGAAAAGTTGATAGTTCAATCTCCCGTCTTTCTATTTGTTATATATAAATGAAAATAATAATAATCTCTTCCTCAAATTTTGAATTCAAATTAGTAGTAGGGTTTGAAGGCGTACGAACCAATGTAAATGCTTGCAAAGTGAAAATGAAATGAACCAAAAAAATCGACGGGTCGTTTTGTTATATCGAAATCACAAATGAAAAGGAAATTGATTTGTCTATTTTCTTGATAGATAATAATATATATTAATTTTTATAAAAAAAAAACAAACCCCATTTCAATAATAATAATATGTCACCTCTTTTTTTAATTTACTTATTCAATAATTTGAGATTTCCTTCCAGCTTTATTTTTGTCCAATACATAGAATTTGTCTTCTTATATATACACCGCATTTGATTCAAACATACATCAAGTACTAATTTTATTTGATTGAACGTAAATAATAATAATAATAATAATAATAATAATTAAAAACAAACAAAAAAATTTGCATTGATTAACTAATTACTTTATTTCTCAATCTTAAATTATTAACTACTTCTGTCCTTTTTAGAGTTATACTTAGTTTTCAATTTTGTGTTGGGTAAAGATATAAGTTTTAACCGTTATTTTATAATTTTTTATTTTACCTAGTCAACGTAACTCAATGGTAATTGATATAAATAATAATAATTTTAAAAAATAACTTATGAAAATCAGTAATTGAAGGAAAAAAAATAATAAAACTCGTGCATTGATTAATTAGTTACTTTATTTTCTCAATCTTAATTTTTTTTTTGTATATTTTCTTCACGACAATTTTTTTTTACAAAAATATTGTAAGAATTACAATTATACTTATTACATTAGTTAGTTTTTCAATTTTGTGTTGGGTAAGAATACAAGTTTTAACTGTTATTTTATAATTTTCATTAACTTTCTATTTTATGGTGATGAATATAGTTTAATGGTAATTAACATAAATAATAATAATAATTTTAAAAAACAACTTGAGAAAAATAAAAAATGGAAGAAAAAAAAAAAAACAAAAACTCTCGCATTGATTAATTAATTACTTTATTTCTCAATCTTAAATTATTAATTTTTTTTTTGTATATTTTCTTTTTAAATATATTGTAAGAATTAGAGTTATACTTATTACATTAGTTAGTTTTTAAATCTGTGTTTTGTAAGAATATAAGTTTTAACTGTTGTTTTATAGATTATGGATTTTCAATTTTACCAAATCAATATAATTCAATAGTAATTGACAGACATTGCTTCATTTGTCGTGTTAGTAGCTCCCGGAGAAGATGAATGATCAAACTTCCAACTTCATGGAAGATAATGAATGACATTGAGTCAAGTATCATCCGATGTATCAATTTTAAAAAGCGAATAATCACAAGTGATTAAATTCGTATAATTTGTCAGCAATTTGTATCTTATGTTCCCTAAATTACATTTACAATATGTGCAAGTTCACGTAAAATAAAATTATCTTTCTAAAAAATATTTATAAAGTAGCAAAAAGGAAAAAAATATAATTCTATTTGAATAAGTAAATGAAAATAGAGAAAACCAAACAAATCCCTCAAATTTAGTGACAAAATTACTATCTATTTGATTATCTTATCTATCTCTATGTTAGATTAATTATTGTATCTAAAGAAGTATTACCAGTTTTAGATTAATTATTGTATCTAAATAAATTTTAAATAGGAGATAAAAGATCGAACATTCGAACTATAGAGAAGAATTTCATGTTAATTACTGTTGAGTTAAATTCATTTTGACGATGCGAGTCAATTCTAAGGTATAAGTTTATCTTTTTTTTAAAATAATTATAATATAAGTTGGTACGGAATCGATTATTATTGTTATTATTATCATTACTTTTTTAATTAATCATTATGAATAATGAAAAATAAAACAAAAAAAATGTTTTGAAAAAGAGAGGAATAAGAAACCGCCAAAAAGGATCCAATAATCGGGTCTGGGCCCCGCCCATTAGCTTTCGCGGGGCCCACTTTAAATCCAACTGGACTTCCAATTGCCACGTGAGAAAGCGCGTGAGTCCAAACGCGCAGCCCACTTTGATCATGCTTAAACGGACGGACCAGATGGACTAACAGTGCGTGCTATCACGCGCCAAAACCGTATTCCACTTCCTACAGTTCTCTTCTCTCTCTAAATACTCATTCTCCTTCTTCTTCTTTCCCTCCTTTCACACTCTTAATCCATCTGCCATTTTCATCCTCTCGAAGCTCTGTAATGGGAGTTCATTTCTTCGCTTAGGGTTCAGTGGAGCTTTTGGTGAAGTAGCTTTTGAGATTGAGTTTGTTGGGAGATGCTGTTCCGGCTCCGCCGTGAAACGCCGCTGCGAAATCCGTTTTCTGGACTCAGGTTGTTTGGCTTTACTTTTGCATTTTGCCTTATTTGCGCCAGATCCTAGGGCTGGTTGGTTTCGAGGTTTTTCTCGTTTCCGTCTTCTGTACGACTTCACGATTCACTAGGATTGTTTTGTTTTCCACACTGCGTTGTTTGTTGGTTGCATTTCTTCTGTATCGCTTCTCTTAAGCTACAGAAAACGGAGAGAGACTGATGAGGAAATGATGTTCGAGTTCTAGACATCTTGTTTTGCTCGAAGTTTAGTGGTTCTGTGAGTCTATTGAAGTTCGTGACCTTTCTCGGCGCCCAACCTCGTGTGCTTGCCTTTTCCGGTTCTCCTCAAGTTTCCTTTATGCAACTTTTGAGAACTGGTTTTTCAATATATATTTTTTCTTTTCTGTTGAATCATGATGGTAAAGTCCATTTTCTACCAGTTTCTCTGTAAAATTCATATAATCCTTTTCGTTTCCCCTTTTTCCTTTATCTTTCTTTTACCTTTTGGTCCTGTTGACTTCTTCGTTTCCCTAATCTTATTATTTTAAACTCAAATCAAACGCCAATCAGAAACAGGTTTGATTGGATTATAATTTCATCTCTATCCTTAGTATATGGACATTTTCCCCCTTCAAATCGATGACCTCGTTACATGATTTCATATTACTCATCCTGAAAGGACTAATTCTTGATCAATAATCATGTAGTGGGCTTGTGTTGATCGGTCTGTTCGTCACATTGTCTGCTGCAAGTCTACTGTGATTTTGGTCAATCGAATTTTCTCCATAGCCTCAAGCTGCCAGAGAAGATAACAAGATGATGTCGATGCGGAGAAGACTGGCTTGCTGCACAAGGGACCGAGGGGTCAGCCTGGACATGGACGAGCAAGAGAGTAAGCCTTAGCTTCCCTTTACTGTTTTACGCATCAGTACCATTTGGCTCATCAAATTCAATTTTACTACTATTTTTTTGGCTTCAGCTAGATTTTAGTCTATTATTTAAAAGTTTCTGAAGTAACTTTGTGCTTGACTGATATTAAATCTCACTGTAAATTCAAAAAGTAACTACAACGGATTTGAATTTGAAAAATTAGGAATAACTCCACATGCCACTAGGACATTTTTTTATTCATACAGGTTTGACTAGCTATATTAGTTTGAAATACACTCACCATATCCACAACTTCACATGCTACGAAGGATTTTTTTTTTCCCTTGGAATTTCTTTATTGCTAAGAAAGGCTGAATTTGAAAAGAAAAGGGGCGATGATGGTGGGCCAGGTTGAGAGTAAAGAACGTGTTTGTTAGGGTTTGGTAAAGAAATTAAGGGGGATCGAGGGAAACGATGGGTCCGGAGGGTCAGATCATGTGAAAAGGGTTAGAGTGGGTGTAGTAGGCAGATATTACTACCAAGTGTTTCCCTGCTTCTTATTAGCCTTACCTGACCCATTGGTTAGTCCCATGCAAATTCTGGTGCGTTCATTTATGATTCTGATGGCAGTATTAAATGTACTGGAGGACATCAAAGCTCGTAAATGGGTTGGGTTTCTGGTTCTATGCATAGAATGTGGGGTTTTTCTTTTTTGGGGGTGGGGGCAGGGTGGGCAGGGGGCATTGTATTAGGAAAAAAAGGGAAGAAACAAATTAAAAAAAAAAAAAAAAGAAACAAGAAAGCATGAACACCGTTTTTGAGTTGTTGGACATTGATATACATGGACAGGTTTTAGGCCTTGTTAGATTGATTTTAGATTTAGAGCGGCTGGTTTATTATTTTTATAATTTCGGACATGCTTAGAACACGTGAGGGATTTGATAGGGTACACTCGGGGCATGGACATAGGACATGTTAGCATAGTACGCGATGAAAAAGAACTGATAATTTATTATGAACCTTTTTTAAAGGATAAACTTATACTTATTTTAGTCTTTAGAAACTAAAAAAACATTTTATCCACATCAAAACATCCAAGGTTCAAATTCTCACCCTCTTATGTTCTTGGAAAAGAAAAAAACTTAAAAATTAAAAAAAAACTTAAAAATTCATAGGAACTATACTATACTAGAGGAGAAAATTTATTAATGCATTTGGTAAAATTACATGGGCTGTTGTGCGAAGAATGAGAAATGCCATGTATTATCATGTCTCATGTTCGAGTCTATCATTTTTTTCGTCCAACAATTATGGGAGTAGGGATAGAAACATTGACCTCCGAGATGGTAATTGATGCTTTATACACTTAGCTATGCTAGAATTACCTGCTTAAGATTATCCATAACCACATCTTTGTTTATATGTTTTCTTTTTTTAGAATACATCCTTGTTCAAACGATCATGTGATTCTAGTTTTAATTTAATAATTCGTGTGAGTAGTGTAATTATTAAGATATTACAAGCCAAGTGAATTAAATAAACTAAAACATTGAATTTTAGCCTTTTCTATTAGTTTTTCTTTAATTTTTTTTAGCATTGAAGTTTAGCCTTTTCTATTAGTTTTTCTCTATTTTTTTCCCTGAAAAGAATGTTATTTCTTTGAATACCATGGTTATTTTGATTTTAAGCATGGAATACGTATAAATGGTGCCAAAATTTTTAAATCTTTTGGTTTTGCTGTAGACGCTAAGTGATCTCCTCCAGGCCCCGTTATAAAAATAACAGGCGTTGGTCCATGTGATTTGTTCGTGCTTAGCACATGGGTGATGTGTCCGGGTGAGAAATCCGTGACTTTAGATTTCCTTGGCTTCCCATTTTATCAGTTTTCCACGGATGGCTCAAATCTTGGACGCGGTCTGGATTCTAAATTGAATAGAATATATTATTTATTATTTAAAAAAATTGACATCTAATATATCATTTAATAAACACCCCCTTTTTTTTAACAAACGGGGATGGGTGATTGATGCTTTGACTTAAAAAACCAAAATTATGCCAATTATGGTTGAGTTAGCTCATTTGAAGTAGACAAAGAAAATATAAGTAGGGACATTACGCATTTGAGAAAAGTCTGGCTGTATGACTTGTGCGTCCGGGGCAATTGATTTAAAATTTTAGGGATTATTGAGCTTCCAACATGCCAGACGAAAAGGACAAATTCAGCTCACTAATTGCCGTTGCTTTCATCCTCCTCCATATTTTGGTTCTGATTTTCATTTTTGGGCGAAAACCATTCAAACATATCTTCAGACAAGTATCCAAATTGCCAGAAAAGATGGACAAACTTTGCGGTGTGTCTTGAGCCAGTTGGCTTTGGAGCAGTTCTGGATGTCTTATTCTTTCTTGGAAGTAGTATGATGGTATCTGACTACGGCCCAAATAACAATAATTACCGAAGTTTCTGTTTTCGTTTGGGCTGTATATTTTCTGATAATATGAACCCCATCGCTCAGAAATCAATATGAATGGTCAAATTTTGTAGGTCTTATTTGTTCTATAGTCTGTAAATGGCAAGTCCAAATTATTTTTACAAGAGTAGCCTTTGCATTCGCATCTGCTTGTGTACATACATAGTCAACGAAGAGAAACAAAATTTGGAACACCTTCGCTAGAACTAGTATGCGTAAATGTTCTCTTTCTAGCTGTGGCAGTCAGGCCTAACTAATTATTATTTGGCCTTTACACACGTTATTCAACTGTTTTAGAACAGGGATGAGGAATTTGTCTTTTGTCGTTTCTCCTTTGTCTTCCAATGGGTAAGAAGATCCACGTGAGAATCCAGTGAAGATCGTGCCCATTAACTAATCCCTAATTAACGCTAACTCAGGCCAATAACTCCTGTTTAAGTCTTTAGCCCTCATGTTTGATTTCCCTCGCGAACAATGTTACCCGCAAGGAGTAAAAAACATTGAATATCAATTTTTTGATCCCTAGATAAGAATTGTGTGTACGTCCCTTCTAGTTTTGCCACTGATATCTGAGCGAGGAAGTAATCATTAAAATCCAGGCGAGTTTTTCAGCGGCGAAAATAGAAAATATGCTGCAAATGTTCGGGGAAGTCATTGGAATGGGAAGAGGATGGAGTGTGTTTTGCAGGGAAAGAAATCTTAAAATTTTGGTCCCTGGATTCATAAGATGATCACATAATAAAACTTTCAACAACAGAAGGATTGATCCTTAATTGGTGGGTTTTGGAAGCCAATTTGTTTTTCTAGCATGTCTGTTTATATTCCTGAGAAAGACCAACGATACAGTATAGTAGAAAGTCCTCAGAGTTTTATGTCTCCACACCAATATTTATGAGCACAGGCAGTTAAAATCATACTGCTTTGATATTTTATATCAGATGCTTTTCATCTTTTATCTTCTTTTTCATAATTAACTCAGAAAGACGTAGACGCTTCAACTCTCCTCTTGATTGCTCGCTTTTTTGTTTGCTTAAATTTAATGTAAGTTAACCTAAAGTTATTATTGACAAATAATTTTTCCGTGGGACTCAGGGATTATGACTTTTAATGGTCTTGAGAGTTGCGTTTTAACCAATCAAACCTACGAAAATGAAAGCAGATCGAGCCGAGCAGATGAATGTACAACTGATTCACTGGAAGATCATGATTCAAGCTCTTCTTCTAGCAAGGATGCTTGTGGATCTTTCTCCTCAAAATGGTTGGCAATGCATAGGGACGAGCAGGATTTGGATGAGTGGGAACTACCAGAAAGCCCTCAGCATTTTTACATGAAAGAGAAACATGATTACACCGTTCAGGCTTCAGACATGGAAGCAATGAAAGAAAAGTTCACAAAACTATTGCTTGGTGAAGATGTCACAGGAGGGCAGAAAGGGCTGAGCTCTGCCTTGTCTCTGTCTAATGCCATCACCAACCTAGCAGGTAGACAATAAATGGCATTTCTTATTCATCGTAATGGACCTTTTTATTTAAATATCTCATGATCTTGTCATTCATTCCCAGCCTCGACCTTGAAATAATTATTAAGGTTTTGCAGCCTCTGTCTTTGGAGAATTATGGAAATTGGAACCTCTTCCTGAGGAGAGGAAGAGTAAATGGCGAAGGGAAATGGACTGGTTGCTCTCTCCTACCCACTATATGGTCGAATTGGTTCCTACAAAGCAAAATGGTACCAGTGGTAGAGTGATGGAGGTTAGTTGTGATTTAGTTGCAACCAGAACTGTGAAATGTGTTTTTGAATCTCATATTAACCAGAATTTATGCTCAAATTTTTGCAGATAATGACTCCAAAGGTTCGGGGAGACATCCACATGAATCTTCCCGCTCTCCAGAAGTTAGATTCCATGTTAATTGTAGGTGATCTAATTACCATCTGTACTTGCTAATGTACCTTTTTATTGCTTATATTATAGCTCATCTTCCTGAATTATATGCTATTTTCTTTTATTACAGGGAACGCTGGATTCAATGGTGAAGACCGAGTATTGGTATGCAGAAGTTGGTAGCAGGGCTGAAGGAAAAAGCAGGAGTATGGGCCAAAGCACAAGGTGGTGGCTTCCATTACCACAAGTACCATCCACTGGGCTATCTGAGAATGAGAGGAAGAAATTGCTCAACCATGGCCGGGTTGTACATCAAGTATTCAAAGCTGCCAAATCCATCAATGAAAGTATTTTGCGTGAAATGCCCGTACCAACTGTTATAAGGGATGCAGTCCGAGCTGTGAGCATTCTCTATTCACTTATACAGTACAATTCTATCTGCTAAGAATTATGCATACTATAGACAAATTTTTTGCAACCATGACAAAACGGATCACAGTTTAACTATAATAACAAAGTAGATGAATTTTAATAATTTTGATTATGGGCTTTCAGATGATATTAGATGTGTCACATGTATATATTTCTATAAATTGAAGACTTTTGGCCAAATTGAGCATACAACGGTTGAGATATTGGTTCCCTTGTAGGTTGAAATTTCGAATTCCCCTACATGTGTAATGTTGTATTTTCTTAAAATGACACTTTTTGTGAGCATTTCATGAATGGGTAGAACATTTTTTTTAGTTAGAAACCAAGCTTTTATTGGGTAATATGAATAGGGTTAGAACCTGGGAGATCTAGATTTATGTCTTATAACTTTTTTTGGCTACCATGAATTGTACAGTCTGGAAAAGCAAATATGAGCGAAGAACTCTACAAGATTTTGACATCAGAATCTGGTCCAGCCGAGAACATGCTGAATCAGCTTAATCTGAAATCCGACCATGGAGTTCTCGAGGCCATAAACCGCCTTGAAGCTGCAATATTCTCCTTGAAAGAGAAATACACTGAACAAAGTGGCAATAAATCTCCAGTTCGAACTTCTTGGCCATTTGTCAAGGACCCAGCGGCTGGGATTGATAAGTTGAAATTACTTACTGATCGAGCCGAGCTTCTTCTACAACTACTGAAATTAAAATATCCAAATCATCCCCAAACATTTCTGGATGTTTCAAAAATCCAACATGGGAAGGTATATGTTTTTTTCGCATTCATCATTAGCCGAGTTGGGCATCCATTACGTCTCCCTTGCTTCCAGTCTAAATGAAAGTGCGGTTCTCATTCTCATGTCTTTTTACTTATTAGATCGGTAGATTATGACATTGCAGTATGATATTTACATTGAGATCTCTGTTGGGATGGTAATCTTGATTCGTAATAATCCGAAAACAAACACTCTGTTTTAAGGAGAACAAGGGATAACATAAAAATATGGACTGAACTCTCTTAGTAGAACCATTTCCCTTTCTGGAACAAACAGTGCATTATAATACAGAAAATTTTATTGTTTTCATGTACATTGACTTCCCAATCTTTGGTAAACAATGCTAGTGTTGGGTCTGGGAGTTCTGTTCTTGTTGGCACAATAATAACATAAATCATACAAGTTTCTGTTTGAATTTTCATAGGATGTTGGGCATTTGATTCTGGAAGCGTATTCGCGGGTGCTTGGAAACTTAGCTTACAGCATACTGTCTAGAATTGGAGATGTTCTGCAAGAGGATGCTATGTGCAACCCAAATTCACCTACACCAACATGTTGTTTTCCAGGGATGAGTCTTTTGAACATTCGTGACGTTCAGATGTGCGATCTCAATGCGTGGCAGCCGCTTACTGGTCACTCAAACAGTCCCGATATGACATTCTCATCCAGCAAAGTTAGAGGAAACTCTCCGACTGCAACTCCAAGCCGAAACCGAGCATGGTGCATTGGCAGAGAGGTTTGTAGGAATGTTTCCTCTGGAAACAACTCACCATAGCCTATTTGAAAGCAGCACATTAGCAGTTGCGCTTTGTTGTTGTGTACATGAAGCCATCACATAAGTGCGATTGAAATCAAAATTTTGTGTTTATGTGGGAATCAGAAAAAGCATATTTTGAACTCATTGTATATGGACAGTATAGTTTAAAAGGCACAGTATATTTATACTTTCTCCCTCTAATCTCTCTATACACATTTCCTTCTATTATCCTTATCTCTTTCTTTAGCAAAATACGCATTGGTCCGTGAGGTTTGAAGTAGGTATTTATTTGATTTTAGTTTGGATAATAGTTTTAATTAGTCCCAGGATCCATTTGACCATTAGTTAACTTTATCGGATTGTTTAATGGGAGTTTATTAAGTTAAAAATCAAGGTAATTAATAATAATATTATTATATAAATTCTTTTACTTTTCTGTTGCTTTAGTTACTGTCATAAAGACTCATGATTTGTCTTCTCCTTTCTTCAACAAACCATGATAAACAATGGCCAATCTTCACCACCTAATTGTCAGAGAAGATAACAAGATGACATCGATGCACAAAATGTTGTGGGTCTCCAACTCACTTGTTGCACAAACAAGATTTTATTTTAAATTTATGTTTTGTGAGCTCAATTGGAGCTAATTTTTTAGATTGGTCCATCTTGAAAGCCCTAGGTTTTCTTTTATGTGATATAAGGATGACCTAAGGAAAAAGAGGTGAAAAAAGAAGCAGAAAATCGGAGAGAAAGACAGCAGTTTGGTTTTTCAGCGATAGCTTCCACAAAGTTGTCAATTGTCAAAGTTTGAACCGTTGGATTATGCTAAAATTTAGTCAGCCTGTTTAGGATGCATACGGTCTCGTTTTGAATGGTTGGATTGTTGTAGGAGCTCTAGTTTATCTATAATTAATGTGGAACAGAATCTGTAAAATTGGGTGATTTTCATTCCTTTTATTCATCTTTTATGTATGAAAGTATTGGTGGGTAGTGAGCTTTTGTATGATTTATTTGGGTTCTTTTTTCCTCAATTTTATCATAATAAGAGAAGTTGACAAGGGTGGACTCCTCACAGGTCCTGTGGTTTTTACTCTTTACATCGAAGGTATTTTTCATATATAATTCGTGTGTGCTCTTTGCTTTTAGCCTTCTAAAATTTTGTGGTTTATTGCTGCCTATTGTTGATTGATTGCTTGGTGATTATTTGATGATTTATTTATGATGTTTTGGAGAAAATTTTTTAGTTGATTGTTTTTTAGGAGATCTTAGTGAGTTGTGTTATATTGTTTGGGTGCTATTAGTTGGTATCAGAGCGAGTTTTAATTTAATCATTATTATGGATCTAGTAGTAATGGTAGAGGTAGTTCAATGAAAAAAATTGACATCAACCAATTATTTCATTTGGAGACCAATGATGGAGGATTTGTTATATTGAAAAGATTTGTTTAATCCAATTGAAATAACCACAAAAGCAGATGACACAATTTCTAAACCTGCAAAACTAGAGAAAATGAAGAAAAAGATTGGAGAAAGTTAAAGAGAAAAACTTTGGCGACTATTAGACAGTGGGTTGATATTAGTATTTTCAACCATGTGTCTAAAGAGTTCTACCCATACGAGTTTGTGGAATCAATTGGAAGGTCTTTATGAAAGGAAGACCACACATAACAAAGCTTCTTTAATCAAACAACTTGTTAATTTGAAATTGAAGGCAGGAAGTTTGTTTATGAGCATTTAAATGACTTTCAGGATATTATTAATAAGCTAACTGCTATGAAGATCAATTTTGATGATGAATTATAGGCTTTGTTCTTGTTGAATTCTTTGTCGGACAATTGGGAAACCTTGGTTCTGACTATTAGTAACTCTGCTTCAGAAAGTGTTTTTGTCTTTGGATGTTATCAAATAGAGCATGTTCAATGAAGATATAAGAAGAAAGGAGATGGGAGTTGATAATTCACATGCTCTTGTTGTTGAGAATCGGGGAAGTAACAAAGGTAAGGAACCTAAAGATTGTGGTAACTCAAAAGGGAGGTCCAAGTCTAGAAACAAAGAGACTAGTGTTGGGGTTGATGCCCTAAACTCTCATTGGGTCTTGTAGTTTGTAAACATCTATTTTGAACAAATGCTTGTGATATGATAATATATGAGTTCTTCACTGTTGTATATGAAACATGAGATGTTTTAATTGTTTTACCACAAACCAATAAACTAAGATCCCTAGTTGTCGTTGTAACTTAAGCATGTATGTGGAGACATACAGATGAATCATGCTTTAAGTGATAACCAAAATGGTCAGTAGTATATGAATATAGGAGGGAAACCTTATCCTGGTGACATTGCGGATGCGACCCGCTTTGTAGATTGTTACAAGTGTTGTGACGTGCTATAGATGGTCTAATCCTGATCATTCACGTGGAGACATGCGAGCGGGGGCGTCCTATACAAAGAAGTTTGTATAAGATCGAACCACTAAGTGTTATAGTCTCGTTATATAACACCATTCATGACAGAGATTTCATTTCACTAAGATGACCATAGATAACATGAGCTTAATTCTGAGTGAGTTGGGAACTCTTACCTTTGAGGGCGGTCCTTTGATTTGCATGGGTGTAAGTGGCCAGATTGTTGACTCAAACCTACTACTTTAGGGATTCATTTGATTTAGGAGCTGAGAACTCAACTACACAAGATGGAATTCACTCCTTCCCCGAAGTAGGGGTAAGTAGATAGATTACTCCCTTAAAGACTGATTCCGAGGCTTGAACGATGTGGCACCACACACCTTCTCATGGCCTGAGAGGTGTCCATAAATAGTAGGACTATGTTGTATTGTTCACTAGAGGGATCGGTAGTACTTAAGGAGTTAGACGTAACTATAGGGGCAAAATGGAAAATTGGCCTAGCTGTACTTACGAGCATCTGTGAAGGGTTATCGTACTGTTGATTGGTTATATCCGATGGACATATATATATATCTGTGGAGAGAAGAGTGCAGCCGTCGGTCTTTAGTGAAGTGCCTGGCAGTTAATGAATAGTGGATCTCGTGGCTAAAGAGTTTAGTCAACTATTCACGTACCGTTGGAGCTTCAAGCCTCAGGTTCATAAAGTCCCCTTGGTAGCTCAAAGGATTCAAATTGAGAATCAGTTTTTGGATCAGTTTGAAGTGTTCAAATTGACAAGAGGGAGTTTGATTATATATGATATAGTTGACATGATGTAAGAGATACATTAATTGGAGGAAAAGGATATAAATATGATTTATATCTAGTAGAGGAGAAAAAGACTATGGTTTAAATGTTGCATATGATGTAATATTAAAACTATAGGTTATAAATATAATATGATAAGTTAGTTACTATATTTATTTATAATTAAACAATTATGAGATAATTGTTGGTGGTTTTCTACATGACTGTGCGTGAAAGTGGGAGGTTGCATTTAGTTTTCATAACTGAAGAATAAAATGAAAATAGATTTCATTTTGTTTAAAAATCGGATAATCTTCACTAATTATACATTGTCTATCGTCTAGCCAACGAGAACCTGCACAACAGCTCAAGTTCTCTTAAACGATCGTGTACACGCGTCTAAACGATCTTGTAGCTTTTACTAAGAGATTGCGCGTGAGAGCGAGATTACCTAAACGATTGTCTAAACGATCAAACCCGATTACCTAAACGATCGTGCACCCTTTACTAAACGACCAAGCACCAGTCTATACGATAGACTCCAAACCTCTTTCACTTGCTTGGTCATTGAATACAATTGTTCTTTCCTCTTTCCCTCTACCAAATCCAACAGAGCCCATACCTTCTGGATTCTCACTTCGAGAATACCAAGGTCACTGAGTGGTGGCGTCCACGTTGCTGCTTGTTCGTGTAGAAGACCGTTCGGTGTTGAGCGACAACGAGATTGGGTAGACGATTGGTTTGGTGTTCACAGCGATAGCGAGAGGTGATGTTTCAAGCGAGAGCGAGAGATAAAAGAGAAGAAAAGTTCTTCAAAGGTGAGTCTCTTTGTCCTTTGTTTTTATTTGTTCTTAGCATGCCATAATTTGTTATGAAATGCATAATTACTATGTACGCTTGTGAATGCTTGTTTTTTTTGTCACAATGAATTTGGAGTGATCTTGCTTCCGCTCATAGGTACTATTTGATAAGAGTTCCTTCAACCAGGACATGTCATTATTGTAACAAGCCTGACCATATAAAAAAAGTTATGCTATCGTTGGAAGAAAGAACAAAGTAAGAATCAAGACTCGCAAAAAGAGGAAGATGATAAAATATTGCAGCTATTATTTCTTAGAGTGATAATATTGTCACCTCGATTTGTGCAACCAGTGAGTGTCATCACGTAGAGAGTTCAAACATAGGGTGGGTGATAGATTTAGGTGCTTCATACCATTGTGTTCCTAAAAGAGATTATTTCATAAACTACCAATCTTGTGATTTCGGTAGTGTGAAAATGGGAAACGAGAGTTCAACTAGCATAGTTGGGTTAGTTGATATTCGTGTGAAGACAAGTATTGGGTGCACGCTTACATTAAAGAATGTACACCATATTCCTGATTTACGCCTTTTGTTGTTTGCAAATGTCCTTGATCAAGAAGTATTTTGACATACCTTTTGTGATGGTAAGTGGAAATTGTCAAAGGGTTCAATAATAGTTGCTCGAGGTGAGTTGTGTTGCTCTTTGTATAAAGTAAACTTGAGCATATGTTCTTTTAAGCTTAATGCAGTAGAAGAAAATAATTCTCCAAATTTATGGCATGGAAGGCTAGGGAATATGAGCGATAAGGGGATTAAATTGTTGGCAGGCAAATCTCTTATCCCTGTTGATAAAACAATTTCTCTTGACCATTGTGATCATTCTTTAGCAGGTAAGTAATAACGGGCAGAAATGCACGTTATCATAATGCTAAGTTCTTAAACAATGTTAGATTGTGTCGATGAAATATGTTAATTTGCGTCCATTAAACATCAATTTCATAATATTGCTATCGCATGCATTCATCACATTAGAACAGTTGATTTTTGTATTTTTGTGCAGAATATCGTTGACGCAATGCAAGAATTGCGATCATAGAAAACCATTGATAAAGCCCAACTTCACCGCAAGGCTTTATGATGATTGTGCTCGCAAACATTCGCTCGAGAAGGATTGCCACAACCTGGTCAGCCAACTTGGTGGGTGCATCTGGGTGAAAGGCTAATTAATCGTGATGGGACAGAAAACTGATGACAGTCGACTCCGAATTAAGTTGAAAGCCGATAACGATCACAAGTACATTAAGCTTTTCGGTGACAAATATTCGACGCATCAGTTAGGAATTAAGCCATCCCATCTATACAATCATGAGAGAGAAGCCGCCGTTCACTTTGGATGTTCTATAAATACTAGAGGCATCCTTCAGAAAAGGGGTTCAGCAGTTAGAGATTTCATACTTCAGTTTGCACGTCTTTTTCCATTTTTTTCGTTTTAAAGAAGATGCGAGAGAGAAGGTTGTGCTGATAGATCATTCCGGTAAGCTTGGGGAGCACAGGAAGCTTCAAGGACAGAGAGAGGGCCGACACCTGTGGAAGCGAGAACATCTTTAGAACCGAATTGAGATTACAGTGTAAAAGCCTCGGTCAGCAAGGAATTGCTACCAAGCTCTTTACCTTAAACTTCCATTATCATTTTGTACTCCACTCATTTATTGAAATGGAATCTATTTCTTTATATCTGTTCACTCTCTGTTATTTATGCATGAGTAGCTAAATTAGTTGAATGAGTTGAGAAGAATTTTACTAGCATAGCTAGGGAATCTTCATGCTATGCGATTATCTTGTATTATGTATGCTTCATTCGTTCATTAGAGATACTCGGAAGGGTAGTCTAAGGCCAGGATCTAGACTTGGGAAGGTCAGGTTAGAATCTAGGCTCGGGAGAGTCAGATTAGAATGCATAATCAAAAGATAGGAGCTTAGAAATGAGCACTATTTATTATCAACGCATCGCATGCATCCTAGAGATAAGATATGATTGTATGCAGTCACCTTGCTTTTATGCATTTTGCATCATCGCATAGGACAAGAGTAGAGACTTAGGGATAAGCTCTATGGACACTTTTGCATTCAACACATGCGTCCTAGACTTAGGAGCATCGCATTTGCATTGGAAAATGACTTACTGTGCATGGTGGTAGCATGATTGTATAGTCTGATGCATTCCCAAGTAACGCTAGCTAAAGATATTCTCAACCCGTTCATCGCATACTCACTGCATCTATCACATAACTGACTTTTCTCAAATCCGTCGCATTTTATTTATTTTCTCATTAACGCAATCAACAACAAACCAACAATTTATTTATTCGGTTACCATAAAGTTTTCCTAAAAATTACCAACGCAACCTGTCTTCACAAGTCCTTGTGTTCGACCTTGGACTTACTAGGAAACTCAATGGAATTTATACTTGGATTCCGCTAAGGAAACTTGAGTGCACAACGCAATCTCATCAACGCATATCATCCACATTTCTACTTCATAAAGTTCAAGCACCAGTAAGCAACATAGAATTTCCTTTTATGGGAAGTCCACTAGAAGGCAATGAAAATTGGAGTTAATACATTATGATATTTATGGGCCTACTGAGGTGGAGTCACTTGGTGGATAAATATTTTGTCACTTTTATTGATGATACTACTTGAAGTACTTAGGTGTATATGTTGAAGACAAAAAGCTAAGTGTTCGAGATTTTTAGGAAGTTCCATGTCATGGTAGAAAAGGAGATTGAAAGAAAATTGAAGTATTTTTGGTTTGACAATGGTGGTGAGTATACTTCGAATGAGTTCAAGTATTATTATTCACAACATGACATTAGACATGAGAAGATAGAGCCTGGCATACCACAACACAATGGAGTTGTTGAGAGGATGAACAGAACCATTGTGGATAAGATGAGGTGTATGCTTAGAATATTTGATCTTCCTAAGAAATTTTGGGGTGAAACAGTGCAACGTGCCTTGTATTTGATTAATCGGTTTCCATCAATTCCTCTAGGTCTAGACCTTCTAGAGAGAGCATGAAAGGGATATGATCCCACTTATTTGCATCTCAGAGTCTTTGGTAGCAAAGCATATATGCATGTGCCTAAAGAACAAAGGTCAAAGCTTGATTCGAAGACCAATCCATGTGTTTTTGTTGGTTATTGGTTGAAGAGTATGGTTATAGGCTCTATGATCCAGAAAAGAAAAAAGTAGTGAGAAGCAAAAATGTAGTATTCTTTCAGCACGAGAAGGGTGCAGATTTTCTTAGTACAAGGCACACTTCTACTTCATAATTTTATTTTGATACTACTAATGATTCTACTTCTACTCCTTCTGTTGTTCAGCCAAGAAATGAGAATGTTGATAATGTACATGATGATGTTGGTGAGATACAACCTGATGATAATGTACCAGATCATATTGATGATGATGATCTTGGCGAGTCTTCATCTGATGAAGAAATTCACGAGGAAGATATATATGAGAAAGTGATTCATGGGGAAGTTCATAAGTAGGGGATGCAACCTATTCCCCAAGTGGAAGATACTCATCCTCAAAAGTCCACAAGTGTAACACCCCGCACATTTTTTTAGTAATAATGTAATTTCAGTAACTTTATTATTTGGAATTTCAGTAATTGTTATTAGTTGGAGGGCATTTTTGAAATTTTGGATTTCAAGTATAAGTGTGGGAATTTAAGTGTTGACGTGAAAATTATTCAATTATTGAAATTCAATTTGAAAATTAATGGCAGGAGTTAATTTTCCTTTGAAAAGGAAAGGAAATAAATAGTATAAAATGGATTACGGAAATGATTTAAATGTAATTATACTATTTCCTTTTTAGTTATTATTATTATTATTATTTTTATAAAATAAAAAGGGAACTTGTCTTCTACCTCATGCACTGAAACCCTTCTCCCCCAAATTTCCAACTGTCGGTCACTGCCTCCCTTCCCTGCGCCGCTGCCGCTCTAGCTTTTGACCACCGCGTGTCGCACCGATCTCGCCAGTCGAAGGAACCATCTGAGTCGCCGCCGTCTGTTTTGCCCTCGTGCCGCTCCATCCGTCTAGTTCAGCCTGCCACTTCTAGCCACGAATGCCGCTGCCGCTTCTAGCCACGAACGCCGTCGCCGCTCCAGCCTTCTGACCACCACACGCCACCGTTGCTCCAGCCTCCTAGCCACGAACGCCGCGTGCCACCTCCAGCCGATTTTCTCCACCGTCCATTGCCACGCTGCCTATCTTCTGTTGCGTGGGTCTTTGTCGGACTCTTAGATTTTGGTAAGATATATTTTGTGGTTGGGTTTCTTGAAAGATTTTGGATGCCCACTAAGTTGGATTAAAGATTAAATTAGTCGCATTATTTTGATTTTAGATTTGAGCTTGGAAAATTACAGCAGCGACTATTCAGCGGATTCAAGATCGTTCGACAAGAGTTTTAGTAAGAGTTATGGTCCTTATTGTTGGTTTGTGGGCACGCTTTGATTACTGAATTAAGTTTGACTTAACCCTTGTATCTTTAAGGTTCCAAGTCATCGTCCATTGGGATTTAAAATTTGTTAGAAGGAGATTTTGGAGTCGAAATCTTAGGAGTGGTTGTTGATCAAGTTCTTTGGGTAAGCTTTTGGGTATTGTGGATTTGAATATGAGATTTCACAATTATTGTTGGACTGAAATTTAATGGTTGTATTCGTATGTTAGGGCCGTTACTTCAAACCGCGGTCATCGTTTGGTTGTCTGATTGTATCTGTGGAATTTCGATTAAGGTAAGTAATCTTACTATTGGAACTGCCCATGGGCCAGACTTTAGTTGTATGCTAGCATGATAAATGTATGTTATGGAAAAATGTTAGCATGATAAATTGATAGTATGATATGAATCAAAGTATTTTTGGCACGAGATCTGAATTATTTAAATATGCACATAGACACTTGAATGCTAGTATGAGATGGTATGTGCTTCCATATGATTGTATTTGATCTGGTGATGCTGAGGTATACATATGTTATAAAACTATGATGTTAAGGTATGCATGTATGTTGTAGAACCATGCTATTGAGGTATATGTGTATGTGGTAGAGCCATGGTATTGAGGATTATATGTAAGTCATAGATTCGTACGGTGATGATTTTGATGTTGAGACTGTGTGAATGTCCTTACTGATTAGTTAGATGCCCATTAGATTTTATGTTTCCTTCGGGATTCACCAGTTTGTGTTTCCTTTGGGTTTCACCAGTTTGTGTTTCCTTCGGGATTCACCAGTTTGTGTTTCCTTTGGGATTCATCAGTTTGTGTTTCCTTCGGGATTCATCAGTTTGTGTTTCCTTCGGGATTCACCAGTTTGTGTTTCCTTCGAGATTCACCAGTTTGTGTCTCCTTCAGGATTCACCAGTTTGTGTCGCCTTCGGGATTCACCAGAGGTAGTGGGCATACTTAACTGTAGTAGGATAGGACTCAGTCTCCTTCTTGTTTCATGTGTATATGTGCCAAAGGTGGGTATCTAGAGGACATAGATCTTCAGCCTGACCCAGTAGTGGGGTTACTTACTGAGTATTTCATACTCATTCTTTCTCATGTTGTTGTTTCAGGTAAGGGTAGAGATGCGCCAACGATGGACAAGCGGAATTCATGATCGAGCCACTGGGACTAGTTTTTATGCTTCCGCATAATGAGATTTAGAGTTCTTTTTATGTTTTTCTTAATGTTAGTTTTGACGTTTGAAACTTGTTAGTGATAATTGTTTTTTTTTTCATATTTATTTATTTACCTTTATTATTTATGGGTACCCTATTCTTGTTTTTAACGTTTGCATTTAATAAAGAACTTTTGAACTTCCTTATCTATTTAGCATTTATTTCAACATAAAGGAGTGTCGTTTTAAGTTCCATGCATGCATGTATTTTAGTAACGGCCAAACTTAAGTCCTAGGGGGTCGGGTCGTTACAATTGGTATCAGTGCCCATGTTTTGGGTTCTGTAGACTAACTTACTACGTAAGTCTAGATAGTCCTTGTGGCCCAGTAACGGATTCCTCGTCATCGCCAGGTACGTTCTACTAATGAAAGTTTCAATGCATATATAAGAACAGTGATGTAGTGTTTTAAATGCATGATGTCTGAGAAAGACCCAGAAATAGTTAGTTAACGTACGAATTTATGACAGGACATGGCACCTAAACCTAGAACAAGAAAAACAGTTAGAGAAGAAATGCAAGTAGAGAGAGCTGGGAGTAGCCAGACTGCTCCGACAACCCCAATTCCGCCTGTGACCCAAGTTGATGAAAAGGCAATGGAAGCCAAAATTAGTGAAGCTATTGCAACCGCTCTAATGGGAAAGTTGCAGGAACTGATCGTAGCACGATGGCAGGACAACCTGCCCAGACCCAGCCTCAGGATGAACCAGTGCCACCCGAGCTGTTACGACAGACTCGACCACAGGACAGAGACATGCAAGGCCTGTCTCTTGAGGCTAAACATCTAAGGGATTTCCGGAAGTATGACCTTCGCCCCTTTGATGGATCGTTGGGGGACCCCATCAACGCAGAGATGTGGCTGTCATCTATTGAGACAATATTCCATTTTATGGGGTGCCCAGAAGAGCACAAGCTTCAATGCCCAGTCTTCATGCTGACTAGTAACGTGAAAATCTGGTGGCGTTTAGTAGAAAAGATGATTGATATTGGTGGTGAACTTGCAACCTGGGAGCAGTTCAAGGAATGCTTTTATGAGAAGTACTCATCGGCCAACACCCGATACAATAAACAGGCAGGATTCTTGAAATTGAGGCAGGGAGTTATGTCGGTGGAGGAATACGAGCAAGAATTCGATAAGCTGTCTCGCTTTGCTCCTGAACTAGTAGCCACCGAGGCAGTGAGGACCGAGAGATTTATCCAGGGCCTGAGGAGCGGACTACGAGGTATGGTGCATGCCTTGGATCTCAAGACATATGCTGCGACACTACGGGCTGCCGTGAGGATTGATGCCGACTCTCAGATGGGAGAGGAATACAGGTCACTCGGGATTGAGACCTCCGCAGGGCAGAAAAGGAAGGCTGAGCACAGGGCTTCTGAACATCAGTGGAGAAGCCAGAACACAGTGAATGCTCCACGTCAGTGGGGACAACAAGGTTCCCAGGCTGTGATTGGCAGGGAGGATAGGTCGATATGTACCACTTGTGATAAGCAACACTGAAGGCGTTGTCTAGCTGACTCTGGGATTTATTTTCGATGTGGCCAGAAGGGGCATATGTCAGATAGATGCCCGAGGAGGAATGCGCCTGAGCACAGGGGCCAGCTCGTATGTTCATTCCAGGGAGGCCCCAGCCGCCAGCAACAGCAGGGGAGGGTATTTTCTACCACTGGGTGTGAGGCCGAGAAGTCAGGCACCGTGGTGACAGGTACACTTCCCATTTTGGGACACCATGTCCTTGTTTTATTTGACTCTGGCTCTTCGCACTCGTTTATATCTGCTGTATTTATGAGGCATGCCATGTTAGACTCAGAACCTTTTCCATTTGCATTGTCCATTTCCACTTCATCAAGAAAGATCATGTTAGCTATAGAAAAGATAAAAGCATGTCAGTTAGAGGTAGCTAATCACACATTAGATGTAACCCTGATAATTTTAGATAAGCGTGATTTTGATGTTATATTGGGCATGGATTGGTTAGCTGCTAATCATGCCAGCATAGATTGCTCCCGTAAGGAGGTCATCTTTAACCCTCCTATAGGAGCCAGTTTTAAGTTTAAAGGGGTTGGGACCATAGTCCTACCCAAAGTGATATCCGCATTGAACGCCAATAGACTATTCGACCAAGGAGCCTGGGGCTTTATGGCCCGAGTGGTGGACACTAGAGAGAATGAAGTCACCTTGACTTCGAAGCCAATAGTGAGGGATTTTCCAGACGTGTTTCCTTTGGGATTCACTAGTTTTTGTTTCCTTTGGGATTCACCAGTTTGTGTCTCCTTCGGGATTCACCAGAGGTAGTGGGAATACTTAACTACAGTAGGATAGGACTCAAACTTCTTCTTGTTTCATGTGTATATGTGCCAAAGGTGGGTGTCTAGAGGACATAGATCCCCAGCCTGACCCCAGTAGTGGAGTTACTTATTGAGTATTTCATACTCATTCTTTCTCATGTTGTTGTTTCAGGTAAGGTAGAGATGCACTGGTGATGGACAAACGAAATTCGTGATCGAGCCACTGAGACTAGTTTTTACGCTTCCGCATAATGAGATTTAGAGTTCTTTTTATGTTTTTCTTAATGTTAGTTTTGACGTTTGAAACTTGTTAGTGAGAATTTTTTTTTTTCATATTTATTTATTTACCTTTATGATTTAAGGGTACCCTATTCTTGTTTTTAACGTTTGCATTTAATAAAGAACTTTTGAACTTCCTTATCTATTTAGCATTTATTTCAACATAAAGGAGTCTCGTTTTAAGTGCCATGCATGTATGTATTTTAGTAACGGCCTAACTTAAGTCCTAGGGGGTCGGGTCGTTACAACAAGAGTGCGTAAACCTTAAGCAAGGTATCCAAGCTCAAAGTTCATTCTAGTTAGTAAAGATGGAGAGCCAGAGAACTATTAAGAGGTCTCGGCTCATGATGAAAAAAACCAGTGGCTCGATGCAATGAAGGAGGAGATAAATTCCCTAGAAAATAATGGAACTTATGAACTAGTGAAGCCTCCAAAGCGCAAGATTATTGTAAAACATATGGGCTTTCAAGTACAAGAAGGTGTTGGGATTGGTGTCCTAAATCTCTTGTAATCTCGTAGTTTGTAAACTTTGTATAAACATATTGTTGTTAATCAAATTAGTGTTATTTTATAAGCATATACTCAATCCAATAAACTAAGATACGAGGTTATTTCATGTAATTTAAACAAGTTTGTAGAGACATACAAGTGGATCTTGTTTAAATAATCGGTCTGCAATAGATGAATAAGGCTGGGTACCTTATCCTGGTGACACTACGGATACGTCCCGCTTTAGGTGTTATAAGTATTGTAAAGTGCTACAAATGATCTGATCCTGATCATTCACGTGGAGACATGCGAGCGGGGGTATCCTATACAAAGAGTTTGTATAAGACCCTACCACGAAATGATTAGTCTCTTTATATAGCACCGTTAATAATAGAAACTTACATTTCACTAGGATGACCATAGGTGACATGACCTAAATCCCGAGTGAGTTGTTAACTCCTGCTCGTAAAGGTGGTTCTTTGATTTGTATGAGTGAGAGTGGCCAGATTGCCAACTTAACAAGTCTACTATTTTGGGGATTCATTTGAATGGGGAGCTGGGAACACAACTACATAGGATGGAATTCACTTCTTCCCCAATGCAGGGGTACGTAGATAAATTATTCCCTTAAGGATTGATTCCGGGTCTTGAACATAGTGACCACACCCTTTCCTGGCCCGAGAGAGACTTGTTTATAGTGGGACTATGACTTATTGTTCATTAGAGGGATCAATTGTACTTAAGGAGTTAGATGTAACTACAAAGATAAAATGGTAATTTTAGCCCAATTGTACTTACGAGCAATTTGTGAAGGATCATCGCATTGTTGATTGGTTATATCTAATGGACACAAAAATTTATCTGTAGTGCGAAGAGTGTAATTGTCGATCTTTAATGGACTGACCGACAGTTAACAGATGTTTGGTAATTTAATTAAAGAGTTCAATTAATTATTCGAGAACCATTGGAGCTTTAATCTACAGGTCCATAAGGTCCCCTTTGTAGCTCAACAGAGATTTAATTGATAATTAATTTTGGATTAATTTAAAATGTTCAAATTAATTGAGAGAATTAATTATATATGATGTCATTAATTCTATGATTATATGTGATATAATTAATATAATGTATTTGATACATTATATTTTAAGGTATTATGAGAGGAATTTGAATATGATTCAAATACTAATTATATGAATGAGATTCATGTAATTAAATATAAATATGATTATATTGAGAGGAATTAAATATTTGGATATGATCTAAATATCAATTATACAGATGAGATTCGTATAAGTGATTTAATATAAATGTGATTTATATTAAATACCATGTATTGTTAAGAGAAAATAAAATCTATAGGATGTTGTATTTGATGCAATATAAAACTATAGGCTATATGTTACATTTGATATAACATATAGTATATATATATATATTATTAATTTAATTGAAATTAATTAAAGGGATGGAGTTACAACTCCCTCCCCCCATTCTCTCAATTATTATACATGGGATTCAAGTAGTTGGAAATTAATCTTCTTCCTTATTTCCCCCTGTGAGAAAAGTTCTCTCTGAAAATTTACAGAGAAGAAAAGTTCTTCTCTTCCTTCCCCTCTCCTCCTCTCCATCTCATTCCCTCTTCCAAGGATTCAAGCAAAGCCCACAACTCTTTCTTGAATCCTCTTTATCTCAAGAGAATACAAAGGGTTCTCAAGTGGTGGTGTCCCTCTTGAAGAAGGAGACCCGCGTGGAGAAGGTGTTCCATTCGTGGCTTGTACGAAGGAATTCTTGAAGAAAGGATTATTTAAAGGTAAGGGTTTCTGAAACTTTAAGTATTTTATTTAAAGCATGTTGTAATTTAAGAAAATGCATATCTTGTTCTTATTTACCGTAAAACTTATATTCAATGAAAAATGGAAATTGGGTCGATCTTGCTTCCACTCAAAGGATATTTTTGGAAAATTTCCTTCAATTGGTATCAGAGCCAGGTTGTCGGCTTTCTGACCCCAAATTCCATTCTTTTCCGTTGAATCGATTTTATAGTAATGATAGGTTTTATATATTCTGTATTCAGTTTCATGTGATGAATGGTGATGAATGTGGTTTTGTTGATGGATGTTTCGGGATGGGATACTTAGTTTTAAGGCTTTCTTTTTTTTTTTTTTCAAATTTTATTTGTAAAGGCCCCTGCATTTTTGGGCATTAATCTTGCTATAGAGTATGTAATTCATAAGTTTGAGTCGCTCAACTGTTCCCGGAGATCTTCAAAGAAGAGTTGTAGAGCACTGTTTCGATGAAGAAGAAGAAGCAGTTCTACAAGATCGTGTATCTTTTGCTAAACGATCTTGTAGCTTTTGCTATACGATTATGTAGCCTTTGCTACAAGATCACGCATCCATTTTGCTACACAATTTTTGCAAAGAGTTTGCTGAAGGGTGGTTCGGTTCGAGCTGTTTAAGGTCTGGTTCACCTATTTCGAACCAGATGACTCAAGATTATGTAATAGTGAGTCTTTAAATTTTCTTTTAGGTGTCCTATCCCAGTCCATTATCTATTTGTTTTAAAATATACATATGATGCATGTTTTTTCTTATATGTCATGTTGTATGTCATATAGAATCAAAATCTACCATAGGTTATGCATTTAATTTCATGCATCATTTATATTATAAGTGTTATAATATATGTATATGCATGATTTAATTTTATAGCAGGCTCATGCATCATATAATATAAGTGTTATACTATATGCTTGCATGCATAAATAACATAGCCATACATCATTTATATTATAATCGTTATAATATTTAGTTTGAATGTATGCATGTGATGTTATTTAATTTCATTACTTTGATATATATAAGTGTTATGTATATGTAGTAATGAAATGAACATTTCATGATGCATGACATTACTTTAGGTAATCTTATAAACGTTATAACTTTATAAAGTATGCCAATTAATGCAATGTAGGTTTTAATTTGTTTCATTTACTTTATAAGAGTCATAAATAAATGAAATTAGAAATTAAAATCAATAACTAAGTGTTGCATGCAAACATAGGTGAATCATTTTTTAAAATAGTTTTAAAATATGGTTCACATAGACCTAAGTTCACAAATTTCTAATGAGATTAGAAATTAGATTAATCTTTTTTAATAGGTTTAATAGGATTAAATTGATTTCAAGAAAAGATTAAATTTGTAGCAAATATATCTATAAGGGACCTTTTATCTAAGGCGGGTTCTGGCTAGGCTGGGATACTTAAGATGACTGAAATGGAACACCCCTACCTGAGAACCTACCTAGAAAGATGAATTAGATATATTTACTACAAGCATGCAATTGTTGATTAACATTTGTTAAAGTGTTTAATGAATATTAATCAAAATGGTCTAACTTTCCAAAGTAAATGATACTTTTTGGCAAACTTAAACAATCACTTAGTAAAAATAATTAGCCGTATTTTTCTTAAGTAAATTAAACCCTAGATTGTTAAAATACTCAGTGGGAGGAAAAGATGTATATGATACGTCATTTTTTCACTCACGTTTCTCCCATAATATTCACACTGTGAGACTCATGCTTGACCTTGAGGCATCCTGAGAGCGTCCCCCTTCGGATGGTGTTTGCATGGGTTAATATTAAGGTGAATTGAAAGAGTATTTATAGTAAGTGAGAGAGGGATATATGTCAACATGTTCTATGGTCTCTTTCATTGGTTTGTACCGTGAGACCTTCTTGCATGGCCTCGAGGTGCCTTGGGAGCATCCCCCTTTGGATTGTTTGTGCAGTAGGTCAATATCAAGGCGAACTCTAGAAATGGATAGAATCACTTTAGTTTTTGCCCTAATCGGTTTTTCCCTTCGCTTGGCTCATTGGGATGAAACTCTAGGATCTAAAATGAAGAGTCATACTTAGGGGAAAATATTAAGCAAGTTAATGATTTCTTGACCAAATAAATGATGACTGATCGTTTTAGGAATAAGAGTTATTCTAGTGTAATCATTGGTTGAGAGTGTCTCAATTCAGTGAAGGGACAACTGGCTACCTTATATGGATTTTTATCCTAAATCACTGAAGTGTCATTGCAAAATTAGATGTTAAATGAAGCTCATTTAGATTTTGCTAAAACTGATTGGATTTTTTTTAAAGAGTTATGCTAAAATCTAATGTAGATCAATGTGTTTATTTTTCAGCAAATATGTCAAATAGTGTTTTTTCGTTAGTTGCCTTTTCTAGTTTGACCGATTTCAATTACACGACGTGGAAAGAATCCATTAAAACTTTTTTTTGTAGTAAACGACCTCGAAATTTTCATGACTGAGGATTGTTCTCAAGTCTCAACCCCTGATGCACCACGAAATGTTCGTAATGCATATGAGGTGTGGACAAAGGCTAATTCGAATGCCTGAGTTCACATTTTGGCAAGCATATCTGATGCATTGACCAAAAGGTTTGAGAACATGGTCATTGCACATGAGACCATGGAATCAATGCGAGAATTATTTGAACAAAAATTCTCACGATTCGAGCAAAAAGGGATTGATAACAATGATACCAGTAGTGTCAGTTCCCAAGGTAATCTCTAGTCCATATTGAATGTCATGGGACTAACATAAAACGCAATTGTTGCCAACTCTGATGAAGTTCATCAACGAAAATTGTCCTCTAAAATGAAACTTGGAGTTTATGATTTTGGTTCTGGAGCTGATCCCACTACTATTCAGAAAAGGAAGAACTCCAAAGAAAATAAATATGATTTATTTGTCTTGGGGACGTGCTTAGTAGAGAATAATGATTATGCCTGGATAGTTGATTTAGAAGCTACTAACCACGTATGTTCTTCCCATCAAGGATTTAATTCCTGGAAACAATTGGAAGCTGGAGAGATGACTCTTAGAGTCAATACTGGTGAGGTCATTTCAGCTGTTGTTGTAGACAAGCTTAAGTTATTTTTGGACAAGAAATGATATATGTTATTAGATAACGTATATGTAGTTCCTCATATCAAGAGGAACCTGATTTATGTTTCCTGTCTAATTGAATAAAAATATTCCATATCCTTCTATGAGAATAAAGTTTTTATTTTTAAGAATGGAATGGAGTTAGGTTTTTGTTCATGGAAAATAACTTATATGTATTAAGGCCATTAGTCATAAAAGCTGTGCTCAATACTGAAATGTTCAAAACAGCAACAACTGTAAAAATACCGAGAATTTCTCCTAAAGAAAATTCCCATCTTTGGCATCTAAGATTAGGTTACATTAATCTCAATAGGATTGAGAGGTTGGTTAAAAGTGGAATTCTAAATGGTTTAGAAGAAAACTCTTTACCAGTATGTGAATCTGCCTTGAAGGCAAAATGATCAAACGACCTTTTACTGGAAAAGATTATAGAGCCAAAGAAACCTTGGAGTTGATACAATATTTCATCTCTTTCATAGATTATTATTCTAGATTTGGGTATCTATACCTAATGCAACATAAGTTTGAAGCTCTTAAAGGGTTTAAGGAGTACAAGACTGAAGTTGAAAACTTGTTAGGTGATAAAAAAACTACGATCTGATCGTGGTGGAGAGTATATGGACTTAAGATTCTAAAACTATATGATAGAACATGGAATCACATTCCAACTCTCAGCCCCAGGTACACTTCAATAGAATGGTGTATTAAAAAGGAGAAACAGAACCCTGTTGGACACGGTTCGGTTTATGATGAGTTATGCTCATCTTTTTTACTCATTTTGGGGATATGCAGTAGAGATTGCAGTTTATATTTTGAACAACGTTCCCTCAAAGAGTGTTTCTGAAACACCTTTTGAGTTATGGAGAGGTTATAATGGTAGTTTATGCCACTTCAGAATTTAGGGATGTCCAGCCCATGTGCTAATGGCAAACCCCAAAAAGTTGGAACCTCATTCAAAAAACCCCACTATAGGATAAGCATGTGGCATTCATTTGTTATATGTTATAAGTGTTATAATGTAATAGTATGCATGCTTAGATATTCATAATTTAATATAAGTGTTATATTAAAGCATGAATTTTTATTAAGGAAGCATGTTATAGATGAATGTTCTAGAGTTTTATAACTGTTATAAAATAACCTAAACGTTTAAAATCTATAACAAAGATAAATTGCATGCTCACCTAGGGTTAACCAGTGCAATTCAATCAATTTTTTTTATGAGTTAAAATAGGTCGATTACTTGTAAAACAAGAGTTGTTTACTTACCCAAGGAGATCTTGTCTAAAGTTGGGAGTACTTAAGTTGATGGTTTATGGAACACCTCCTACCTGGAGACCAAACTCGCGTATAAGTCAATAACCCTAGTTTTATGAGCATGCGTGAGTGGTGTAAAGTAATAAAATTGGTTTATCACATAGACATCATAGGTTAAATCCCAGTATAAGAGTTATACTAAGAAAAATTACCTAGACTTAAGTTGTATGAAATTAGCCGGTTGATAACCAAGTCATTACCCAATTTTATAAAATAGAACACTTTAGTGGGAGATTAATAATATATGAGATATATTATTTCTGGCTCTCACGTCCCTAAAAGTTCACTCCGTGAGATCCATGCTCGGCTTTGAGTTGCTATTTGAGCAACCTTTCTTCGGAAAGTGTTTGCATGAGTCAATATCAAGGTGAATTGTAAGTGGATGAAGGGTGTATGTCAACACGTCCTACGGTCTCTTCCATTAGGTCACACTGTGAGATTTCTATGTTGCGCGTGCTGTTGTTTTTTTTGGTGAAAATAGCTAGTTGTTAACCACGATGATCCCTTCGAAGGGTTGTAACATAGGATTCGAAAGACCGTGAACTCCAGAAATGGATGGAGTTACTTAGGTCCATTTTCAAACAATTGTTTCTCCTTCGAGGGCTTGTTTAATTCCAATCTCTGTAAATAAAAAATGGCAGGTTTACACTTACAGGACCTACTAAGTGTAGTAAAGTTCTTGACAAAATAAACGGTAAATAAGTACTATAAGTGTTGGGTTGTATGTCCTAAAACTCGCAGTTTGTAATGTTAAACGTATTCTATTATCAATAAAGATGTTATTGACGTTTATTCAATAAAACTATTATTGAATATGTGAATTGCACTTGTAAAGTCTAAATCCAATAAACTAAAGATCCATGACTATTATATGAATACATGAACTTTATGTGGAGACATAAGAGTGGATCAAGTTCAGTAAATAGCCAAAACGGTCTATAGTATACGAATAAGGCTGGGTACCTTATTCTGGTAACACTATCGAATGCGGCTCACTCTGTAATTGTTACAATTTTTTTTTTAAGTGCTACAAACGAAGGATCCTGATTCATTCATGTATTGACATGAGGAGTGGGGGCATCTTATGTAATGAGTTTGCATAAGGTCAGACTAAGAATTAAGTCACTCTTACTTTATAACGTTGTTTACTGTTTAAGACTAACTATTTCAATACGATGACCTAGGTAACTTTTGTAGGATTTTATCCTAAAACTTGTAGATAGTAAATGTAACTTTTGACTGTTCATTAATAAATTATTATTGATGTTTTTCAATAAACTGTTATTGTTTATAATATATTAATCATGCCTAAATAACTCTAACCAATAAACTAATATCCTGGGTTGTTGTATGAGTCTTGAGCTGTATGTGGAGACATATGGAGATCACTGTTCAAGATACAACGTAAAGGGTCTATAGGGTAGGGATTGTTGGGATTTATGTCCTAAAATTGGTGGTTTGTAAACATTAGAACTTATTCAGAGAATTCGATAAAGTTGTTGTTGAATATATTATTTTTTAGAAATCCAATAAACCTAAGTCCCTTGACTATTATATGAGTAGTTGAACTTTATGTGGAGACATACAAGTGGATCAAATTCGAGTAAATAGTCAAAATGATCTATAATATATGAATAAGATTGGGTACCTTATTCTGGTAACACTATTGGATGCAACCTACTCTGTAGTTGTTACAAAGTGTTGTCAAGTGCTACATCTGAAGTGATCCTAATTCGTGCATGTTGAGACATGAGAAGTGGGGTGTCCTGTGAAAATGAGTTTTGTGCAAGATCGGACCATGAAACATGTCACTTTTACTTTATAACATTATTTACTGTTTAAGACTGACTATTTCAAAGCGATGACCTAGGTAACTTAACCTCTTGAGCTAACTATGAACTCATGTTTGTTTTATCCTTTGATCTGCAAACGGTGAGAGTAGACCAACTACCTTTGCTTAATAAGCTTACCATTTTGGGGATAAGACTAGATGAATAGCTGGAAACATAGGGTGCAAGAGGGAATTCACTCCTACCCGATTAGGGTTAGTAGAGAGGTTGTTCCCTTCAAGTGTTGATTTTGGGTCTTGAACAAGAGGCATCACCCTCTCATTGGCCTGAAAGGGATTTGATTTGTTGATTGTATCATAAATCAATTGTTCATTAGGGGATTAGTGGAACTTAAGGAACACGAGGTAATTTCGGGGGTAAAACAGAGATTCGACCCAACCGTTATTACGAGCAACCTGTGAAGGGTTAACTTACTAATCATAGTTATATCGAGGGTACATAATATATCTATAGTGAGGGGAGTTTAGCTATGGGCTTTAGTGGAATCACCCATTAGTTAATGAATGAGGGTTAGATCGGTCTAATAAGTTTAGCTGATTAATCTCGAATTGTTGGAACCCATGATCTATAGGTCCGCGAGGTCCTCCTACTAGCTCGTAAATGGATAAGCTTTAGGGTAGCTTGAGAAATTAATTTGAAACGTTCAAATTAAACGGAACAAGAGAATAAATATTTAAATATGATTTAAATATATGAAGATGATTATTGTACAACAATTAATTTAATATTTGATGTTAAATTAATTAATTTTTAAATTAATTTAAGAAAATCAATTTTGAATTAAAATGGTTTAAAATCATTTTTTGTTTTAAAAAGAAAATGGAAAAACGATCTGCATGGTTGCACAAAATGGAAAATGAATTTTCTCCATTACCATCATCTTTATGCTCACACAAAAACATTATCTTCTCTACTTTTATTCTCCAAGCATGAGCTGCAAGCCATGCACTCTATCTCTTTGCATGTTCATCTAAATATATAAAGAAGATTGGAGTTGTTGGAGAAGGGGGAAAATATAGAATTTTGAGAGAAAATTTTCTGAAGAAGAAATTGTCTTCTTCAGTCGGGCTGCTGTGAGCTTTTCTTGTTTCTTCACATCTTCAAGCTGTTCTTGAGTCCCACAACTCTGCCTAAAACTCCAAAAGCATAGTAGAGAAGGCTTTGAGGTAGTTCACGGTGATATCAAGTGAAGACAGCAGCTGTACAATTGTTTTCTTGGAGAGTTCATCAAAGGTATGTTCTGAAAACCCACATTTTAAGAGAGCATGCTTTAGTTTTGCCAAAATTAGTAAATTAGAATGCTTATGGATCCTTGATACTTCCGCTGCATGTTGTTTAACTCTTACAATTGGTATTAGAGCATCTTTTAAGATTTCAATTCGGTTTAATTTTGGCAAGGTGAGTGTTTTTTCATGAGATATATCTGATGTACTGCTATGGTTTTCTCTGTTTTGATATTTTAATTATCTTTAATTTCTCAATTAAATTTTTAATTGGCTCTTGTTTGATGAGAATTTATGTGTTAGCAAGAGTCTATAATTTATTTGGAGTCATTAAAGTTGAAATTAAGATGTAATTGAAGAAACAAGTGAAGAAGGTCGAACTGCTATTCTAGATTTTTCAGCTTCTGCTTAAATTTGTTGCTGAGGTCCAGTTGCTAAACGATCATTTAGCTCTAGAAGTTACACAATGTGAATGGGGGTATCCTATGCAATGAGATTGTATAAGAACAGACTGCGAAATAGTAACTCCTAGCTATAACACCGTCGACTAGTTAGGTTTCTATTTCACTAGGATGACCTAGGCAACTTAGTCTCAATCCTGAGTGAGTTATGAACTCCTGTTCACGAGGGACTATCCTTTTTATTTGTATGGGTGACAGTGGCTGGCTCGCTGACTCAATAAGCCTATCATTTTGGGGACAAAACCGAGTGGACAGCTGGAAACGTAATTTCATAAGATGGAGTTCACTCCTTTCCTGCTTTAGGAAAGTAGATGAGTGTTCCCTTAAATGGTGTTTCGGGGTCTTGAACATAGGGCCCTGCCCTCTCATTGGTTCGTGAAAGATTTCTGTTTATTGGTTGGACCACAAACAGGTTGTTCATTAGAGGAGCACTGATACTTAAGGATGTAGAAGTAGCCTAGGGGTAAAATGGTAATTTGACCCAGTTGGTGTTACGAACACTCGTGAAGGACTAACTTACTGTTATTGGTCTATGTCTATGGACACAAAAATATATCTACAGTGAGAATAGTGCAACTGTGAGTCTATAGTAGAGTGTACCCACAGTTAACGAATATTGATTAACTTGGTTAATGAGTTTAGCCAATCAATCTCATATCGTTAGAGCTTCTGATCTGTAGGTTCATTTAGTCCCACTGGTAGCTTGAAAAAGGGTATTGAGGAAATTAAAGTAATTTGAATTGTTCAAATTAACTAAGGGAAAATAATATAATGTATGTTGATACATTATAATATAAAGTTTATAATTTAATTAAACTTTATGATATAAATTTATTTTTGAATTTGATTTAAAAATTGATTTATGGGAGAATTAAATATTTGAAGGATTTCAAATATTAAATGTAATATGAATTAATTTCATATTAAAACTATAGGTTAAAAATAATTCGCATAAGATACACATTAAAACTATAGATTATATGAGAGAAAGATAATTGAATGTGATTCAATTATAAGGTTAAATTAAATATGTGATATTTAATTTAATGATTAATTGGAGAATTAATTATTTTAATTTAATTACATTTAATTAAATATGATTTGATTAAATTAATTGAACTGAAACTATAGGTTATATGAGAGAGATGTATTAGAATATGATTCTAATACACATTTAATTAAATATAGGAGGCATTTAATTATTATTAATTAATTTGATTAATTAATAATGATTTAATTTAAATTTTAATAAATTAAATTAGATTTAATTTATTTAGTTAAATTAAATATATTTATTATTATTTGATTAATTAAAATGAATTAAAATTAGATTTATTTATTTATTTAATAATAATAATAAATAAATAAAATTGGGGGAGTTACGAAATTTATGGAGAGAGGGAGTCTTTTCCCTGATTTTCCCCTCTCCCTCTCACTCTGAGTTAACGAAAAAAAAAAACTTTTTTTTCTCAAAAAGTTTTTTTTTCTCTCAATTTTTTTTTCTATTCTCCCTTACTCCCAAATCAAGAAAAGGGGATCCCACCATCCCGCCTCGGCTTCAGTAGACTCAATAGAGGAGTATTGTGTTTATTTGTCAGAGGAATTTCACCAACACGTTTAAAGGTATGGAATTCTTTCTTTTTTAATATTTGAAAGTACATGTTTAGTCTATGTTTGTTTTCCAATGCAATGTCCGTTTGATATTAAAACTAGAGTTAGGTCTAAAATTCTTCGCTGTGTGGGGATTTATTCCCTACAACTTGGTCTTAATCTTGAACTAATTATGAACTCCTGTTTATTCGAGATTATCCTTAAATTTGCATGGGTGAGGGTTGGCTCAACAGCGCCGGCTCAATAAGCCTCCCATTTCAGGGACAAGACCGGGTAGATAGCTGGGACATACGGTGCAAGACGGAATTCACTCCTACCCACTTTTAGAGATAGTAGATGTTGGGGATGTCTTAAAACTCGCAGTTCGTAATTCATGTTAAACATTCTATTTTATCAATAAAAAATTATCCAGTATTTTATTCAATAAAATTGTTGATATTTCATTCTATTAAAAAAATCCAATAAACAAATCTATGGCTATAGTATGAATACTTAAACTCCATGGAAATAGTCACTTTTCTTTATAACGACCATTTTACTGTTAAAACTAACTATTTCATACTAAAATAACCTTGAATAACTTGATTTTAATCTTGAGCTAACCATGAACTCCTGTTTATTTAGGGTTATCCTTTGATTTGTATAGGTGATAGTAGTCCAACAACACTGCTTAATAAGCCTCCTATTTTGGGGATAAGACCGGATAGATAGCTGGGGACATAGCCTTGTAGATAGAATTCACTCCTACCCATCTTAGGGTTAGTAAATGAGTTGTTCTCTTAAGTGTTGATTCCTGGTCTTGAATGATGGGGCCCTACCTTCTCTTGATAGAGAGGGATGTGATTCATAAGTAGTATTGTGAATCAGTTGTTTAATAGAGGGTCGATGGGAGCTTAAGAAACAAGATACATTTACAGGGGTAAAATGACAATTTTGACTTAGCTGTAAATACGAACGACCTGTGAAGGATCGACTTACCGATTATGGTTAAAATGGACAGAAATATATTTATAGTGAGGAGGGTGCAACTATCGAGTTATAGTGGTATGTCTTGATAGTTAACGAATAATGATTAATTCGGTTTTAAAGAGTTTAACTAATTGATTACAAATCGTTGAAGTTCATGATCTGTAGGTCCATTAGGTCCCTCTACTAGCTCATAAATTGGATAATAAATTGAGTATTAATAGATGAAATTAGGGTTATCAATTTGAAATGTTCAAATTCAATTTAGGGTTTCAATTAATTCTATACGATACAATTGAAACGTTTAATTTTATCGAAAATTAAACGAAATTAGAGAATCAATTAATATTTAAATTATGATTTAAATATTAATAATATGAAATCGAATCATATTGGTGGAATTGGTATTTTATTAATTTAATATTAAGATATTAAATTAATAATAATTTAATATAATTAAAAGGTTTAATTAAAAATTGAATTTAGTTTTATTTAAATTAATTATTTTAAATTAATTTTATAAAATTAAATTATTTAAATAATTTTTTTTTATTTAAAATAAGAAAATTAATTTGAAAAAATTGATTAATTGAGTTAGTGGAATTTTTGGAAAAGTCCACTGAACTCATTTGGGTATTTTATCACCCAATTCCACTTACCTCTTCAATTAAAACCCCAATAGAAGCTGTCCTACATGCAGACATCTCCATGCATGAAATTGGTTTATAAATTGAACCTTCATGCTGAGATTTGAGAGAGATCTCTGAGTTTTTGAAACTGATATTTTGCTGGTTTGAAAACCCTCCAAACCCACCTAAGTTCATCCAAAATTCAGCTCAATTTGGGTGTTTCCACCACACATTTCTTCTTGAGTTTAGTAGAGAAGATCTTGGTGGTGGTCTACTTGAAGATTCAAGCTCAAATTCGTGGATATCCAGCTGAATTCGTGGAGAATTCTTCAAAGGTAATGTATAGCACAAACCCTTTTATGAACTTTACTTATGTAGCATATTTAAAACTTAAATTAAGTGTAATTAGAGTTCTTATTGATTATGAACTCTTCCATTGCATGTTATATTACTCCTTTAGTAGAGAAGTTTTTTCCTTAACTGCTGACTCCGGGTGTTGAACAAGGGGCCCCACCCTTTCATTGGCTCAAGAGGGACTCGGTTTAGTGATTGGATCACAAACTAATTGTTCGTTAGAGGATCAGTGGGACTTAAGAAGCAAGATATAATCTCGGGGTAAAACAACTTTTGAACCCGTCGTTATTACGAACAACCTGTGAAGGGTTGACTTACTAATCGTGGTTATATCGAGTGGACATAATATACCTATAGTGAGAGAAGGCAACTACTAGGCTTTAGTGGAGTGACTCGGTAGTTAATGAACGGTGGTTAATTAGGTTAAAGGTTTTAGCCAGTTAATCGCAGATCATTGAAGTCCATGATCTGTAGATCTACAAGGTCCCCCTACTAGCTCATATCGAACTAAACCTTAGAACAGTGGGATGAACGAATTTGAAGTGTTCAAATTCGGTTTTTGAGAAAAACGTTAAATATATACGATATATTTAACCTAATGTTTAATTGTGAATTAAACATAAAGAGAGAGAAAATAAGAGATATTTAAATAAGATTTAAATATCAAGATTATGAATAGTTATTCATATAAATTGAGATAAGTGATGGATTTAATATTAAATTAAATTAATTAAATTATTTAATATGAATTTAATTTTAAAATTGATTATTAGAATTAATTTTGAAATTAAATAGATTTGGTGAAAATTGCATTAAAAGTCAATTTGTTGACTAAGTAAAAAATGCAATGGAAGTCAAATTATTGACTTTTGATTTTTGAAATTCAAAAAGTCAAATTTATTGACTTTGGACTTTGAGAGTCAAACTTTGACATAGTTAGTGGAAAGATCCAACATTTGTGAGTGAAAAATGCCAACTTTTGCATGGCTAAGTGTTATCTTCATTTGAAGACGCTTGTCCCACTAAATCCCACTTTTTTGAGTTAATGGATTTTTTAGTGTCAAATTCTCATCAAACTCAAAGTTACATGTTTGCATATAATGGTATTTAAAAGGGAGTGCTTAATTTGAAGAACTCTTGGCCATAGTGGGTTTAGATGAGATTATGTGATAATCTCATCTCTTTTTCTCTCAAAGCTTTAGCTTTTTTCTCTCCAAATTATTCACTCACCGGACTCCACCATCCCATTCTAAGGCCGAAGAATAGTCGGGAAGACTCTTGTGGTGGTTTAAGAACTTGATGAGATTGAAGCTAATTTGGAGAAGATTCAAAGACTACAAAGGTTGTTTTCTTTTCTCCTTTTACTTGTTTGATTCCATGCATGCTTATCTTTATAATTAATCTAATTAGAGTACATTAGATCCGTTTTTCTTCTGGTGCGAATGTGTTCGTTCCATTAATAAGGATATGAGTTATTTTGGTATTAGTATTTAGTCAAGAATATCTTGATTTAGTGAAGGAGTAGTCTGACTTTCGGTAGGGGCTATTCTGACTCACTGAAGTATCGTAGTAAAAGAATAAGGAATATGGGTACATTATTATTTGCTTAATAAATTGGATTAAAAATTAGAGTTAATCAATTCACTAATAAATTGTTTACTTTTCAGCAATGACAATATCAATTATACAGCTGCTAGTTTCAGAAAAACTTAACGGTGATAATTACGGAACTTGGAAATCAAATATCAACATGATACTAGAAATAGACGATCTCTGATTCATTTTAACGGAGGAGTGTCCTCTAACCCTTATTCCCAATGCAAATCAAATAGTTCGGGATGTGTATGACAGATGGGTCAAAGCTAATGGGAAGACTTGGGTTCATATTTTAGCTAGTATATCTGATGACTGTCTAAAATACATGAGAAGTTAGCTATTGCAAAAGATCATGGAGTCTTTGCAAGGCCTATTTGGACAACCATCCACATCTGCCATGTATGATGTAATTAAATTCGTTTACAACTGCAGAATGAAGGAAGGAACCTCCATAAGGGAACATGAATGATGGTTCACTTCAATATTGTAGAAGTGAACGAAGTTGTCATGAATAAGAATTGTCAAGTTGGATTCATCACGCAGTCTCTTTTGGAGAGCTTTTTCAATGCAAAACGAATGCTATGATAAATAAGATAGAATACAACCTGACGACTCTACTCAATGAACTCAAGATCTACGAATCTTTATTGAAAAATAAAGGTTTAGAGGTAGAAGCGAATGTTACTTCCACCTCAAAAAGGAAACTTTAGAAAGAATCATCTTCCAGGAGTAAATTTGGCCCTTCTTTCTCCAAGAATAGAGGTATTCAAAAGAAGAAGAAGGAAACTGGTAAGGGGAAGGCTTTAGCTGCACTGAAAGGGAAGAAGAAGGTAGTTGCTAAAGGAAAATATTTCCATTGCAATGAAAATGGGCGTTGGAAAAGAAATTGCACTAAATATCTTGCTGAGAAGAAAGATGAAAAAGGAGAACGAGGTAAATTTAATTTAATAATTATTGAAAAATGTATATTGAGAATGAAGATTCTGTTGGGGTTTGTGCCCTAAAGTCTCGTGTCCTGTAGTTTGTAAACAATTTTGTACGAACGCTTGTGATGTATAATATATATGATATTTACTTTACTGCTTGGCTTTGCACATTTAGATGTTTTTATTTTACCATAAACCAATAAAGGCAATATCCCTAGTTGTCTTTGTGTAACTTAAGCATGTATGTAGTGACATACAAGTGGATCATGTCTTAAGTGACAACCAAAATGGTTAGGAGGAAAACCTTATCCTGGTAACACTAAGGACATGACCCCCTTTGTGGAGTAGTTACTAGTGTTGTGACTTGTCATAGATGGGGACATGCGAGTGGGGGCGTCTTATACAAAGAGTTTGTATAAGACCTGACCTTGAAGTGTTAACGTCTCGTCATATAACTCCATTCATGACAGAGACTTCATTTCACTAGGATGACCATAGGTAACATGACCTTAATCCCGAGTGAGTTGGAAACTCTTGCCATTGAGGGCGGTCCTTTGATTTGTATGGGTACGAGTGGTCAGAGCGCTGACTCAAACTTACCACTTTAGGGATTTGTCTGATTTGGGAGCTGGGAACTCAGCTTTACAAGATGGCGTTCACTCCTTCCCCGAAGTAGAGGTAAGTAGATAGGTTGCTCTTCTAAGGGCTGATCCCGGGGCTTGAATGATGTGGCGCCACACACCTTCTCATGGCCCGAGAGGTATTCACACATAGTAGGACTATGTTGTATTGTTCATTAGAGGGATCAATGGTACTTAAGGAGTAAGATGTAACTATAGAAGCAAAACGGTAAATTGGCTAGTTGTACTTATGAGCATCTGTGAAGGGTCATCGTACTGATGATTGTTATATCCAATGGACATAAAAATATATCTATGGTAAGAAGAGTTCAACTGTTGGTCTTTAGTTTAATGCTTGGCAGTTAACGGATGGTGGATATTGTGGCTAAAGAGTTTAGTCAACTATTCACGTACAGTTGGAGCTTCGAACCATAGGTCCATAAGGTCCCCTTGGTAGTTTGGATACAAATTGAGAATCAGTTTTTGGGCCAGTTTGAAATGTTCATATTGACAAGAGGGAGTTCGATTATATATGATATAATTGAACTAGTTAATTATATATGATATAATTAACTTTATGTATGAGATACATTAATTTGGAGGAAATTGGATATAAATATGATTTATATCTAGTGGAGGAAAAATACTATGATTAATATATGATATTAATCCATAGGTTATGAATATGATGTGATTATAGTCATTGTCTATTAATTGGACGATTAAGGGGATAATAGGTCAGCGTCTCTTATATTTTCATAATAGATGAGTAAGTTGAAGAATCTATTTGAGACGCTTAAATAGCTCATGGTGTGTTAAGCGTTGGATGCGCGAACATTGTGTTAAGGAATGTCATCGCTTAGCAAAACCTGTGCCTATACGATAGTGCTTGAACGATGCAATCGCTTATCTATATGATAGTGCTGAGCGATCGTTTATCGCTTACACCCACGTGCATTATTTACTAAACGATCGTTTACATTTTCCTAAGCAATTGTTTAGCGCCCGATATTTATTAAAGATCGTATAGACGATCGCTTAACTTTTCCTACACGATCGTTTAGACGATTGCTTACCTTTTCCTACACGATCGTGTACTACACCTAAACGATCAAACATTTTGTCTATACGATATACGAGCCTATCTCCCACTTGCTTGATCGTTGTATACGATCTACCTTCCTCATTCCCTCTACCAAATCTGAACAAAGCTCACCCTTTGGATTCTCACCCACTGAGGGCTTTGAGTGGTGGTGTCGTCTCTGTTTCCTTCTGTTCGTGTGGAGACTGTTTGAGGTAAACGATTGGGATTTGCTGAGCGATAGCTTACGTTTCAGCGAAAGCGAGATTTTCTATGAAGAATAAGTCTTCAACTGATATGACCCATCCGCATGCCAGCTATAGAGGGGGTTCATTTCGGTTGTAGGTGTAACCAACCCACTATTAAAGATATGGCAGAAGGCTCATGATTGAGCACAACCGCTTTTTTCTAGAAGGAGAAGTGTTATAAGCTTTGAACTCTCGATCTCTTATTTATTGTTTCTTTGAGCATGCCAATAATTTAGCGTTATGAATGAATATTATTATGTTTGAATATATATGTGGAAATTCTGTCACAATGAATTGGAATGATCTGGTTTCGCTCGTAGGTACTTTTTAATGAGAGTTCCTTCAGATTCTACCTAGATATTGGATTCGGGGGCAACTAATCATGTTTTTTTTTTTCTTCTCAGGAAAATAGTTCCTGGAGGCAGCTTGAAATAGATGAGATTACTCTTCAGGTTGGATTAGAGGAGCGCATCTTAGCGAAAACAGTGGGGGCAGTTTAGTTAACTTTTAGAAATAGATATCTGTATTTAGAAAATGTTCTTTATGTACCTTCTTGTAGAAGAAATTTGATATCTATTTCCTGTTTGTTGGAACGTTTGTACAATGTAAATTTTAATCATAATGAAGTGTTCATTACAAAAAGAGGTGTACAAATTTATTCTGCAAACTTAGAAAGTAACTTATACAAGTTAAAACTATCTAAAGTTGAAGTTGTATATAACACAGAAATATTTAAAACGTTTGAAACTTAAAGAAAAAGGCAACACATTTCTCAAATTGCCTATCTTTGGCACTTGAGACTTGGTCACATTAATCTCAATAGGATTGAGAGATTGGTTAAAAGTGGACTTCTAAACAATTTAGAAGATAACTCTTTGCCACCGTATGAGTCATGTCTCGAAGGAAAAAATGACAAAAAGATATTGTTCGGAAAAGGTCTTCGAGCCAAAGAAAACTTTGAGCTCGTGCATTCGGAAATCTATGGACCAATGAATGTTAAAGCACGGGGAGGTTATGAATATTTCATTAGCTCTATTGATGATTATTCGAGGTAGGTTACATTTACCTAATTCATTATAAGTTAGAAGCTCTTGAAAAGTTCAAAGAATTTAAGACCGAGGTTGAAAACCAATTAGGTAAATCTATTAAGACACTTTGATTAGATCGAGGTGGGGAGTATTTGGACTTGAATCTCCAGGACTATGTGATAGAACATGGGATTTAGTCACACCTCTCTGCATCGGGAACGCCTCAGCAGAACGGTGTATCTGAACGGAGAAATAAAATCTTGTTAGATATGGTTCGGTCCATGATAAGTTATACTCAATTGCCTAATTCGTTTTGGGGGTATGCAATAGAGACTGCAACTTACATTTTGAATAACATTCCCTCTAAGAGTGTTTGAAAACCTTATGAGATTTGGATAGGGCGTAAAGCTAGTTTACGTTATTTCTGGATCTGGGGTTGCCCGACATAGGTGTTGGTGCAAAGTCCTAAGAAATTGGAACATCGTTTAAAATTATGCCTGTTTATGGGTTACCCTAAATGAACGAGAGGTGGTCATTTTTATGATCCTCAAGATGATAAGGCAACTGCTCTTTTATTTGAAGTCAGTTCCTTGGGATGAAATCGACAAACACCATATTCCTAGAGGAAGACCACATACGAGATCATAAACCTCGTAGTAAACTGGTATTAGAAGAGATTTCAAAAGATGTTACAGAAGAATCAACAAAAATTGTTGATTTGGCTCGCTCATCAATAAGAGTTATTGATAGATCAAGGACATCTGGTCCATCAGATCTTACTCAAGAGTTTAGAGAGCCTCGACGGAGTGGGAGCAATAGTATGGAAAAGTATTAAGTAGAGCTGTATTGTAGACTCCATAATGAAGGCAAAATATGTTGCTCCATGTGAAACAACTAAGGAAGCAGTATGGCTTAGGAAATTTCTAATGGATCTAGAAGTTATTCCAGACATGCATCTGCCAATCACTTTGTATTGCGACAACAGTAGGGCAGTAGTGAACTCCAAAGAACCTAGAAGCCATAAGCGCGGAAAATATATTGAACGCAAATATCATCTCATCAGAGAGATCGTGCTAAGAACAGACATTATTTGAGACAAATAGCATTTAAGCATAATATTACTGATCCATTTACAAAGGCCCTCTCAGCTAAGATTTTCTAGGGTCACCTGAAGAGTTTAGATCTCCGGGTAGAATAAATAAGGCAAGTGGGAAAAATAGTGGGTAAGGGATGCCCAAGTTTATTGTATTTAGATTTCTCTCACAGTATTCAACTTTACTGTAACTGATGGAACACGAAACATATGCAGCGGAATAAGGATCTAATTACACTCTAATTGCTTTTAATTTAAAGGAAAAAAATATGCAATTGAAGGAAAAAAATAGTAAATTAAAAATTACCTTTGAAGCTCCCAAAAACTGCTTTTCCTCGCTGAATCTCGACCCGAACTCTTTCGGACCACCACTAGAGTTGACCTACTATCCCCTGGACTCAGAATCGGATTGTGAGACCCGGTGGATGAAGAAATCGAGAGAGAGAAAGAGATTAAAAAAGAAATGGAATTTTGGGTTAGGTTTGGGTTTTGAATTTGCTCCAAAGTAGTGATTTTTTCAGTCCAAATTTAGAAAACAATTTTGGAAAAAAGGCCAAAAGTTTTTAATCCAAATTCAAAGCCTATATTTATAGAAAAAAGCCATACAAAAATTGCATAAAATCAATTCATAAAAACCCAACACCTAGAATCCACTATCTAAGTAGGCTTAATGTCTCCACTATAAGCCAACATCTAGCCCACTATTTTGTTAGTGAAATTATCCAACAAAAGTTTGGATTTTCCTACTAACTTTAGTCAAAAGGCAAAATAGTCATTTTGTCAAAGTCAAACTTTGACCAAAAAGTCAACATTTTGACTTTTTATGATTTTTTTTTCGTGTTGACTAAATTTGACCTCCCGAGCATGAATCCGCATTCATTTTCTCGAAATTCAAATCACATTTGAATATAAGGTCGGTCAAAGTTTGACTTTTCAAAGTCAAAAGTCAACTCTTTGACTTTTTACATCTTTGACCATTTTCATTATTTCCGAGCTTCCGAATATGAACGTATTCATATTCTTGATATTTAAATCACATTTAAATATTAAAGCTGTATCTCTAAACTGAAAAACCCGACCACTATACCACAAATACTTGTCGATTTCTCTCTCTTCACTTAATTCAAAAAATTCCAATTATTCTTTTCTAAGTTTATTTCATATGAGCTAGTAGGGGAATCTAATGGACCTACAGATCATGGGCTCCAATAATCCGAGATTAACCGATAAAACTCTTTAATCTAATTAATCAATATTTGTTAACTAACGGGTCGTTCCACTAAAGTCCCGTAGTTGCACTCCCCTCACTGTAGATATATTTCTGTCCATCTGATATAACCATAATCTGTTAGCTAATCCTTCACAGGTTGTTCGTAATCTCGGCTGGGTCATAAAAATCGTTTTACCCCCAAGACTACATCTTGGTTTAAGGTCCAACCTATAAACCGAACCCTTTCGGGCCAAGGAGAGGGTGGGATCCCTTGTTCAAGACCTGGATTCAGCATTAAAGGGAACAATCTATCTACTATCCCTATAACGGGTAGGAGTGAATTCCGTCTTGTACCCTATGTTCCTAGCTATCCACCTGATCTTACCCCTGAAATGGGAGGCTTATTGGGCTAGCGATAATGAGCTGCCCTCACCTATGCAGATCTAAGGATAATTCCGAGTGAATAGGAGTTCATAGTTAGCTCAGGATTAAGATTAAGTTACCTAGGTCATCAATGAATGAAATAGTCAGTTTTATACATAAAATGACATTTTGAATGTAAAAAGTGACTATTTCATGGTTTAGTCTTATGCAAACTCATTGTATAGGATGCCCCCACTCACATATCTCTGTATGAACGATTCAAGATCACATCGTTTGTACTAACTACAAAGTGGGCCGCATCCATAGTGTCCCCAGAATAAGGTACCCAACCTCATTCATATACTATAGACCATTTTGGCTATATATTTGACCACAAGGGAAACCTCAGCCAACGCAAGCTATGCGATCATGCTATACACACTTGAGCCTAATTCTAGGACGCATGCGATGTATATGCGACGTGTCGAGAGGCCTTATTTCTAAGTCTCTATTCCTGATCATGTGCTTCCACACATAAATAAGATGACTGCATACCATCGTATCTTACTTCTTGGATGCATGCAATATCCTCTCCGTAGGGTGCATACGCTCTGTAATAACAAACAGAGCTTATCTCTAAGTTTCCCATTCTTGCTTACGCGTTCCAATCCGCTCTCTCGAGTCTTAGATTTGGTTTTTAGACTACTCTCTCAAGTATGCCTAAATGATGAATGATGCGTTCATAAGACAAGGTAACTGCATAAACTTGGCTGACATAAAATTATTCCTATCTCCAGTGAACACTTGCTTACATTGCTTAATGCGACCAATCACTTACTCTCCTGGACAGTTAGTTGTTGCTGACTTTACTCATAGACAAGCGTTGCATCCGCCTATAGATAGATGTTGCTACAGCTTCACACTAAGCACATAAGGTTTTCTCACAACACTCACGCAACGCACACCTCCCGGTGGTTTGCTACATGCTTCATATTTCTATACCGCATGATTAAGTATGCAATACTCTAACAATCTCACTAAGTGATGCAATGAAAGTTAAAGATGCAAAGTAAATAAAGATGGAGATGGAGTCGAAGGAAATATAGAAATGCATTGATCACAAAATGTATTAATTCCTTAACCAAAATATAATACTATACAATATAAGAAAGAAGAGAAATGGAAAAGGTGTTGATAAAAATTAGTGAACACAATTGTGCGTGCTGCATGTCTTAAGCTATGCATTTATGCCCATGCGTCGGAGGTCATGCGTTGGAAGGGAAAGTATGCGTTAATCTGATATACAATGACCATGCATTCCTATCACAAGTTTTCTTATCTTCTCGCCAAGTATAACGAGAACACGAGTTTCTCGGGTAATCCGAGGTCGAGCACAGGGACTTGTTACTCAATAATGCTTGTGAAGCCATGCGTTTGAAGCGATGAATAAAAGTAAAAAGAAGAAGTTAATAGATTACATACTACTCCTACTCCTAACTAAACAGATTGAGCAATGGAAGACGTGCGATGAGAATTGGTAGATACACCACAACTGTTAACACATGTTAATGTTTATTATCTTAAATTGCTTGAGTAATCCCAGCTCGTCACACTAATGCATTGCACACCTCTCGGTGGTCAGCCGCATGACTATATTTCTATAGTGCATGGTTGCGTCGAACATAAGACCGTGCCTATCTCTAGGAACAATGCATGCTTTGCTTTAGTGCGTTCCATCTCTTACCTTCTCAGGCAGTTGGATGCGGCTAATAACTTATAGACAAGCATTGCAACAGCCCATCAACAAGCGTTGCTACAGCCTCTCACCAAGCAAAGAAGATTAACTCACTATACTCACACAACGCGCACCTCTCGATGGGTTGCTACATGCGTTCTATCTCTAGGCTACACGATTGAGCATGTGATTGCCTTTGATAATTAAACGATGAAGGTAAACAATGATAAAGATAAAGACGATGAAGAAGATGGCATTGAAGGAATTAAGATAAGCATTGATTAAAAAATGTCTTAATATCTTAAGCTAAAATGTAATAGAATATAGAGATCAGAGAAGAAATGGAAGACTCTGCGTCAAGGATGCTGGTGGTGCCATGGATGGATGGTAGAGACGTCTCTCTCGAGCTCTATCTCCAGTCATCATTCGGACTGGTTTATGGAGATGAAGAATCCTCACAGAAAATCTCGCTCATGCTCCCATCTGTGATCGCAAATCTCTGCCTTAAGGCAGAAGTTCAGATGCCTTGAAATGAAGGTCTAAGGGCTATTTATAGAGTTTAAACGTCGACAGCAATCATGATTGCGTTATGTCTCACTGCTGCCTTTGTCACGGTATGGGCAATGTCACATCATCTTATCTTGTTGATACTCCCAAAGTATGCGGTCGAGCTTGATTCAACTGAAGTATCAACTCATTCCACCCATTTTGCGATCACCCTTCTATTTAAGGTTATCACTCCGTGGCCACAATCTCCAAGTGATGAACGCATTCGTTCGATAGCCGCAATTTTCATGCGATGGATGCATGCGGTTGATGGCAGCAACTTTCATGCGATAGACACCTGCGGTTGATGGCCGAAACTTCCATATGATGGACGTATCTGACTTAGAAACCCTAGAATACAGTAGTGACCAACCCTCTTGTTGGCACTTGCTGCCTACTAGCCTGCTTAATCTGACATAGAAACCCTAAAATACATACACAAATACTCATAAACATATTGAACAGACTAACAAGAAATTCACAATCTTACATCAACAGGGTTTCATAACAACCATTCATATATACAATTTATGTACATTATACGATTCAGTAAGCCCAGTATGCTAAACCTAGTCCCTGTATGCACAAAATATGTGTCCTAGTATTTACAGAACAAACACATAGTCTTTCTTTTTTACTTGAGTCCTTGAGTGGTAGGGCAACAACAGAATTAACCTCTGGGGAGTTGGCCGCTACCTGGGAAGGGAAAAACATTTAAAATTAAAGTGAGCTACAAGCCTAGTGAGTGACTTAAATAAAATATAATCTCAACTGGCCAATCAAGCATGTACACAAATCTTGTAAACATATCGTATCTGAAAACATAGCTAAACTGATCCTCAGTTAAGGGAGAACCCGTTTGTTCAACTTTCAATGTCATCTCTACCTATGTGCAGGTGGTTCTAGTTAGGTACTGTCATACCTTAGGTACTACTGCTCAGATACCTTCTCAATGTCCTTCAGTATCGAGCTGCTTGGATACATTCTCAGTGTCCTTCAGTATCAAGTTGCTCAGATAGCTTCTCGAAGTCCTTCAGTATCGAGCTTAACATATTCTTAAAGAAACATCTCTATTGAACATGTTTACTGAAAATATGATATTATAAACATAACCTCAACATAGCTTTCATGTGAACATGGTTCTTTAACACATGCTTATAAACATCAAAAGTACATATACTTAAACATAATAACATGTACTTTATACTTTGCATATGTTATAGAAACTTCCTTTAAAAAAAACTAGCATGCGTTAGTCAACTTTACTAAACATGCTTCATAAACTTAATAAACTAGACGTTTTCATAACATAATAACATGTACTTTATACTTTTGCTCCTTTTTTTTATTTTTATTTTATTCTTTCCTTTATCTGATTTTTGCTTCTTTCCTTTATTTTTTATTTTCTTTCATTTCCTTCTTTTTCCCTTTCTTTTTCTTTCCTTTATTTTTTATCTTCTTTCATTTCCTTCATTTTTCTTTCTTTTTTTAATTTTCTTTTATTTCTCCGATTTTTTCTTCTTTCCATTTCTTTTTTTATTATTTTATTTTATTTTCCTTCTCCGATTTTCTGCTTCTTCTCTTTCTTTCTTTCTTTCTTTTTTTAATTTTTCTTTATTTTCTTTGGTTTTTGCTTTCCTTTTTTCTATTTAATTTTCTTTCATTTCTTCAGTTTTTGCTTATTCTCTTTCTCTTATTTTAAAAATTTTTCTTTCCTTTATTTGAATTTTTTCTTCTTCCTTTTTTTTCTCACAAGAATTATGAGGTTGAGTTTTGTACCTAAGACTTAAAAGTACTTAATTCATAAGCGACTTAATACCAACAAACCAATAATCAAGTTTGATTATTATAAAAAATAATAAAAGTAAATAGTAATGGAAAGTCTATCAGTGATAACCATTAATATTTTCTATCATTGATAGCTTAATCTTTTATTATATTTTTATAGTTAATAGCCATTTATAGAAATCTATCATTGATAGCTAACTTAGTGAATTTAATTAATAAAGTTGAATCTCGAACTAAAATGTAAGTGGAATGCCTAGAATTTATCACTAATAGCATGTTTATCAGTGATAGAAACTATCATCGAAAAGAAAAGGGACTTATAAATGTTTGGAAAGGACAAGAAATGGGCAAAAAAGTGTTCAGTGTGGCTATGATTGATAGAAGCTACTATTGATAACATGTTACTAGTGATAGAAGCTAATACTAATAGCATGTTATCAATGATAGAAGCTACCCGATAGCACGTTATCGGTGATAGAAGCTATCTGATAGCACATTATCGGTGATAGAAGCTACCACTGATAGCATGTTATTAGTGATAGAGAACTATCACTGATAGCATGATATCAGTGAGATCATTGATAGCATCTTATCAATGATGTTATCAGTGAAAGAAGTTATCACTAACAACCACAATATGAGTGATGTTAGTGATATCAGTGATAGAACTTAGGTGATATCTATATATCGAGTTTCTTTCAAAGATGATAACCAGTTATAGAAGTCTATTATTGATAGCCTTAAGTGTTAATATTCCAAGGTTGATTCTAATTGATGAAAGTCTATCAGTGATAGCGACTGATATCGGCTATCAATAATAGCCATGATAAAAGATTATTAGTGATAACTACTGTGGTAATCAAAGTTGTTGGTCTTGTTTCAAAGTTGATCATTATTTATAAATCTATCATTGATAGCCACTGATAGACACTGATAGCCTTAAGTATTGATATTTCAAGGTTGATTCCAATTGATGAAAGTGAATCAATGATAGCTACTGATAATTGATAGCAAATTAAAAGCTAATATTTCAAGATTGTATTGATTTTTCTCAATTCAAAGCTATCACTGATAGCAACTATCATCGATAACAATTGATAAAAGCTATCAGCGATAGCAGCTGATAGTAGCTATCAGTGATAGCAGCTGATAGTAGCTATCAATGATAGCTTTTAATTTGAGAAAATAGGGAAAAAGCGAGCAAAATGGTGGCTAGGCATGAGTTTTTTAGTCTTTTACCATTTTTTTTTATCTATATATGCAATTATTTTATCCTTGTACTACATATTTTATTATTTTGGTCTTGAATTCTATTTATGCAACTAGCCCTTTCAAAAACATTTAGAGAACAATCATAGTCACTCATGGCTTTGACAATCTTCCTAGGGTTGATAAGCTTCTCCTATTGGTGTCAACTTTGTGGACATGACAACATATTTTAGCTTCCATCAATGGTCTCCCTTTTGAGACTAACTTTCAGAATTAAGCTCATATTATTCTCGACATATTGACTTTACCTTCCAATGCCAGTTCCCTAAGTGTTGAACACTTAGGATTTTTCTCTAGGTGTTAACTTGGCTTATGTGAAAATTTTTCCTTCAACCACACCAACTGTGCGTCAATCACCCCACCTAGGTGCCCCACATGCTGTCCAACATCACAAGAGCCTTCCCTTGGGCGTCTAAGTCACCTATGCTCGCCTACACAACCCCACGACCAGCCCAAGGCGTGATGATGCTCTCTGCAGCCCGTGCACGTTTGGCCTCTTGGAGTTCCCTGTTTGTTAAAAAATTTCCATATTCAAATTATAATTCGAATAACTCATGATACAAACCTTATCAGAAAATTTCCTTCTAGAAACTTGTTCAAAATTATCTTAGTAAGCTTATATTAAAATTTTAGCTCTGAATTCCTCGTGATTTGGACGAAAATTACAAACCGTCGACACTGGCCCAGATTCACTTGAGAATCTATCCTTTCTGAAAATGTTTCAGTTTCCAGCTTTAATTCCTTTGAAGTTTCCTTCTGGCAGCCCTAGCTTATTAGCTAGACTCACATAACTTTCAGATGGCTTTAAAATCACCTTAATAGCATGAGTAAATCGCCCAAAATGAGCATCTGAAGTTGGTCTACCTTTTATACCCAAGGTTGTGAGCTGCTCTTTATTTAATAAATTGTCACCTAGCCCACTAAGTGGGATCAATCTATAGGATCATGACAGCTGGCCCTTTAAGAAGTCTAATTCAGCTAAAGTCCTTTGCAATATAACACAAAACTTACTCTTGGTCACTTAACATTGCATAGCACCCTCAACGACTAGACACTCTTCTCTATTGCTCGGCTTCCCTTGCCTATGCAGCCCGCTCATGCCTTGGCTTGGCAAGATCATCACATCACCATGCCATTGTCCAATTCTTTGCTTTGCAGCATGCATCGCCTAGCGCACTAACCTCCCAAGGCTTAAATTATCGCATGCCCATTACCAATGCAAGCAAGTCCTTGGCAATCACCCACACTCGTGGTCACTTGCACAAGCTCATCGCCCATCCTTAAGCCCTCACGTAGCATCATCACGCGACACAACTTAGCCATCAACAAGCTCGCCTAACCTCCAATGACAAGATCATTGCCCATTAGGCCTCCTACCAACACTCATGGCATCCAATGCCTAGCTTCATACTTAGCCAAATTTCTTACTTGCTAAGCTATGTCTATCCACCCGAGAGCCACACTTTGAAATAAATAGGACCTCCTTCAACACTCTTCTTATTCCTCAACTTTTCCTTACAAATTAGCATTAACTCATATTTTAACCCATTTATAATACTAACCACACTATTAAACATACTTAAGTAGGGAAAGTAAAGCTTGGGGTTTACAGGGTAGATAACCGGGGACATAGAATTTGTAAGATGAAATTCATTCCTACTCAATTTTAGGGATAGTAGAAAGGTTGTTTCCTTACGGGCTGATTCTGGGTCTTGAACAAGGGTCCCCATCCACTCGCTGGCTTGAGAGGGAATGGATTTAGTGATTATGATCCTAAATTTATTGTTTATTAGAGGAACAATAGTACTTAAGGAGAAAAGATATAACTCAGGGGTAAAAAGGTAATTGACTTAGTAGAGGTTACGAAAAACCTGTGATTGATCAACTTATCGATGACGGTTATATCAAATGGACACAAAATATATCTACAATGAGGGGAGTGCAACTAAGACTATAGTGGATAGTCCTATTAGTTAACGAATGTTGATTAACTAGGGTAAAGAGATTGACCGGTTAGTCTTAGATCATTGAAGCCCATGATCTGTAGGTCCATCAAATCTCCTTGCTAGCTCACTATGGATAAAATTGAAAAATTAGGTGAAGTGAGAATGTAAAATATTCAAATTCGATCTTCAAGGAAAATTGTATTTTATATAAGATATAATTTACAATTAAATATTTATTTATTTATTTTTGGAGAGTATATTTTATATATGTTATTAAATAAAATATTAGTATGAAAGTGTTTTAAAAATCGATTAATGTGATTAATCAAAATTAGGTGTCAAAGACAATTTAATATGTAATATTAAATTATTTATTTTATTTAATTAAAATTATTTTAATTAAATAATTTCTAAAATATGAAAAATGTATTTCATATTTTGTCAAAAATTTGATTTTTTATAAATTTATTTTAATAAAAAATTTAGTTACTGAAAAAATTCAATTGTTGGATTTTTCCACCAACTAAGTGGGTTATGAAGTGGCTCATGCTAAAGTTGATACCTATGAGCCAAAGTTGATACCTATTTTTTCATGCTAATGAAGTTTGGGGTGGAGGCCATGCAAGAAGAGTTTTTGCATGTGTTTTGGTTTATAAATAGTTTTGTTTTTCCAATTGAAAATGACTAATGCTTCCTTGTTTTATTAACCATAATCTTCCACCAAAAAATAATTTTTAGTCTCCAAATTGATTAGTGAAATTCCCTATCTTTCACTAAAAATTCAGTCCCACAACCGTGTTGTTCAATCGGAGAATAGCGAGGATTTTCTGTTGGTGGTGTCGATTACTCATAAAGAGGAAAATTCTTGTGGAAACTACAAAAGTTGTATTTCTAATCCTTTTTCATGCTTAATCCTAATTCTTTAATGTAATTAGATCGTTTTTCAATTGCTTCCATTATGCATGCTATTTTTATTCCAACAATACATCATAGGTTAAATCCAAATATGAACGTTATACTTGGATAATCACCTTGACTTAGGGCATTTATTAGCTGAAATATACCTAAGTAAAGATTTACCCAAAAATAAATAAAAACACTTCAGAGGGAGATTAATAATATATACGATATATTGTTTTTAGCTCTCATGTCTCTTAGAGTTCACATCATGAGACTCATGCTCGGCTTCGTGGTACACTAGGAGTGACCTTCATTTGGAAACCCTGTTAGTTAACGAATGTTGATTAACTAAGTGGGTCAAGGATATGTGTCACGGTTTCTTTCATTAGTTTGGATCATGAGATTCTTATATTGCGTCTACTTGTCATTTTTAGGCGACATAAGCTTGTCATTTTTCGGTGGCTATCTCCTCGAAGGGTTGTAACATGGGATTAGGAATAACTCAAACTCCAGAAATGGATGGGATCTCTTAGGTTCATTCCCAAACTTGGCTCTCCAATTTGGAAGCATCGTCGCGCCTGACCTCTGAAGTCTAAAAATAGAGGGTTACACTTACAAGAGTTACTAAGTGTTAGTAAGTTCTTGACAAAAAACGGTAACTAAATGACTATAGAAATAGAAAGTTATTCTGGAGTTAGTATTTAGTCTAGAATATCTTGCTTCAGTGAAGGAGTATTTGACTACCCCTCAGTAGCATTAATTCTGACTCACTAAAGTATCGTTGCAAATAAATAATGAAATCTTGGTACATTATTGTTGGGAATGTCCTAAACTTGCAGTTCATAAATGTTGTTAACATATTCTATTTATCAATAAAAAATTTGTTGAGTTTTTTATTCAATAAATTACTATTGATATTGCATCCTTCTATGAAAATCCAATAAACGAATCCATGACTATAACATGAATCTTTAATTTTATGCAGTGACATAAAAATGGATCAAGTTTTAGTATGTAGCCAAAATAGTCTATAAATATACAGATGAGATTGGATACCTCATCCTAGTGACACTATTCGATGCGACCCATTTTTGTATACTGATACAAATGATGTGATCCAAAAATCATTCATGTAGAGACATGTGAGTGGGAGCATCTTGTTCAATGAGTTTGGATAAGACCAGACCTCGAAATAGTCACTTTTCTTTATAACAACTGTTTACTATTAAAATTAACTATCTCAAACTCAAATGACCTAGGGTAACTCGATCTTAATCCTGAGCTAACTAAGAACTGCTGTTTATTTGGGATTATCTTTTGATCTGCATACATGAGAGTAGTCTAACAACACTGCTCAATAAGCCTCCCATTTTGGGGATAAGATCGGATAGATAGCTGGGGACATAGGTTTGCAATATAGAATTCACTCCTGCCCGATTTAGGGTTAGCAGATGGGTTGTTCTCTTAAGCGTTGATGCCTTGTCTTGAACAATGGGGTCCCTCCATCTCATGGAATAGAGTGTTATGATTTATAAGTTGGACTATAGATCAATTATTCAATGGAGGATCAATGGGAGCTCAAGGAGCAAGATGTATTTTCAGGGGTAAAATGGTAATCTTTGACTCAGCTGTAAATACAAACGACATGTGAAGGATTGACTTACCGATTATTATTAAAATAGATAGAAATATATCTACAGTGAGAAGAGTGCAATTATTGAACTATAGTGGAATGTCTTGGTAGTTAACGAATAATGATTAATTCAGTTTAAAGAGTTTAACCAATTGTTTTATTTGGAAATTAGTTTTAGAAATCATTTTTGAAAACTAAATTTGAAACCAGAACCAAAATTCGAAATTTCAAAGTGAAGATTAACTCCACTATGGTGCAAGGCACCTTTTCTACCAAATTCCATTTTCTCCATGAAGTAGAAGCTGGCCTTCATGCAAGCTAAAAACTTGCATCATGATAAATGAAATACTAGGCTGAATAATGTGATTAAGCTCTCAAGAACTCCTTCAAGAACCCTACAAAAATAAAAACCCTCCAAACCATCTTCATATCTTCATTATACCCAGCTCAATTTAGTGTTTCCACCACACAATCCTTGCAAGAGAATAGTAGAGAAGATCTTCGTGGTGGACTACTTGTAGATTGAAGCACTTTTACGTGGAACTCAGCTAGTGCTGAAAAAGATTCATCAAAGTTATTGTGTTCATCAAACCCTCTATTATAATAGTTACTTTGAAGCATGTTTTAAACTTAAATTAAGTATAATTAGAGTGCTTATTGATTCTGATTTTCTCCGTTGCATGTTAATATACTCTATCATCTAGGGCAAGTGGGAGAATTAATGGGTATTTGATGCCCTAGTTTATTGTATTTATTCTTTCATACTCAATATTGCATATATTTATATATATGAAAACCCACTAGAGTTTTAGTTCAAGTGGGAGTTTGTTGGGTTGTATGTCCTAATACTCGCAGTTTGTAAAATTAAATATATTCTATTTGTAATAAAGATGTTATTGAGGTTTATTCGATAAAGCTATTATTAAATATTTGAATTGCACTTGTAAAACCTAAAATCCAATAAACTAACGAACCCCTAGCTATAATATGAATAATTAAACTTTATATGTACACATAAAAGAGGATCAAGTTTAGGTATATAGCCAAAGCGGTCTATAAGTATAAGGATAGGGTTGGGTACCTTATCCTAAGGACATTATGGATGCGACTCGTTTTGTATTTGATACAAACAATGTGATTCTGAAATCGTTCATGTGGAGACATGCGAGTGGAGGCATCCTATGCAAAAGATGTTTACATAAAACCGAATCATGAAATAGTCACTTTTTATTTGTATCTACCATTTACTGTAAAAAACTGACTATTTCAAATTGATGACCTAAGATAACTCGATCTCAATCCTGAGTTAACTATGAACTCTAGTTTATTCTGGATTATTCTTTAATCTACATGGGTGAGAGAGTCTCAACAACGCCACTTGATAAGCCTTCCACTTTAGGGGTAAGACCGGGTAGATAGCTGGGAATATATTTATGCAAGATGAAATTCCTTCTCACCTACTTCAGGGATGGTAGATAGGTTGTTCCCTTAAGTACTGACTCCTAGTTTTGAACAAGGGGCCCCACCCTCTCTATGGCTGAAAGAGACTCGATTTATTGGTAGGACCATAAACAATTATTTATTAGTGAATCAGTGGAGACTTAACGAGCAAGATGTATTACAGGGGTAAAATGGTAAATTTTGACCCAGCTGTTAATACAGACAACCTGTGAAGGATCAACTAACTAATCATGGTTAAATCTGAAGAATCTCTTATTCAAGAGAACCAATGAGCGGAAGCAAGATCTTTCCAAGCCCATTGAGAAAGAATAAAACATTTACAAACATACAACCACAATTATGTATCTTAGAGTAAATTACAATATGCTACAAAAGAAAAATACTAAGGATCAAGAGAACTTACCCTTGAAGAACTATTCTTCTTGTTCCCTCGATGTAACAGCACGATCATTCACTAACACGAACGTCACGCCTCAGCAATCTCCTCGATCAAGAACAAACAACACTTATCCCTCGAACAATAGGTAGACACTACCAGAAGGCTACCTTGGTATTCTTGGAGTGAGAATCCAAGAGGTGTGGGCTCTGTGTGAATTTGGTAGAGGGAAGAAGGATGTATACGATCGCATTACATGATCAAGTAAGTGGGAGAAATAGAAAGTCTATCGTATAGACAAAGGGTACTCGATCGTTTAATAAACAAGGTAGTCGTGTAGCTAACTTGCTCGTCGTTCACTCTCTCAGAGGGCTATTATATAGCTCTCTCTTTTCACTCGATCGATTGGTATGCAATAATGCGATCCTTCAACAAATGAAAACTCTTTTCATTTTATTCTTCAGTTATTAAAATTGTGTATGGAGATAAGGATTTGATCCTTAAAGTGGTAGGTTTGAGTCGACAATCTGGCCACTCGCACCCATGCAAATCAAAGGACCGCCCGCATAGGCAGGAATTCCCAATTCACTCAGAATTAAGGTCATGTTACCTATGGTCATCCTAGTGAAATGGAAGTCTCTATCATAAACGGGGTTATATAACGAGACTAAACATTTCATGATCCGATCTTATATAAACTCCTTTGTATAGGATACCCCGCTCGCATGTCTCCACATGAATGATCTGGATCAGACCATCTATAGAACTTTACAACACTTGTAACATCTACAAAGCGGGTCGTATCCGTAGTGTCACCAGGATAAGGTTTCCCTCTTTTATCCATATACTATAGACCATTTAGGTTATCACTTAAGGCATGATCCACTTATATGTCTCCACATACATGCTTAAGTTACAACGATATCCAGGGATCTTAGTTTATTGGTTTGTGGTTAATGCAGCTAAAATATCCCATATTTCATAGATAACAATGAAGAAATTATCTCATATTATTACATCACTAATGTTTGTTCATACACGTGTTTACAAACTACTGAACCCTACGAGATTTAAGGCATCAACCCCAATAATCTCCCACTTGTCCTAAAACGAGTCCCAGTACAAAACAATAAACTAGGGCATTAAGGCCCAGTACAAAATCTCCCACTTGCTCTAGTCCAATCACGGACAGTCCCGTAGACCCATGCTCTGTAGGTGACCCTAAAAAACTGTAGTCATGAGAGCCTTCGTAAACGAGTTAGCAACGTTGTTCTCTGAAGCTATCTTTGTGACTATTATGTCCCCTCGATGCACAATCTCGCGGATGAGACCGTAGCACCACTATTAGTGATGAGCCTAAACAGTATGGAATAATTCCAGATCAGTCAAGAACGTTCTGAGTCAAATGGCCTCCTTAGTAGCTTCGCAAGCCGCTACATACTTGTCCTCCATCGTGGAGTTAGTAATAAACCCCTGCTTATACTTCACCATATTACAGCCCCTACGTTAAGAGTGAACACTGATCTTGAAGTGGATTTTCGAATCCTTATCAGTCTGAAAAGAAGAGTTCGTGTATTTAGTAAGGATCAAATCCTTAGATCCATACACAAGCATGTAGTCCCTCGTTCTCCGAAGATACTTGAGGCTTTTCTTGACGGCAGTCCAGTGAACCTGTCTTAGATTAGACTGATATCTACTGACTATCCCCATAATGTAGCAGATGAAGTTAGTACATAACATCGCATACATCAAACTGCGAACGACAGATGCATAGGGGACCCATCTCATTTCCTCAACCTCTTGAGGTGTCTTAGGACACTGTTCCTTAAACAATGTAACTCCATGCCAAAAAGGCAATAGGTCCCTTTTAGAGTTCTGCATTGAGTACTTGATCAATATCTTGTCAATGTACGATGCCTGAGACAGAGATACCACTTTGTATTTCGATCCCAAAAGATCTGAATACCAAGAAAAAACTGAGCTTCTCCTAAATCTTTCATTTGGAATTGGGTCGCTAGCCAGTTCTTAACTGAAGTCAGTAAACCTACATCATTCCCAATGAGTAGGATATTGCCTCCAAACAACACTAGGAAAACTAATGAACTGTTGATGATTTTTTTGTATACACAAGGCTCATCAACATTCTGGTCAAAGCCGTAAGATTTGATCGTAGTATCAAACCTTATGTTCCAAGATCGAGATGCCTGTTTCAGCCCATAAATGGATCGATTCAGTTTGCAAACCTTTTGCTCTTGACCTTCGGTTATGAATCCCTCGGGCTGCACCATATAAACGGCCTCCTCAAGATTACCATTCAGAAAGGTAGTCTTGACATCCATTTGCCATATCTCATAGTCATAATATGAGGCAATGGATAGGAGGATGTAGATAGACTTCAACATGGCAACAGGCGAGAAAGTCTTGTCATAGTCCACTCCCTCCACCTGGGTATACCTCTTTGCCACAAGTCTAGCCTTGAAGGTTTGCACCTTCCCATTAGCACCCTATTTCCTCTTGTAGATCCATTTACAACCTATAGGTTTAACCCTGTTAGGTTGTTCAACAAGATCCCATACTGAGTTGAAGTACATAGACTCCATCTTAAGATCCATGGCTTTTGGCCCATTCATCCCAGTCAACATCCTCCATTGCCTTATTGTAAGACAACGGATCCTCAACCTTACCATCGGCTACCATAGCCAGGATTTAAATGAAACCCATATAGCGAATAGGTGGGTTCGCAACCCTCCCACTACGTCGAGGTTCCCTAAACTCTTGAGGTGGATTTGATCTACTAGATGAACTTCCATCAACAACGCTTGTTGATGTAGTAAGCGCTTCAACAACTCTTGTTGAAGTTTTAGTAGTTTCGATGGAAAGTTCACGCAACACGATTTTACTATTGGATCATATCATCACGTAGTGGAAGCGACAAGGATTAATAAGCACTCTAATTCATTAATTTGGAAAAAACGAAAGCATGCTAATACAGCAATAAGTGGGTTTCAAGTCATGCCTTTGTAGTCCTCTTGAAATCTCGATTTCCAGCTGCAAATCTCTCCAAATCTTATTGTAGACCACCCTAAGATCTTCCCTACTATTCTCTTGGTGTTCTAGATTGAGTTCTGGGACTAAAAATAAGCTTGAACGAAGGGAACTTGGAGAAGTACTCACAGCAGCAACCCAAATGAAGAACTCCTTCTTCAACCGAATTTTTCAGCAAAAACTCTATTGATTGCATGCCTCAAATTCACTCTAATCTCTTCAATATATTACAGACCATCATGCAAAGAAGATAGCTGCATGAGATGCAGCTTATGCTTGGAGTAATTGAAGACTAAAGATGGTGGGTTTTGGGTGAGCTATTTGAAGATGATAATGGAAAAACCATTTTTCCATTTTGTGTATTTTTCTATTTCCAAATTCCAAATTTGATTTTTAGAAAAACAATTTGATTTCAAAAATAAAAAATTATTAATTTTATAAACTAATTTCATAAATTAATTTTTCTAATAAATTGATAAATAATTATTTAAACAATTTAAATAATTCTAATTAATTTAATATCAAATATTAAATTAATTTTACACAAATCCATCTTCATATATTTAAATCATAATTAAATATTATTTCTTCAATTCTGTTTAATTATAATTTAAATATTTCAAATTAACTTATCACGCTACTCGAGAGCTAATCTATTTACGAGCTAGTAGGGGGACCTCGCGGGCCTATAGATCATAGGCTCCAACGATCCAAGATTAATCGGATAAACTCATTAGACCGAGTCCCTCTTGGGTCAATGAGAGGGTGAGGCCCCTTGTTCAAGACCCAGAATCAGCACTTAAGGGAACAACCTATCTATTATCCCGAACAGCGGGTATGAGTGAATTCCGTCTTACACCCTGTGTCCCCAGCTATCTATCTGGTCTTACTCCTGAAATGGGAGGTTATTGAGGCAGCGCTATTGAGCCAACCCCCACCTATGCAAATCTAAGAATAATCCGGAATAAACAGAAGTTCATAGTTAGCTCAGGATTAAGGTCAAGTTGCCTAGGTCATCGGTTTGAAATAGTCAGTTTTAAACAATAAACAATGTTATAAAGTAAGAGTGACTGATTTCGTGGTCCGATCTTGTACAAACCTTTTTGCACAGGGACATCCTCTCCTTATGTCATAACATGTACGAATTAAGATCACTTCGTTTGTAGCACTTTACAACTATTTGTAACAACTACAGAGAAGGTCGCATTCAATAGTGTTACTAGAATAAGGCACCCAACCTCATTCATATACTATAGATCATTTTGAGTATTTACTCGAACCTAATCCACTTTTATGTCTCCACATAAAGTTCAAGTACTCATGTAATAGTCAAAGGACTTTTAGGTTTATTGGATTTCTATTAAACAAAACATCTATTCAATAACAACTTGTTGAATTTTTCAGAATAAGTTCTATTGTTTACAAACCACGAGTTTTAGGACATAAAACCCAACAAACCCTCCGAACAACCTGGTATGGGATACCAAATGGTAAACTGTGGGTATGGGATGCCCTAGTTTATTGTGGTTCTCTATAAAACTCAGAAAGTCAGTCTTATATATTGGGTATATAAGTTACCACTGGAGTTTTAGTTCAAGTGGGAGTTTTTTAGGTTTTATGTCCTAAAACTCGTGGTTGGTAAACAATAGAACTTATTCTGAAAATTCAATAAGTTGTTATTGAATAGATGTTTTGCTTAATAGAAATCCAATAAACCTAAAGGTCCCACTTGGTCCTCAGAAACTATTCTGGTCAAGCTTATTCTGGTCAAGCTGAGCAAGCGGTCCTCAGGAACTAGTTTACCTGTTTACTTGTCTCTGCTCTCTTCTCGGCAAGATATTGAGGGCAATTTCTCCTCCAGTGCTCTTCTTCGTTGCAGTGGAAACACTTTCCTTTATCTGCAGCGTTTTCCTTCCCTTTCTTTCCAGCAGGTTTCTTCTTCCTTTTCCCTTTGCCCTTCTTCACAGGAATACTCTTACTCTTTGAAGAAGAGGCAACATTAGGCTTGGAGGACTTTCCTCTCTTTTCAACAGTTGTAACATTTACTTCGAATTCTAGACCTTTAGTTCTCAACATTGTCTGGTAAGCCGGTAGCTCCTTCAGCAGAGTAGTCAAGTTGTATTCAATTTTATTCATCAATGCATTCGTACAAAATTACAGAAAACTCTTCGGAAGAGATTCTAGAATAAAACCAACTTGAATTCTCTCGTCAACAACAATGTCGTTTATTTCCGCCACATTAAAGTGGACCATCATGTCCAGGACATGTTCACGAACAGAGGCCCCCTCTTTCATGTAATTGTTGTAAACGTACTTTATGGCATCATGCCTAAGGACGGTTGTCCAAACATCTCTCGTAGAGATTCCATAATCTCTTTGACAGTACTTATATCCTCATGTTTCTTTTCCAAAACATCAGATATGCTGGCAAGGATATAAGCTCGGGCTTTATCATTCACCTTGATCCATTTATCATACGCATCCCAAACAGTTTGGTTTGTATTAGAGCTCGGAATGGGAGGACAATCCTTTGTTAAGACAAACCACAAATCGTCTATCACAAGTATCGTGTTCAAATTTGATTTCCAGGTCACATAATTATCCCCAATTAGTTTATCCGATGCCAACAAATGTATTATTGAACTCGTCATTCTGAAATTATAAACAAATTCTATAAGTGAATTGCTTTTAAATCCAATCAAGTTTTGGCAAATTGATAATATACCCAAGATTATTCTTTTGCAACAATACTACAACAAGACATTCTTGACTAAATATTATCTCCAGAATAACTCATATCCCGATACTCATTTAGGTACCACTTTTGGTTAAAAATTATTAACACTTAATAATTCTGTAAGTGTAACCCTCTGTTTTTAGACGTTAGAGGTCGGCCCCAACTATGCTACCATAGTGGAAGCCAAGGTTGGGAATGGACCTAAGAAATCTTATCCATCTCTTGAGCTTGAGTTATTCCGAATCCTATGTTATAACCCTCCGAGGGGATAGCCATCGTTAAACGACGAGCAAAGGGTCGCTTAAAGCTAACCCCAGCAGGCACAACATAGGAATCTCACAGTCCAAACTAACGGAAGAGACCGTTGAATACGTTGACTTATTTCCTTCACCCACTTACTATGCAGGAATGGAGGTCACTTCCAAGGTGACACGAAGCGTCATATGAATCTCACGGTGTGAACTATATGGAGACGTGGCAGTTGAAATCATATACTTGATTTCTATTCGAATAACTTCCCCTTATTCACCGCAACCTAAATTTAAGCTAAAAAATACTTTCCGAATGGAGATCACTTCCAAGGTGACACGAAGTATCGCTTAAATCTAGATTGTGAACTCTTAAGGATGTAAGAGCTAAAAATAACATATCATTTATATTATTAATCTCGCACTGAAGTTTTCTAATAACATTATCATATAGAAGTTATTGAACTCCCACTGAAGTGTTCTATTTTTTTTGGATATGGTTCTTTTTCAGCTAATAAAAACAACCCTAAGTCTATGTGGTTTATCCAAGTATAACACTTATAAATGGATTTAAACCTACGATGTTTAGGTGATAAACCATTTTATTACCTCACATCACTCACGTATGCTTATAAAACCGGTTACCAACTGATAACGGGTAGAAATGCATGTTATTACAGTGCTAAGTTATAAAACAATGCAGGTTTGCGTTGATAAAAATATACAAGATTGCGTCCAAAAGCATTAAGTTCACAATATTACGGTCGCATGCGTCAATCGCATTAAAACAATTAACTTATGTATTTTTGTGTAGAATATGCGTTGATGCAAGGCAGAAAATGCGATCCAAAGAAATCAACGGCCGAGCGCATCAAAAGATTGCGTTGACACAAGGCTATGCGGTCATTTGTGCTCGTAAGTATCTATTCAAGAAGGTTGCCGCATAGAGCCGACATAACTTAGTGGGCGCATTCGGGTGAAAAGCATAATAAATCACGATGGGACAGAAAGCTAATGACGGTCGATTCCGAATTAAGTTGACAAGTCGTTAACGAACTACTGTAGCAAGTACACTCAACTTTTCGGTGACAAATATTTGGCGCACCAGACAGAGAATTAATGCCATCCTATCAGTGCAATCATAAGAGAGAAGAAGCCTTTCACCTCGAAGCTCTATAAATACTAGAGGTCACCTTCAGTGAAGGAGTCCGACAGTTAGATAATTTTCACTATAGATACTTAGCCTTGTTCATAGTTTTTCTTTTACTTAGAAAGCGGAGCGAGAAAAGGGAAGAGACGTCGGAAGATCACCCTGGTCAGCTCAAGAGAGAACCCAAGAGGCATGGAAAGACAGAGAGGGCTGACTCTTGCGAGAGCAAGATTATCTTTTGAGCAGAGTAGAGAAGAACAGTGTAAAAAAGCCTTGGGAAGCAAGAGATTGCTACCAGGCTCTTTATTCTTATTTTGCATTGTTATTCTGTATTTCGATTCTATATCTTTAAAATGGAACTTGCTTATCTACATCTTTTCACTCTCTTAAAAGCACGCATGAGTAGCTAAATTTATCGAATGGGTTGAGAAGAACTTAGCTAACATGACCTAGGATTTTCATTGCATGCGATCATCTTGTCTTATGTTGCACCCAACACCCCTTTAGAGCTACTCGAGAGAGAGTTTAAAGAAAGAACCTAAGACTTGAGAGAGCTCGATTAGAATTTAGACTCGAGAGAGTAAGATTAGATCTGCATAAGCAAGAGATAGGGACTTAGAGATAAGCTCTGTTTGCCAACATGCATAGCATACATGGTAACTTGTAGAAATACAAGTTATTTGTGTTGTGTTATTTAGATATTGCAGCAAAAAGAAAGGAAAATTGCGTCCATAGTATAAGAATTAACTGAGAAATGCGAAAATTATAAAATTTCATAAACGCATCCACTAACCCCATTGCGATGGCGAAATAGAATGTTCCAGTCTCTGTTTTGTAAGAAATATGTCACTGCATGCGTTAATGGCTCGAAGACAAAATGTACAATGCATCTACATCGCATGCGCCAATTGATCAAGAACGAAGAAATGATCAACGCAATGACGGCGCATGCGACGATCGATCATGGACTCTAGAGATTAACACATTTCAACCGCATGCGGTAATAAAAAAACAACACCGTATGCGGCGATCGATCGAAGATGTGTAGAGCAACGCATTCGCGGACGATGCTGACAAGTGTACAGCTTTTTGTTGTACAATTCTGACAGACTAATCGTGAAGCATAGAGAATTTTTCCATTACGCCATGGCAGGAATTATTAGAATTATATAGTAGGACCAAAAATTTAAAGAGCCAAAGTCTTGTCTATAAATAGCTTCCTTGAATTCATTGCAAGGAAGGGAGGCTGGTCTGAAGAGACTTTACAGAGAAAATCTGGGAGATCGACAAGGCAAGGCTAAAAAGTGAGTCTCCAAGCAAGGAATTCTTCCGATTCTCGAACCTGAAGCTCTGTGCAAAAGAGTCACTTCTACCAGAAAAGCAAGCCTGAGAGGAAAGCTTTCCTCTGCACTTCATCCATACGTCGGCAAGCAAAACAAGTCTCCGATCGGGATCTATGTCAAGACGTTGAACGCTTTTCGTATTTGTTTCTATTCTTTCAATTCATCTTATGTGTTCATCTTCTTTAATCTGTCATTCACAAATCATGTATCAAACACTTATCTTTAGATTTAAATGTGATTATCATCATCATTATCATCCCTCTGTCCCTTTCCATACATTCATCAACCATTTTCTCCATGATGTGTTCTTAATCCTCTGGGTTAAAAGGAAGAATTAAGCGAGTGAGTTAATCTGTGTTAAGGAAATCAACTAAGTTTAGCTAAAGCATGCTCGATGGCATCTTCACCTGTGAGAGCAGAAGTGGAGATGTTATTTCGCCTATCGAGAGAAGGTTGGAAGAATGCGTTAACTAAAGTGAGAAGTATTTCCAGAGATGGAAACAACCTTACATTCATCACGTTCATCTCTGTTTCACCATAGACGTATGAGAACGCGACCGATCACTAAAAGGTGTATGCCAAGGGAAAACGGAACCTTAGTTGCGTCCTTAACACAATTGACAAACTTGCGATGTTCTTTCTCTCTACTCATTCTCTTTCTGCCTCATTCACAAGACTTGCCATCACATTCATTAAATTCTTTTGTACAAATTCACAGCCAGTCCTTGCCCATGTATCATAGTAGTTTAGACATTTACTTTATTAACGCATTTTATTTACAACGCATTTTACTTTCAACGCAATTTTACTTTAGTGCAATTTATATTTATGTCAAATCAAATTCTTTATTCTTTATAAAAACCGGTTGTATATACCACATTAGTATCGCATATAAATGACAACAATCCCCGTGTTCGACCTCAGATCACTCTGAGAAACTTGCGTTGGAATTATACTTGGTTCCATTGCAAGAAAACTTGTGACACGCACTACATCATCGTATAGTACGAAACATCACTATCAACGCATACACTTAGAACGTAGTATCGCAATAGTAACTTTATCGCAAAACACTTGAGCGCATATCACAACATCAAATTTCATTCATAAGCCATGCGTTAGAGTTGGATAAAGAACATTATAAATTTTAGTCATCAAGTTTATGGCTTCATCATTGTCCATATGCTTAAAGATTAAAAAAAAATAACCGAACAAGTTTATGGCACCGTTGTCGGGGATTGGTAGTGGTTTAGTGTTGAATACTTTTGTGGTATTTTGCAGGACAGATCTCTGTTGTACTGTGTGTTTATCGCGAAGAGCAGGCGGACGATTTATGAGTACTGGAACTGATCTACAATTCGAAGCTGACCCAGAGATCAAGCGTACTTTTTGTGCAAGGGCACGCCAGAACCGAATCAGGCGAAGAAGAGTAAATATGGCTAACAATGAGAGGCCCGAAGGGAATCAAGGGGGTGAATTGGCCAGTGCAATATCCTGTTTTTCTTATTGCAGACTGCAACATCCCTATGAGAAACTATGCAGTGCCGAATCTTTACGACTTCTCACTCGGGATTTGAAGACCAATGGTTGAGGAGAATGAAAAGTTTGAGATAAAGTCGATCATGTTACAAATGATCCAAAATGCGGGATAGTTCGGAGGTCTACAAGGTTCCCGCATGCTCATTTGACCAGCTTCGTAGAAATGTGCAACACATTCTCCATACCTGGTGTGACTCTTGAAGGAATTAGACTATACCTCTTCTCGTACATACTGAGGGATGAGGCAAAGAGGTGGGCTCATTCGTTGGAGCCAAATGAAATAACTTCATGGGACCAGTTGGTGGAGCGGTTCATGAAGAAATTCTTTCCTCCAGCAGTTAACGCAAGGAGACGGAGGGATGTGTTGAATTTTGAGCAAATGAAGAACGAGCCTCTAAGCACGGGTGCGTTTCAGAAGATTGGTGAAGAATGTCTGCATATCAGGATTCCCAATTGCATTCAGATGGAGACTTTTTATAACGGCTTGAACAGATCAACGCAAGCTGTTGCTGATGCCTCCGCAGCGGGAGGATTTATGGATAAGACCTATACAGAAGCCAAGGTCATCCTGGATTGCATTTCGTGAAACATGAATGATTGGGTGGATGACGGATATGAGGGAAGAGGTCCCGAGAGAAGAAGAACTGAAAATGCCATTGTACCAGCGGATACAATGACAACCTTGGCCGCACAAAGGGCCGCAGTGACCTCTCTCCTCCAAACGATGGCAATTAACCAAGGTACCCTCTCTCAAAGTGCAGCGCAACCCAATGCGCTGGCGCAAGTGGCCGCAATAAGTTGTGTCCAATGCGGAGGGGGTCATGCTGCAGAAATGTGCCCATCAAAGCCACAGTCAGTGTTTGTTATAAAAAACAACTCTTACAGCAACACTTATAAGTTGGCATAATCACCATAACTTCGATTGGGGAGGTAACAATGATCAAGTAGGCCAGAGGAATCATTAGAACAACAATTCAGGGAATCGAGGAAATCCTCCGACTTTTCACCAAAATCAGAATTAGAGTCACCAAAGGCAACCACACAACCAACCATCCACATCAAACACTTCTATAAATTCACCATCCTTAGAAGCTCTGCTGAAGCAATACATTGAGAAAAATGATGCATTCATGCAGTCGCAGGCGTATTCTATAGGGAACATGGAGGTCCAAGTAGGGCAATTGGCAATCGAGCTTCGCAATCAAACACCGGGAATGCTGCCAAGTAATTCAGAAGCCCTGGGATCTCATGGGAAGGAACAATGTCCTTGATGACATTGCGCAGGCAAGTCTGACCGCCTGCTGGGATGAAGATTGCGGTAATCTTGAGGAATTTGTCTTTCAGTTTGCATCCCTAAAATCTATGTTTATTGCTTTCATTAATGCTTTCTTTACAGCTTTATCTACCGCTTTCTTCATTGCGCTATTTACTGTTTTCTTAAACTAGCTTTTACTGCTTTATAAATGTACTTCTAATTCAATTCAAATTGCGTTAATTTCATGCCTAGTTCAATTTACTTACTTTTCTGCTGTAGTTTGCGTTGTTCTTAAATCTCCATGAATGATTGACCAAAAAGAAAATGAACACCGCAAAGTCTTATAGACTTGCGATGTTGATGAAATAAAAATATAATTAAAAAATTAATAATAATAAACATCCGGTATGCATTGCGATGACGGGTGTATCTTGCGTTGATAAGATACACTTTGTGTCCATCTTCCTCAAATGCATTGCGCTGAGGGGTGTTTGCGCGTGTATGTATTCTGCGCCCGTCCTTAGCGAAAACACACTATGTCGAGGTAGTGTTGCGCCAGTAGAAATACCCTACGCCCGTCCTCCAGAAATGCGCTGAGCTGAGGGGTGTGTTGTGCTAATGCATGTGGCGTTGCCTGTCCTCCGCAAATATGCAGTTATGGTAACGGATGCATTGCGTTAATCTTTAACTTTGCGCCCGTCCAAATAAAATACAAAAGATAAAAATCTTTTTGCGATGAGAGTATTTAATCGTTTAAGCTTCCAAGGAAATGATGACTTAGCAGACGAAAGGACGTCCTTTTTTGCTAATTCATAAATGCGAGGAGTGCGACGGGCAGACTTTTTGAGAATCTCAAAGCCTGCATGCAGAGTTTGCGTTGGGACCATCAAGGCCCAACCTATAAATCCTCTCCTCCTTCATCTGATGAAGTTTACTTGAGTCTCTAGCAAAAAGAAAACCCTAAGCAAATCCTCTGCATACCAGACCTTTGAAATTTCTTCCTAAGTCTTAAGAATTTTCCAACTCTTCCACTCAATCGAAACCATGGCCGAGCAATTGATAACTTGTAGAAATACAAGTTATTTATACAATTTTATTTAGATATTTGGGCTAAAAGGAAGAAAAGTTGCGTCAATAGTATGGAAATTGGCTAAGAAATGCGAGAATTATAAATTTTCGTCAATACACCCACTGACACCATTGCGATAGTAGAAAAGAATGTTTTAGTTCTGTTTTGCAGGAAATCAAGTCACCACATGCATTCATGGCACAAAGATAAAATAAACAACACATCTACGTCGCATTGCGCCCGTCAATCAAGAATGAGAGACGAGCAATGCAATGACGGCACATGCGACAATCGATCAAGAGCTTTGCGATCAACACAATTTCAACCGCATGCGGTAATAAAAAAAACACCACAAGCGGGCAAACGATTGAAGATGTAAAGTGCAACACAATTGCAGAGGATTCAGATGTGTGTATAGCTGTCAGTTGTGCATTTCTGATGGGATTGATTGCGTAGCAGAAGGAATATTTACTCCACCATTTCAGAAATGGCCTTAACAAGAAAGTGGGGATCACAATGCAAAGAGTCAAAGCTTCGCCTATAAATAGCTTCTGCAATTCCATTGAAGAAATATACTTGATACAGAAAGATTTGATTCTTGTATATACTCGAGACAGGAGAATTGTATATTGATCTGAGAGAGAGACTGGTCTGAGTGCTTGATCAGAGTAGATCCGGGAAGAATTAAGAGACAAGGTCGAGAGGTGAGTCTCCGGGCAAAGAATTCTTTCAATCCCCGCCGTTGAAGCTCTATACGAAGGTCACTTCTACCAGACGAGCAAGCTGAGAGGGTAGCTCTTCTCTTCATCCATTCCACACGTCAGCAAGCAAAACCTCCGTCCAAATCTGTGTCAAGACGTTGACACTCTTTTGTATTTGTTTCTATGTCTTTTTCATCACTTGTACTCATCTTCTTTACTCTATCATTCACACATGTATTAGACGCTTAATCTTAGTATTAATTGTTATGATCATTTCCTTTATCATCTCTGTCTATTTCCGTTCATCCATGATGTTTTCTTAATTCCCTGGGTAATTGATAAGAATTAAGCAAGTAATTAATCTGTGTTAAAGAAATAATTATGTTTAGCTAAAGCATGCTAGACGACATCTTCACCTGTGAGAGTAGAAGTGAAGATGTCATTCCGCCTATCGAGAGAGGGTTGGAAGAATGCATTAACTAAAGCGAGAAGTACTTCCAGAGATGGAAGAAACCTTGCGTTCATCACATTCATCCCTGTTTCACCATAGAGATATGGGAACGCGGCTGATCACCGAGAGGTGTACGCTAAGGGAAAGCGGAACCTTCGTTATGTCTTTAACGCAGTTAACAAACTTGTGATGTTTTTACTAGTTATCCTTTCTATTTCTGATTCATCCATAAAGACTTGCCATCGCATACCACGATCCTTTGTTTAAATTCACATTCAGTCTCGAACTCAGTATCATGTATCATGAATCTTGTATCTTGTATCATAATAGTGTAGGACTTTACTTTTATCGCACTTTTATTTTATCAATGCAATTTATGTTTATCGCAATTTAAATTCATGTACAAACCAAATCTTTATTAATTGTAAAACCGATCGCATGTATCACAAAAGTCATGCATTAACGAAAATAATCCCTGTGTTCGACCTCGGATTATTCTGAGAAACTTGCTTGGAATTATACTTGGTTTCAGTGCAAGGAAACTTGTGACAACGCATTACTCCATAGCATACTACAAGCATATAGTTAACAACGCATACTTAGAAGTAGTATCGTATAAAGTGTGAATAAGCATAATACAACATCCCTATTCCATCTCCACCTTTGTCACCAAGTTTATGTTTCCAATGCATATACTTGTTCATTTATTCACATTTATATTTGTCCACATGCTTAAAGATATAAAATTATGTCATCAACAATCCTCACACTCATCTTCCTTACCTTCATCACCTTCCTAAGCCCTCGTCACCGCACGAGAGGGGCATTCCTCGCTGTTAGCTGTCGCCTCGCCGCCCAGCCTAAGCCCGCCCAAAGAATCGCCGAAAAATTGCGGCAAAAACTTACTGTAGCCAAACAACTCCTAATCTGAGAGGGGTCGAGCACGGAGAGTGCCCCACTCCCAGTACCGTCATCAGAAAGTGAGAAGAAAAGAAGAGATGACAAGGAGGTATTTTGGAGCATTTTGAGCAACATGGAGAAAGAGGGAGGGCTACCCGAAGCCAGAGTTGTTAATCAGCCCTTGCCTTCGGAGGAGGAGATGGCAGTAGCTTCACAGAGAAGCGTCCTGGCCGTTGCAGATCCTAAGGAAACTGTTCAAATAGAATCTTATGAGGGACCCATCAGGGTCGCTTTTGAGGATGTGGAAGCGAAGACGCTGCCGAAAACGGCTGAAGAGAAGAAGAAAAGAAAAAGCAAGGAGAAGCGGGTAGATAGAGATGAAGAGGCTCAACCAAGAAGGAGAAAAAATAAAAGAAGTCAAGTGAGAAGAGAGAGTGCATGCGAGAAGAGAAGCGCCTGGAGAAAGAAGAAAAGAAGAAGAGGGCGGAAAGCCCAGATGTCGACGGAGAATCCACCACCGCAAGAGTGGAAGAGGGGGTGTCACCACAAGAAAAAGAATCAGCGCAACCTCAAGAATCATCAACGCGTATCAGGACGGTTGCGACTGAAGACAGAGAAGATCCGGACATTACCCCTCTAATGCGGCGTCGCAAGGAGAATGCGCCGCAAGGGTCAACAAGTGACCCCCAATTTTTACAATGCATAGTAGAAGAGAAGGAAAAGAGAAAAAGAGAAGAAGAGGAGAAACAGAAAAGATTTTACAAGCGCACCAAATCATCGCATCAGGCGATCTGGCATAAAAACTCCACGATGAGGAGGTGCATCGTAACAACGCAATTTCAGCAGAAGAAGAAAGAAGAAGGCTCGAGGATAAGCAGCGCATATTGCTGGCCTCGGAGCAGTTTGAAAAGGAAATGAAAGAAGAAGAAGAGGATGAAAAGAAGAAGAAGGAAGAGAAGAAGAAACGGTGCAAGGCCAATGTGCAGCACATTAGAGAGAAGAAAAGAAAAGAAGTTGCGGAGTGGGAAAGGGAAGAAGAAGAATAATGCAAGGAACGGTAACGCAAACAAGGACAAAAGTCCTGCCTTGCGTTGGCTCAAGATAAGGGCAAAGCAAAAGTTGGAAGTAGTGAGCCTGTGTTAACCAAAAGGCGCCCATCAGCGAAGAAGGAAAATGATGACATAATGATGGAGATGGGTTTCTTTCCCGCATCAACTCCACTACCAGATTTAATTACAAGTGTTGTGTTGAAGCATAGGTGGGAGACATTCTGCCAATGCCCATCCATCATAATTCCTATGGTAGTGAGAGATTTTTATAATGGATGGCTCTATGACACCAAAGATGCAGTGATCATGAAAGGGTGGACAGTGCCATTCAGCGCAAGGGACATCAACGAATTATATAAGATGAAGGACATCCCGGATGCGCCAGGCAACAAAATTATTGATGATCCCGAAGAAGAGCAAATGGTGGATGCGCTGAGAACATTAACACAACTGGACACTCAGTGGTCAGTATCCTTGAAAGGCATTAAGACCCTTGCGTCCAACAAACTGTTTCCAGAAGCGCATCTTTTGGTTTACTTGGTGAAACGGCGACTCATCTCAACATCGCATGATAAAACAGTTTCAAGGGATTGAGTGATGGTCGCATATTGTATAGCACGCGGTATTCCAATTGACGTGGGCCAATTGATTGCAAAGAAAATTCGAGGTTTTGTAGAGCGTGTGAGAGGCCAGTACTTCTTTCCTTGGAAAATTTCGAGCTTATGCCTCTCTGTGGGTGTAGGTATTGAAGAGGAGCCAATGCCAAAAGTCCACGGTCTCATAAACACAAAGATCTTGAGAATGCTTCTCAAGGACTCTCTTCACTGCCTCAAGCTTCCACCTAAACGGCCCCTCATCGATCTGAATGCGCCGCAACAGCCCAAGCCGAAGAAGCAGCGCAAAGATAATAAAGGCAAGGAAAAAGTCCAAGAGCAATCAACACAAGACCAAATACCCTTGGACCCCTTACCTTTAATAATTCAGCCTCCAAGCCCTCCTATGGAACCCCTTTCCCCACTCCCAGAACACTTTACCAATCTCCTCCTTGCTCCCAACTCAACACATCCCCTACAACATCTTCCCCTCATCCATCTCCACCGGATTTTTCTCCTCCATCGCCACATGTTGATGACCCACATGGTTTGGGTGAAGGAATTTCCACTCAACCTCAAACCGTTGCTGGTGGAACATCATAGGCGCATCCCACCACCGCAACCCTTGCTGTTGACCTAGCAGAGATGCGTTCACTTCTCTCTCAACAACAAAATTTCTTCTGCCAAAGAATAACGGAGTTACAAGAGAGCCACGCAGAGTTGCAACGCAGTATTGCGATGACATGGCAGGTGCTAATCAATATTCAACGCAATATTTTCACCATCCACCTGAACTAGAGAAAAATGACGGAGCGCAACCATGAATACTTTAACTTCTTGATAACATATTTACATGGTCCACTGATGCCTCCCCATTTACAGCAACCTCTGCATTTTGAAGAAGCTCCTCGAGTTCCTCCTCAAAATTCTCCTCTAGAGCCCCTGCCGCAACTCTAAATTTGGGGGTGTGCCACCTTCTCAATAAATATGCAATTTTTGGCTGCGTCCATTCATTCAAATGGTTTTTAGCTGGTCCAATTCAAGCTACTTGAGTACGTTTTAGAGCAGTTCAAGCAGTCTGGAAGCAGTTCAGAAGCTGTTTTTGTAATAATAAGGTTTTTGTTTGCTTGTTTATGCCAAAAATAAAGCCATATCAGTTAGTGTTTAATTATTTATGCATGTGACATATGTTATAATTAAATAAATCTTGTATGTGCATACAGTATGCCATGTAGATTTAAAATCCCACCGAGGAAGCATGTTACATGCATTGAAAGTATGTTATAAAATGTTATAATATATAGTATGCATGTTAGGGTTTCTTTTATTTAATATAATAGTTATATTAGATATTGAATACCTTTGTTGTTTTTCGTGGATGTTTAGCATGTCTAAAATTTTGTAAGCTGTTATAAAATTGGGTTAGACGTTTAAAATCCATAACAAAGAACAGCTGCATGCTCACTTAGGTTAACCAATTGTTTTAATAGTTAAAATAGGTAGTTAAACTTGTAAAACTAGGGTTACAAACTCAACCAGTATATAATCCTCTCGAAGGCTGGGGGTACTTAAGTTGACGGTCTACGGAACACATCCTACTTGAGGATTATAGCCAAATTATTGAGCGTTGGTAACCGGTTTTATTAGCATTCGTGAGTGGTGTGAGGTAATAAAAACGGTTTATCACTTAGACATCGTAGGTTTAAAATCCATTTATAAATGTTATACTTGGATAAACCACCTAGACTTAGGGTTGTTTTTATTAGCTGAAAAGAACCTAAGTATAAATATATCCAAACATTTAGAACACTTCAGTGGGAGAATAAAAGTTATTAGCTCTCACGTCCTCAAAAGTTCACACTGTGAGATCCATGCTCGGCTTCTTGTTGATTTTACCTCGACTGCTCCATTTGGAAAGTGTTGGCATGGGTCAATAACAAGGTGAATGGGGGAAGTCGTTCATAGTAAGTGGGTGAAGGAAATGTGTCAACATTGTCCTACGGCCTCCTTCATTAGTTTGAACCGTGAGATTCCTATGTTGCACCTGCTATCGTTTTTAGGCGACACTAGCTAGTCGTTAACCACGGTAATCCCCTCGGAGGGTTGTAACATAGGATTTGGAACAACCTAGGCTTCAGTAAAATGATTAGGGTCTTATAGTTCCGTCTTGGGTATTAGTCTTCTATTTCGGAAGCATACTCATACCGTTTTGTAAGATCTAAAAATGGTGGGTCTACACTTATAAGACTTACTAAGTGTTAATAATGATCTTGACTGAAAATGATAACTAAATGACTATCGGAATATGAGTTATTTTGGAGACAGTATTTGGTCAAGAACTGTCTTGCTTTTATGAAGGAATTCTTGACTGCCCCTCAATAGCAATTATTCTAAATCACTTAAGTATCATTGCAAAAATAATGATTATGGGTACATTATCACTTTGCTAAAAATTGATTGGATTTAAAAGCAATTCACTTATAAAATTTGTTTATAATTTCATAATGACGAGTTCAATTATACAATTATTGGCTTCGGACAAACTGATCGGGGATAACTATGTTACGTGGAAATCAAATTTGAACACGACACTTAAGATAGACGATTTGAGATTTGTCTTAACGGAGGCATGTCTTCCCATTCCTCGCTCTAGTTCCAACCGAACTGTTTGGGAAGCATTTGATAAATGGATCAAGGAGAATGATAAAGCTCGTGCTTATATCCTCGCTAGCTTGTTTGACGTTTTGGCCAAAAAACACGAGGGTATGAGTACGGCCAAAGAGATTATGGAATCTCTGAGAGGGATGTTTGGACAAACGTCCTTCACCTTGAGGCATGATGCTATCAAATATGTTTACAATAGTCGCATGAAAGAGGGGACCTCAGTTCGTGAACATGTCCGGGACATGATGGTTCGCTTTAATGTGGTAGAAGTAAACGGTGTTGTGATGGATGAGAGAAGCCAAGTTGGTTTTATTCTAGAATCTCTTTCGAAGATTTTTCTGCAATTCTGTACGAATGCATTGATGAATAAAATTGAATACAACTTGACCACTCTATTGAATGAGCTGCAGACTTTTCAGACTATATTGAGAACTAAGGGTCTGGAACCATAAGTAAATCTTGCTTATGCCTCACCCTCTCATTGGCCCGAGAGGGATTCGATTTGTTGATTGGATCACAAACCAATTGTTCATTAGGGGATCAGTGGAACTTAAGGAACAAGAGGTAATTTCGGGGGTAAAATAGAGATTCAACTCAGCCATTATTACGAGCAACCTATGAAGGGTTAACTTACTAATCATGGTTATATCGAGTGGATATAATATATCTACAGTGAGGGAAGTTCAGCTATGGGCTTTAGTGGAATCACCCATTAGTTAACGAATGAGGGTTAGATCGGTTTAATGAGTTTATCTAATTAATCTCGGATCATTGGAGCCCATGATCTGTAGGTCTGCGAGGTCCCCCTACTAGCTCGTAAATGGATTAGTTCTAGAGTAGCGTGATAAGTTAATTTGAACTGTTCAAATTAGAATTAAATGAAATTAGAGAAATAATATTTAAATATGATTTAAATATTTGAAGATGGAATTGTGTAAAATTAATTTAATATTTGATATTAAATTAAGAATTATTTAAATTGTTTAAATAATTATTTATTAAGCCAGTGTTCACTAGAGATAGGAATGTAAGCCAATGTTCACTAGAGATAGAAATAATCTTACGCCAGCCAAGTTTATGCAGTTACCTTGTCTTATGAGCGCATCATTCATCATTTAAGCATACTTGAGAGAGTAGTCTAAAATCCAAATCTAAGACTCGAGAGAGGGGATTGGAACGCATAAGAAAGAATAGGGAACTTAGGAATAAGCTCTGTTTGCTATTACACAGCGTATGCACCCTATGATGAGTGTATTGCATGCGTCCCAGAAGTAGGATACGGTGGTATGCGGCTATCACGCTCATGTGGCGAAAGCACGTGAGCGGGTTATGGAAGCTTAGGCATAGGCTTCTCGGCGCTATCATAGATACACCGCATACGTCCTAGATTTAGGCACAAGTGTGTGTAGCATGATTGCATAGCTTGCGTCGGTTGAGGTTGCCCTTGCGGTCAATCTTAAGGGTTGCAATGAAGACTTCCTCACATTTTATCTATTTTCCATCCATTTACTTCACGTCAACAATTGTCATGTCTCTACCTCTCGTGCATACTTCTCATTGCATTGTCTGTTATTTAGGAGTAGGAGTAGTTTATAGCTTATACCCTCCATCATTCTTTTATTCAACCGCCACAAACACATTACTGCATAGCATTTAGTTACAAGTCCCTAAGTTCGACCTCGGATCACCCAAGAAACTTGCGTTCGCGTTATACTTGGTGTGAGCACAAGAAAACTTGTGATGGGAATGCATGGTCATCGCATACATTCATTAACACATAGTTTCATTCCAACGCATGACCACCGGCGCATGAGTATCAACGCATACCTTAAGACATGCATCGCATATTGTGTCCCACTAATTTTATTCATCAAGTCTTTGACGGCTAATTTTCGTCATCACCTACCCCGTTGTGTGATAGGTTGTGGGTTAGCCGGTGCCTTCCCTTTCCCCTTACCACCCTTCTTCTTCTTCCACTTTTTAGTGTTAGAAGTAGAAGGTGCAGACTTAGTTCATGAGATCAAACCCCAATGGAACTTCTTAGATGATGAAGTAACATTTGCCTCACCAACCTTCTTCTCCTTGCTTTTCAGCAAGGATTGGAATATCTGGAACTCGTTGAGGAGAGTTGTAAGGGTGTAATCAACTTTGTTTAGCACAACATAGCTGACAAAGTGAAGGAAGCTTTTTGGCAACGTGTGCAGATTAAAGCTAACCTGGCTGCCTTCATCGATGCGGGCCTCATTCATCTCCGCCACATCATGTTCATAATGTGTTCTCGAACAGATGTACCCTCCTCCATTTTGGAGTTGAAGATGCATTTCAGAGCTTCGTGCTTGAGCTATCCAGAAGATTGTCCGAACATTCCCTGCAGGGACTCCATGATCTCACACGCAGAGACCATGGGCTCATGCTTCTTGGCCAAAACATCATTCAGACTGACTAAGATGTAAGCTCGGGCCTTCTCGTTCGCCTGTGTCCATTTCTCATGTGCCTCCCGAACATTTCAAGCAGCGGTCTGAGTTGGAATATGAGGACACTCCTTTGTAAGGATGAACCTCAGGTCATCGATGATAAGAATGGTATTAATCGTGTTTTACCAACTAACGTAGTTTTCGCCAGTCAGTTTATCGGCACTTAATATAGTTAACATGGCGGTTGCCATTTTAAAAGTTGCTGAAAAACCACGAACAAACTTAATAAGTCTATGCATTACCACTTTTAACACCAATTTTAGTTTTAGCAAAATAGTTCTAATGTACCCTAAGTGAAATGACATCTATTTTGGAATGATGCCCCAGCGAGATAGAACAAAAGTCACCGGTAGAGTGATCAGGTGCCCCTTCACTGGGATGAGACATTCTCAACCATTAGACAGAAACAACTTTTGTAACTGATAACTGTCACCATTTTTTGGTCCAAAATATGTTAACCTTTAACAATTCTGCATAAGTGTAGTTGGGGTTGATGCCCTAAACTCTCGTTGGGTTCTGTAGTTTATAAACACTGTATTGAAAAAACGTTTGTGATGTAATAATATGAGACATTTTCTTCATTATTGTCTATGAAACATGAGATTTATTTGCTTCACCACAAACCAATAAACTATGATCCCTAGTTGTCGTTGTAACTTAAGCATGTATGTGGAGACATACAGGTGGATCATGCCTTAAGTGATAACCAAAATGGTCTGTGGTATATGGATATAGGAGCGAAACCTTATCCTAGTGACACTACAAATGCGACCCGCTTTGTAGATTGTTACAAGTGTTGTAACATGCTACAAATGATCTGATCCTGATCATTTATGTGGAGACATGAGAGTGGGGGCGTCCTATACAAAGGAGTTTGTATAAGACCGGACCACGAAGTGTATAGTCTCGTTATATAACGTCGTTCATGACAGAGACTTCACTTCACTAGGATGACATAGGTAACATGACTTTAATTCTGAGTGAGTTGGGAACTCCTACCTTTGAGGGCGGTCCTTTGATTTGCATGTGTGCGAGTGACCAAATTGCCAACTCAAACCTACCACTTTGGGGATTCATTTGATTTGGGAGCTAGGAACTCAGCTACACAAGATGGAATTCACTTCTTCCCTGAAGCAGGGGTAAGTAGATAGATTGCTCTCTTAAGGGCTGATTCCAAGGCTTGAACGATGTGGTGCCACAGACCTTCTCATGGCTCGAGAGGTGTCCACACATAGCAGGACTATGTTGTATTGTTCATTAGAGGGGTCAATGGTACTTAAGGAGTTAAATGTAACTATAGAGACAAAACAGTAAATTGGCTCAACTGTACTTACGAGCATCTGTGAAGGGTTATCGTACTGTTGACTGGTTATATCTTATGGACATAGAAATATATCTATGGTGAGAAGAGTGCAGCTGTCGGTCTTTAGCGGAGTGCCCAACAGTTAACGAATGGTGGATCTCGTGGCTAAAGAGTTTATTTAACTATTCACGTATCGTTGGAGCTTCAAGCTACAGGTTCATAAGGTCCCCTCGGTAGCTCAATGGATTTAAGTTGAGAATCAGTTTATGGGTCAGTTTAAAGTGTTCAAATTGACAAGAGGGAGTTTGATTATATATGATATGATTAAACTGGTTCAATTATATATGATATAGTTGATATGATGTATGAGATATATTAATTAGAGGAAAATTATATAAATATGATTTATATCAAGTAAGGGAGAAAGGGACTATGGTTTAAATGTTGCATATGATGTGATATTAAAACTATAGGTTATAAATATAATATGATAAGTTAGTTATTATATTATTTATATTTAAAACAATTATGAGATAATTATTGGTGGTTTTCTCCATAACCGTGCGTGAAAGTGGGAGGTTGCATTCAGTTTTCATAACTGAAGGATAAAATGAAAATAGTTTTTATTTTTGCTAAGGAATCGGATAATCGCTTCATAATTGTACACTGCCTATCGTTTAGCTCACGAGAGCCTACACGACAGTCTCAAGTGTTTCTAAACGATCGTGTACACGTGCAGTTTCCTAACGATCGTATAGCTTTTACTAAGCGATCGTGCGTAAGAGCGAGATTCACTAAATGATCGTCTAAAAGATCAAACCTGTTTCCTAAATGATCGTTCACCTTTTTCTAAACGATCAACCACAAGTCTATACGATAGACTCAATACCTCTCCCACTTACTTGGTCATTGAATACAATTGTGCTTTCCTCCTTCCTTCTACCAAATCCAACAGAGCCCACACTTCTTGAATTCTCACTCTGAGAATACCAAAGTCACTGAGTGATGGTGTCCAAGTTGCTGCTTGTTCGTGTAGAAGATCGTTCGGTGTTGAGCAACAACAAGAGATTTGGGTAGACGATTGGGTTGGCGATCACAGAGATAGCGAGAGGTGTTGTTCCAAGCGAGAGCGAGAGAAAGGCAGAAGTAGAGTTCTTCAAAGGTATGTCTCTCGTTACTTTGTATTTAATTATTAATAACATGCCGTAATTTGTTCTAAAATGCATAACTACTGTGTATGTTTGTGAATGCTCGTATTTCTGTCACAATGGATTTGGAACGATCTTGTTTTCGCTCATAGGTACTCTTTGATATGAGTTCCTTCAATTGGTATCAGAGTCAGGTTCTGATATTCCAAATCCATTGAAGGATAGAATAGCATTTGCATTATTCGTGGGTAAAGCACGTCTACATTCTGTTTAAGTGTTAAACATGTGTTTGTGGATGTGGATTAATGGAGTTTTCTGGGATGGTTGCCTCTAGTTATTTAATTCTTTTACATTCAAAGTTAATTGTAAGGGCCCCTGTGTTTTTAGGCATATTAACTTGCTATCGAGTTCGTAATTCAAAGAGATTGAGTCATTATGAGTCGCTCGTGATGAAGCTTCAAGGCAAGGAGTTGCACAGTACTTCGAGGATGAACACGACCAAGCATTGGTCAGGTCGTGTAAACTATGGGGTAAGAGATCATTGAGTATAGAATACTCGACAGTAAGGTTGACGCGCGCGCACTAAACGATCGTGTAGCTCAGCAAGCTTCATCGCTTAGTCACTAACGACACGATCGCGGAGTAAAGGTTACTTAAGCGCTTGCTCTATGATCGTCTAGATGATCGTGCTTCACAGCAACATCATCGTCTAAACGATCGTTTAGACTTACGCGTTTAATGTTAGTGCGTTAAACGATTGAGTGCTTCATGCTTTGTAAATGGTACTCGATCATAGCTAAACGACCGTGGATACTCAGCCAGTTTACTAAACGATCAAGGAGGCTTCGCCCGGGTGGTTCAAGACCCAGTTCGCCTATGAACTGGTTGGCTCGATGGTGTTATGTAATAGATAGAATTTTAATTCCATTTTTTTAGACTAAATCATCCCGGTCCATTAGTCTTTGGTGAATGTACATAGGATGTATATTTGATTATATGTCATATGATATGCCATATAGTTGAAATCTCACCTTAGGTTATGCATTGGTGATGCATCATCTCCTACATTGTAAGTGTTATGATATAGTAGTTTGCATGATTTAAATTACATAAGAGCATGCTCATACATCATATAATATAAGAGTTATATTTATGCATGCATTAATCATATACATGCATCATCTTTATATAATAAATGTTATAGTATAAGGGTGTATGGAAGCATGTTTGCTTAGTTTAATATAGAGTATATAAGCATTATATATAGTAATGAATGAACATTTCATGAAGCATGACACACAGGTTAAATTTATAAGTGTTATAAATACCTAGTTGTGCATGGCAATGTGAATGGGTTTTGGTTGTTTCTTTTATAAGGGTTATAAAGGAAATTAGAACTAAAATCTATAAGAAAGATATGCATGCGAACTTAGGCTTGAATCATGATTTTAAAAGTGTTTTAAAACTTGGTGGAGATAGACCTAAGATCATGGTTCTAATGAGATTAGCAACCTAAGGTTTAATCTTTTAATCAGTTCAATAGGATTAAATTGACTAATAAAAGATTAAATATGTAGCAAATTTATCTATAAGGGACCTTTTGTCTAATGTGGGTTCTGTCTAAGCTGGGGTATTTAAGCTGATGGAAACAGAACACCCCCTACCTGGGAACTTACCTGAAAAGATGAATTAGATAGATTTGATGCATGCATGCAAATTTGAGGACAGACTGTTGAAGAGTTTAATGAGACTACTTGAACTTGTTTAATTTCAAAGACAAGAGTTGTTTTTTAGCAAATTAAAATGACTTAGATAAAATCATTAGTTAGATGGTCTAAGTTAATGAACACCTAGGTAAAACATTCAGTGGGAGGTACTTGGGGTATATGATACTTCATTTAAACCTCTTCGCATTTCACCCTTTATGTTCACACTATGAGATTTATCCTCAGCCTCGTGGCACCTTGGGAGTGTCCCCCTAAAGAATGGTGTTAGGTAGGTCAATATCAAGATGAATGGAGAGAATATTCATAGTAAGTGGGAGCGGGACGTGTGACACATATCCAATGGTCTCTCTCATTAGGTTAGATAACATTTTTGTTCATCGCCTCGAGACACCCTGGGAGTGTCCCCCTATAGGATGGTAGTTTTGCACAACTCTTTATCTGATCTCCTGTATAGGATAAGGTCACTTTAGTCTCTTGTCCTAATCTGCTTTTTCCCTACGGTGGGTGCATTAGGGTAGGACTCTAAGCCGAAAATGAGGGGTTACACTTACGCGAAATTGTTAAAGGTTAACAGTTCTGGACCAAAAAATTGTGACTATTAGGATCAGTTACAAGAGTTGTTTCTGCCTAATGGTCGAGAGTGTCTCATCCTATTGAATGGGCATCTGATCACCCCACCGATGACGTTTGTCCTGCCTCCCTGGGGCATCATTGCGAAATAGATGTCTTTTCACTTAGGGTACATGGAAACTATTTTGCTAAAACTAAAATTAGTGTTAAAAACGTGGTATAGCATAGACTTATTAAGTTTGTTCGTTTTTCAGCAACATATATATGGCTACAGCCACATTAGCTCTATTAAGCATCGACAAACTATATGGCGAAAACTACGCTAGTTGGAAACACATGATCACAACCATTTTAATCATCGATGACCTGAGGTTCGTCCTTATGGAGGATTGTCCTCCCATTACACCTCAGAATGCCACTCGAAATGTTCGGGAGGCTTATGAGCGTTGGACATGGGCGAACGAGAAGGCCTGAGCTTACATCTTGTTCAGTCTTCATGATGTTTTGGCCAAGAAGCATGAGCCTATGGTCTCAGCACATGAGATCATGGAGCCTAGTATGGAATGTTCGGACAACCGTCTGACGTCTGGACAAATCAAGCATGAAGCTCTCAAATGCATCTTCAACTTCAAAATGGAGGAAGGCACCTCGGTTCACGAACATGTGCTTAACTTGATGATCCACTTCAATGTAGAGGAGATGAATGGGTCGTGCATCAATGAGGGCAGCCAGGTTAGCATCATCCTGCACTCGTTGCCGGATAGCTTCCTGCATTTTGTTAGTAACGTGATACTAAACAAAGTGGACTATACCCTTACAACTCTCCTCAACGAGTTGCAGACATTCCAATCCTTGCTGAAAAGTAAGGAAAAGAAGTTTCATAAGGGTTCAACCTCAGGAACAAAGTCTGCACCTTCTACTTCTAACATTTCCAACTGGAAGAAGAAGAAATATGGTAAGGGGAAGGGGAATGCACCTGGTAACCCACAGTCTGTCGCCCAGCGGGAAGGCGACAAGTGCCCATTGACAAAGGAAAATGTTTCCATTGCAACCAGGATGGGCACTGAAAGAGGAATTATCCTCACTGGATCAAGGAGAAGAAGAAGGCTAAGGCCAAGGAAAAACAAGGTAAATATGATTTACTAGTTTTGGAAACCTGTTTAGTGGAGAATGATGATTCTGCCTGGATTATTGACTTTGGAGCCACTAATCATGTTTGTTCTTCTTTTTAGAGGATTAGATCCTGGCGGCAGCTAGAGGCTAGAGAGATGACGATGTGAGTAGTCACCGGGCACGTCGTCTCAGCTATGGCAGTGCGAGGGCTCCAGTTGACTTTACAGAAGAAGCTTATCATTATGAGATGTTTATGTAGTTCCTGAGTTAAAGAGGAACTTTATTTCTATAAAGTGTCTGATTAAATGTAAATATACTCTTAATTTTGTATTGAATAAATTGTTTATTCATAAAGATGGAATTGAAATCTATTTAGCAAATCTGGAAAACAACTTGTATGTGCTAAGGCCGTTAGCAACGAGTTCCCTCCATAACATAGAGATGTTTAAAACTGTCGTAACTCAAAATAAATGACAAAAATGTTCTCCTAAGGAAAATGCCAAACTTTTTGGCACCTTCGATTAGGGCACATCAATCTCAATAGGATTTAGAGGTTGGTGAAGAATGAACTTCTAAGCGAGTTAGAGGAAAATTCTTTACTGGTGTGCGAATCTTACCTTGAAGGCAAGATTACTAAAAGACCTTTTACTGGAAAAGGTTATCGAGCCAAAGAGCCTTTAGAGTTGGTGCATTCTGACCTTTGTGGTTCGATGAATGTGCGAGCCAAGGGAGGCTTCACTTCACTAGGATGACCATAGGTAACATGATCTTAATCCTGAGTGAGTTGGGAACTCCTACCTTTGAGGGCGGTCCTTTGATTTGCATGGGTGTGAATGGCTAGATTGCCAACTCAAACCTACCACTTTGGGGATTTGTCTAATTTGTGAGCTGGAAACTCAGCTACACAAGATGGAATTCACTCATTCCTCGAAGCAAGGGTAAGTAGATAAATTGCACCTTAAGTGCTAATTACGGGGCATGAATGATATGGCACCACACATCTTCTAATGGCCCGAGAGGTGTCCACACATAGTAGGACTATGTTGTATTATTCATTAGAGGGATCGATGGTACTTAAGAAGTTAGATGTAACTATAGGGGAAAAGCGATAAATTGGCCCAGCTATACTTACGAGCATCTGTGAAGGGTTATCATACTATTGGCTGGTTATATCTGATGGACACAGAAATACACTATTGGTGAGAAAAGTGCAACTGTCGGTCTTTAGTGGAGTGCTCGACAGTTAACGGATGGTGGATCTCGTGGCTAAAGAGTTTAGTTAGCTATTCACGTACCGTTGGAGCTTCAAGCTACAAGTCCATAAGGTCCCATTGGTAGCTCAATGAGTTCAAGTTGAGAATAAGTTTTTGGGTCAGTTTGAAGTGTTCAAATTGACAAGAAGAAGTTTGATTATATATGATTTGATTAAACTGGTCAATCATATATGATATAGTTGATATGATGTATGAGATAAATTAATTAGAGGAAAATAATATAAATATGATTTATATCAAGTAAAGGAGAAAAGAACTATGGTTTAAATGTTGCTTATGATGTGATATTAAAACTATAGGTTATAAATATAATATGATAAATTAGTTATTATATTATTTATATTTAAAACAATTATGAGATAATTGTTGGTGGTTTTCTTCATAACCGTATGTGAAAGTGGGAAGTTGCATTCAGTTTTCATAACTGAAGAATAAAATGAAAATAGTTTTAATTTTTGCTAAGGAATCGGATAAAACCTTCATAATTGTACACTGCCTATCGTTTAGCTCACGAGAGCCTGAACGATCGTGTCACACGTAGTTTCCTAAACGATCATATAGCTTTTACTAAGCGATCACGCGCGAGAGCGAGATTCACTAAATGATCAAACCTATTTCCTAAACGATCGTGCACCTTTTTCTAAAGAATTGAGCACAAGTCTATACATAGACTCAAAACCCCTCCCACTTTCTTGGTTGTTGAATACGATTTTTCTTTCCTCCTTCCCTCTACCAAATCCAACAAAGTCCACACCTCCTAGATTCTCACTCCGAGAATACCAAGGTCACTGAGTGGTGGTGTCCAAGTTGCTGTTTGTTTGTGTAGAAGACCGTTTGGTGTTGAGCGATAGTGAGAGATTTGGGTAGATGATTGGCTTGGCGATCACAGCGACAGCAAAAGATGTTGTTCCAAGCGAGAGCGAGAGAAAGATAGAAGAAGAGTTCTTCAAATGTATGTCTCTCGTTACTTTGTATTTAATTATTAATAACATGTTGTAATTTGTTCTAAAATGCATAACTACTGTGTATGTTTGTGAATGTTTGTATTTCTGTTACAATGAATTTGGAACGATATTGCTTCCCCTCATAGGTACTCTTTGACAAGATTTCCTTCAAGCGTAACTCGTCATTTTAGGCCCTAGAGTCCCACTCTAATGCGCCCACCGTAGGGAAAAAGCAAATTAGGACAAGAGACTAAAGCGACCTTATCCTTTACAGGAGATTAGATAAAGAGTAGTGAAAAACTATCATCCTTTAGGGGAACACTCCCAGGGTGCCTCGAAGCAATGCACAAAACGTTATCCAACCTAATGAGAGAGACCGTGGGATATGTTGTCACACGTCCTACTCCCACTTACTAAGAGCATTCTCTCCATTCACCTTGGTATTGACCGACCCAACACCATCTTTTAGGGGGACACTCCCAGGGTGCCTCAAGGCCGAGGATAGATCTCACGATGTGAACATTAGGGAGAAATGTATAGAGGTTTAAGTGAAGTATCATATACCCCAAGTACCTCCCACTGAATGTTCTACCTAGGGATTCATTAACTTAGACAATCTGGTTACTGTTTTTATCTAAGTGTGAGTTTAATTTGCTCAATAAAAACTCTTGCTTTTGATAATTAAACAAGTTCGAATCAAGTCCCATTAAACACTTTAACGGACTATCATCAAATTTGCATGCATGCATCAAATCTATCTAATTCACCTTTCTAGGTAGGTTCCCATGTATAAGTGTTCCATTTCCGTCAGCTTAAGTACCCTAGCCTAGACAGAACCCGCCTTAGACAAAAGGTCCCTTATAGATAGATTTGGTACATATTTAATCTTTTATTAGTCAATTTAATCCTATTAAAATGATTAAAAGTTTAACTTAGGTTTCTAATCTCATTAGAACCGTGATCTTAGGTCTATCTCCATCGTTTCTAATCTCATTAGAACCATGATCTTAGGTCTATCTCCATCAAATTTTAAAACTACATTATTCAAGCCTAAGTTAGCATGCATGTCTTTCTTATTGATTTTAGTTCTAATTTCCATTATAAATCTTATAAAAGAAACAACTAAAACCATCCACATTGCTAAGCTAGACTAGGTATTTATAACTCTTATAAATTAACCTATGTGTCATGCTTCATGCAATGTACATTCATTACTATATATAACTCTTATATAAAAAGTAATGAACTAAGCATACATGCTTCCATACACCCTTATACTATAATATTTATAATATAAAGATGATGCATGAATATGTTTCATGAATGCATAAATATAACTCTTATATTATATGATGCATGAGCATGCTCTTATGTAATTTAATCATGCAAGTCACTATATTATAACTCTTATAATATAATGATGATGCATGAATAAATGTATAATCTATGGTGGGATTTAAAACTATATGACATATAAGTTAAACATACATCTCATGTACATTCACCAAAATTAATGGACCAGGATGATTAGCCTAAAAAATCATAAATAAAAACTATCTATTACATAAACCATCGAGTAAACCGGTTCAAACAGGTGAGCCGATTCTTAAACTGCCCGGGTGAAGCCTCGCTCCCTGATCGTGTACTTTTCCTTATGATCGTCTAGTAAAGTTGGTCGAGTAACTATGATCATGTAGCAATGATCAAGTACCTTTGACTAAACGAACGAGTAGACAAAGCATGAAGGCCACTTGATCTTACAACGCACTGATAAGAACACTTTCCTAAACGATCAAGTAGACGACAACTATGCGATGAAGCATGATCGTCTAGACGATCGAGGAGCAAATGTCATTTTGAAGGAAATCAGACATGAGGATTTTCATGAGCAGCGGAATGATCGTTCCAAATTTCATTCGTATTTGAACATTAACAATTACAATAGAGAAACGGAAACATAAAGCTATGCACAAAATAAAATTACATCATGCTTTACTATACGATCAAGGGAAAGAATACACATACCTTTGAAGACTCATCTTCAATCTCCCTTGATCACGAACACTCGAACAATTAGCAAGACTGCAAACCCGAACGCTTGAACATTACGACCGCAACACAGCACGATCACAACAATCACAAACACAATGAACTCCAAGACCACGAACACAACGAACGGCCTCCAAAAACCTCGAACAATGTCGAGTTGAGTACGACACCACCACAATGGCCACCTTGGTATTCTCGGTGTGAGAATCCAAAAGTGTGGGCTCTGTGTGGACTTGGTTAGTGGACGAGATCAGAGGAACAATCGTGTCAATGATTGAGCAAGTGGGAGATGACAAGTTTATCGTATAGATGATGCCCAATCGTTTAAAAGAAGCTCCGCAATCGTTTAGCTATCGGGCAGCTAAGTGACTATCGTGTAGATTCACTCCAGATCATATAGTCTCTTCTTCAGCTGTCGTTTAGTGAATCTAATATACTTGACAGCCATCGTGAGTCTTTCCAAGAATAGAAAATCTCAATCATCAACTACTAAAATTAGGAAAACATTTTTCCTTGTTATCTCATGATTCCCATGAAACTACCAATAACCTCCCACTCAAATAGTTATTAGAGAAAAAGAGATAATTATCCAATAATTAATATTATTATAAATGTATATGATAACCAACTTACCATACTATATTTATAACCTATAGTTTTAATATTTCATCTCATGAAACATATAAACCATAGCTCTTTTTCTATTTCATGGTCCTTAATGTAAATCTCATTTATATTAATCCTCCACTAGATGTATCTTATATATATAATCGAATTACCTCTTGTAAATTTGAACATTTCAAATCAACACCAAGAACTGATTCTCAACTTGAATCCATTGAGCTACCAATGGGACCTTATGGACCTGTAGCTCGAAGCTCCAACAGTACGTGAATAACTAACTAAACTCTTTAGTCACGGGATCCACCATCTGTTAACTGTAAGGCACTCCACTAAAGACCGACAGTTGAACTCTCCTTACCATAAATATATTATGTGTCCATATTAACCAATCAACTTTGCGATAACCCTTCACAAATCGCTCGTAAGTACAGCTGGGCCAATAACCATTATGCCCCTGTAGTTACATCTAACTCTTTAAGTACCATTGATCTCTCTAATAAACATAAGTCATAATCCTACTATGACTGAGTCCTCTCTTCCAAAGAGAAGTTGTGGCCATTATGTTCAAGCCCCAGAATCAGCCCTTAAGGGAGCAATCTATCTATTTATCCTTGCATCGGGGAAGGAGTGAATTTCATCTTGTGTAACTGAGTTCCCAGCACCCAAATCAGACAAGTCCCCAAAAAGGTAGGCATGTTAAGTTGGCAATCTGGCCACTCTCACCCATACTAATCAAAGGACCGCCTTCAAAGGCAGGAGTTCCCAAATCACCCAGGATTGAGGTCATATCACTTATGGTCATTTAGGTGAGATGTAAGTCTTATACAAATTCTTTGTATGGGATACCCCCGCTCACATGTGAAGGATCTCATACCGAGAGTTCCGTGAGTGGGCTTAGATCGCTCCGATTTCACAGTGACCGGAACATAAACGATATACATTCTATACTAACAATTATGCATATTAAACTCATCAACAGCATGTTCAAAATACAATAAAACATAGAGAAAGGGGGTTCATACCAGAGGAAGACGATTTCGTTTGTGTGAACCCACAGCAGCGGAAAACTCCCACCGATCTACTAGCACCCGGCGAGTCTCTCGATTGTTATTGCACAATCTGAATGTACACAAACAAGGTCGCGAGGACAACACCACCATAAGGAAAACTCGGGTATCCTCGGCATAAAAAACCCAAAGAGTGGGCTCTGGTGAGTTTGGTAGAAGATGGAGGAGACGATTTCGTGTAGACGATAAGCACACGTGAGAAGAAATCTGCTATCGTATAGTGGAGATGCTTATCGTATCGTAGAGCTGCATGATCGTTTAGGAAAAACTAGACGATCATTTTGGAAAGTGGTATATGATCGTTTTAAGAATGCGTGAACTAGACGATCATTTAGACAAATGAGATTCTATCGTATAGGCTCTCGTGATTGCTCTTTCACGAATTCTTTTGGGCGCAAGATATAAAAAATGCACAACTGAATTAATCTTCAAAATGAAAACGAATTTCATACTTTAAGTGTTGGATCATATGGCAACCCTAGAAGGGGGTGAATAGGGTTTAATTAAACTTTTTTTTTTTCTAAATTAACCCAATTAAACTAATTAATACACTTTTTATAAATAATAAGAAAAATTCAAATTATGCAACAAATAAGATGACCAAAAATGTGGTAATTTAATTCTATCAAATTTTAGAAAATAGATAAAAACAAACTAAAACATACAATAAATTGCTTAAATTAATTGCAAAAATAAAAAAGAAAGAGTTAGAGAAGAAGACACCGTAATTTTTATAGTGGTTCGGTCAAACTCGACCTACTCCACTCCCCAAGCGCCTCTTGGGAATTTGAATAAAATATTTCCGACTTTTTCCACGGATTAGAGCCTAACCGTTACACCACCGCTCCTTTTACGGGTTCAAAAGCAAACCCGATCCTTTCCACGATTTAGGATCAAACCGTTACAAATGTTGGATTTTTTGAAGAACACAATACAACTCTCACTAGAGTGGATTTACAAGTTTAAGCACTCAACAAATTTATCCTCACAATACAATAATACTCTCTCAAGAATAAGATGGAAAAAAAATTGAGAACTTAGAGAGAGCAACAATGGAACTTTTGAGTTTTTGAAGATTATGAAATGTAAAATTTATTGGTTTAAAATTTGGAGAGGAAGATGGTTATATAGAGATGGAAAATTTTTTAGAAACCACAATTAATTTGGACTATTAGATTTTGGAAAAGAAAAATCAATGGTGGAGATTTTAAACTAAACTAGTCGTTAGATACAAACAAAATATAATATTAAATTCTCTTTCTTTTGAAATTCATTTTCTTTTTAAAATTAATCCAAAAAAAAACATATCATGTGTCAAAAACTAGCCGTTAGACACAAACATAAAATAATATTAAATTCATTTTCCTTTTAATTCATTTTCTTAATCGTTCTAAAGTCAATCCAAAAATAAAAAAACATACCATGTGTAAAAAACTAGCCGTTAGATACAAACATAAAATAATATTAAATTTATTTTCCTTTTAAGTTTCTTTTTAATTTCAATTTTTTATTTTAAATCAATCCAAAAATCAAATGTCCATCATATGTTAATCTCTTAATGATCCACCATTCAACCAATATGTTGTCATATGTTTACATGCAAATGGTCTGGTTATGCCACGTCATCCACTACGGTATTTTCTCTATAGACTTGTTTCGGTCATATCGTCTTCGTTTTAGCTCCGATTTGAGTGATTCAAGAAGTGTTGGAATCGTTGTTCCGAGCTCTACGCTATGAACATATCAAAATACTAAAATTTTCAGTAATTAAAAATTGAGTTTGTTATCATCAAAACATTAATTAATTAATTAATTAAAATTAATTAATTTGAGATTAAGGGCCAAAAAGCTAACAATCTCCCCTTTTTTTATGATGACAAACCATTCAAGAAAAATAACTTGAAATACATGTAAACCATATGTAGCACGTAATAAAATTCAACATATCACCATAAAGATCACTTGAAATTCACTCAAAAAATAAATTCTCCCCCTAATTAATACAATCAAAATCATAAAAAATTTATTGCATGTTTTTCTTAAACTTCTCCCCCTTTGGAATCATCAAAAAGAATAATTAAGAAAAATTTTGAACTACATAAATGTTTCCCTTAAAAACATGAACATAAATTTAGCACAATTCCCCCTAAGAATATTAACACATACTTTCCATATCTTCCCTTATCAAAATGCCTTCTAAAATATTTAACAAGTAAAATTATAAAATCAAGAGGCATCACAACGAATAATACCGAGCTCAAGCCTATTTTTGCAAAAGTTTTCTTTATTCAAAGGCTTGATAAAAATATCCGCTAATTGATTATTAGAGCCTACAAATTCAAGAGTAATATTATCATTTTGTACATGCTCTCTAATAAAGTGATGCCTAATATCAATATGCTTAGTCCTAGAATGATGTATAGGATTTTTAGTCAAATTAATAGACCTAGTATTATCACAAAATATAGGCACATTATCAAACATTAATCCAAAATCACAAAGAGTTTGTTTCATCCAAAGAATTTGAGCACAACAACTAGCAACTGCAATATATTCCGCTTCGGTAGTGGATAAGGCAATCGAATTTTGCTTTTTACTAAACCAAGAAACTAAGAAACTACCAAGAAATTGACAAGTCCCACTAGTACTCTTACGGTCAAGTAAACTACCCGCAAAATCCTTATCGGAATATTCTACCAAATTAAATTCAACATTTCTAGGATACCATAAGCCTAAATCAATAGTACCAAGCAAATATTTAAAAATTCTTTTAATGGCATGTAAAGGACAAGATTGAAATCTAGTACAAAGACATACACTAAACATAATATCGGGTCTACTAGTAGTTAAATAAAGTAAAGATCCAATCATACCTCTATAAGTTTTTATATCCACACACTTACCTTTTTCATCCTTGTCAAGCTTAGTGGATGTGCTCATAGGAGTTTTTGCAATTTTACCTTCATTGAATTTGAACCTTTTGAGCAAATCCCTTGTGTATTTTTCTTGACTTATGAAAATACCATCCTTGAGTTGTTTGATTTGGAGTCCAAGGAAGAAGCTAAGTTCTCCCATCATACTCATCTCAAATTCACTATGCATACACTTAGAAAATTCTTCACACAAAGATGAATTAGTAGAACCAAAAATAATATCATCCACATATATTTGTACTAAAAGCATATCATTTTCTTTAGTCTTAATAAAAAGAGTAGTATCAATTTTACCCATTTTAAATCCATTCTCAAGCAAGAAATTATTAAGTCTATCATACCAAGCTTTTGGAGCTTGTTTTAAGTCATAAAGAGCCTTTTTCAACTTATAGATATGATTAGGAAAATCAAAACTTTCAAACTCCGGAGGTTGTTCTACACAAACTTCCTCCATGATATAACCATTTAAAAATGAACTTTTCACATCCATTTGATACAAAATGAAATTCTTATAAGAAACAAAAGCAAGTAACATTCTAATAGCTTCTAATCTAGCAACGGGTGCAAAAGTTTATTCATAATCTATTCCTTCCTCTTGACAATAACCTTGAGCTACAAGTCTAGCTTTATTTCTAATGATATTTCCATTTTCATCCATTTTATTTCTAAAGACCCATTTAGTTCCAATTATAGAAGCATGAGAAGGCTTAGGGACTAACTTCCAAACTTTATTCCTTTCAAATTGATTTAATTCTTCTTGCATAGCTAAAATCCAAAATTCATCATTTTCGACATCTTTAAAACTTTTTGGTTCAATTTGAGAAACAAAAGCAAGATTATTAAACATACTAAGAGAGGAACGAGTTTACACACCTTGTTCGGGATCATCAAGAATTAATTCTTTGGGATGAGAAGGAGCATACCTCCACTCTTTAGGCATGGATGAAAAACCAACTTTGTTCTTTTCGATTAAGCTCACCTTTTGCTTACTTGAAATAATTTCCTTGCCTTTGTCACTAACAAGTAAATCTCCAAAATTTCCTTCGAAAACATCACTATAAATAGGCTCATTAGAAATAACATTGCAAGATTCATCAAATACTACATGCATAGATTCCTCAATTACTAAAGTTCTTTTATTGAAAACTCTATAAGCTTTACTAGTAGAGGAATAGCCAAGGAAAATACCAACATCTGTCTTAGAATCAAATTTTCCAAGTTTTTCTTTGTTATTCAAAATAAAACATTTTTAACCAAAAACTTTGAAATACCCAATATTTGGAATTTTATTATGCCAAAGTTCATAAGGAGTTTTATCCAAAGAAGGTCTAATCAAAACTCTATTTAGAACATAACAAGCGGTGTTAACGGCTTCCGCCCAAAAGTATGTAGGTAAACCATACTCATGCAACATTGATCTAGCAAATTCTTGCAAAGTATGATTTTTCCTTTCAACTACACCGTTTTGTTGAGGAGTTCTTAGAGCGGAGAAATTATAGAAAAACCATTTTCTTCACAAAAAGCTTCAAAAGCATTGCTATCAAATTCTCCTCCATGATCACTCCTAATTTTAGAAATCAAAAAATCTTTTTCATTTTGAACTCTTTTTGCAAAACTAGAAAAGCTTTTCAAAGCATCATCCTTATGTTTTAGCATCAAAACCCAAGTAAATCTTGAAAAATCATCAATTATCACAACGGCATAATAGTTCCCTCCAAAACTAGCAATTCTAGAAGGGCCAAATAAGTCCATGTGTAATAGTTGAAGGGGTCTAGTTGTAGAGATCACATTTTTAGATTTGAAAGAGGACTTAGTTTGCTTACCTATTTGACAAGCATCACAAACTTTGTCTTTTTCAAATTTAAATTTGAGAAGACCTCTAACCAAAGAATTCTTGGAAATATTTGAAATTAAGTGCATGCTAGCATGTCCTAGTCTTCTATGCCATAACCAAGAATCATTATGCAAAGCCGATAAACATTTATCATTAATAAGACAATCATTCAAATCAATAGTATAAACATTTTCATCTCTATTTCCAACAAATATAACTTTTCTATCACTAGCATTTTCAATGATGTAATTCTTTTTATCGAACATAACTCAAAACCCTTTATCACATAATTGACTAATACTAAGTAAATCATGCTTCAAACCATCAACCAAAAGTACATTTTCAATTAAAATAGAAGATTCATTACCTATACTACCTTTACCAATTATTTTACCTTTCTTGTTGCCACCAAAGATTACCAGACCTCCATCCTTTTTAGAGAGAGAGACAAACTTGGATGGGTCTCCCATCATGTGCCTCGAGCAACCACTATCCAACTACCACTTGTTTTTTTTAGAGGCTTTCAAACAAACCTACAAACACAAATCTTCAAGTTTGATTCTTTGGTACCCACACTTGTTTGGGTCCTAGATGGTTAGCATTGACGAACTTGGGAATCCATTTCATTTTTGCATAGACATTTAAGGCATTGGATTTAGACAAATAACAAGAATAAGTTGTATGTCCAAACTTGCCACATGAGAAACAAACAACATTATGCAAAGATTTATCTCTTACAACAAATTTATGTACTCTACTTTTCTTGGAGAAATTATTCCTTGGAGCATTATGAAACTTTGCCCTTTGAAAAAAATTTCTTCTTGGAGAAGTAGTATGAGCATATTTCAATTTAAAACACTTAGGTCTAATATGGCCTTCAACACCACAATAATGACATATAGGCACAAAGTAAGATTTAACATGCTTAGACACAACCTTAGGCATATTATGAGATGCTTTAACAAAGATAGTTTTAGAACTTGAAGGAGTAGAACATTCATCAATATAGCCTAAACCTCTTTTATCACCAAAAGGCTTGCCTACTTCAATTATCTTGTCTAATCTTTGAGCACTTATTGTCAACTTTTTAATAGATTTTTTAGCCTTACAAGTTCTTGCAAAGCACTAAATTCCTTTTCTTTGAGTAATTTAATCAAATTATCTTTTTCACAACTATCATGCTCAAGAAATTTAACTTTGTCAAGCAAGGCATTTTTCTCATCACAATCAAAAGCATGCTTGTCACAAGAGATATTCATTTCATCAATATGCATAGCATCATGCTCATTCTCTTTTAAGCAAGCAATTTCTTCAAGTAAAGACTTATTTTTACTAGATAAAACATTGTATTTCTTTTTAAGCACAACATACTTAGAACTAAGTTTTTCTAAATCATTTTGCATATTTTCAAAAGCTTCGAACAATTCATTATAAGAAAGAGGTTCTAGAGTTACCTCATCATTTTGTTCATCCTCTTTGTCACTATGAGCCATGAAGCAAAAATTGGCCACTTCTTCATTATCACTCCCACTTTCATCGCTATCATCCCAAGTAGCTTTTATTGGTTTCTTCTTGGATTTCTTGGATGATTTAAGAAAAGGACAATCGATTCTAATATGACCCGGCTTCTTGCATTCATAGCATATTACCTCATCCTTTTTGCTCTTTTCACCTTTTGACTCTTTTTGGTTGGAGAGATGCTTCTTGAATTGCTTCTTTCTCTTGATGAAGTTCTTATACTTAGGTGAAAGATAGGCAACGTCATCTTCATCAAGGTCATCTTCATCTTGGGAGTCAACTTCTAAAGAGATGGTCTTTAAAGCTATACTCTTTTCTTTCTTTTTCTTCTCATCCTCCATGTTTTTATTGATCTTTATCTCATGCGTCAACAATGAGCCCATGAGTTCATCAATGGAGAGAGATTTGAGATCCTTTGCCTCTTGAATGGCGGTGACTTTAGGCTCCCATTGTTTAGGCAAAGACCACAATAGCTTTTTTATCTTCTCAAGATTTGAGTACTTTTTCCCAAGTCCTTCTAAAGCATTGACAATGTTAGTAAATCTAATAAACATATCGGAAATAGCTTCATTTTCATCAATTTTAAACATTTCATATTGATGAACTAACATGTCAATCTTTGTTTCTTTTACTTGACTAGTTCCTTCATGAGTAATTTCTAATTTATCCCATATCTCTTTAGCGGTTTTGCAAATAGACACTCTATTATACTCAACTTCATTCAAAGCACAAAATAAGCAATTAATAGCTTTGACATTTAAAGAGCATGCTTTCTTTTCATTTATTGACCATTCTTCCTTAGGTTTTATAGTGCTAACACCATCAACATCTTTTGTTGGAATTTTAAAACCTTCCTCAACAATATCCCATAAATCATAATTAATAGAAAGCAAGAAAAATCTCATTCTATTTTTCCAATAACTATAATTAGTACCATTAAAGAAAGGAGGCTTTGTAATAGATTGACTATTGGTAAAAGGGATAAAACCTAAAGTTGTCATAGCTAAAAAACAATTAAGTTTATCAAGAAATAAATATTTCAAGAAGAGCAACCCACTCTGATATCAATTGTTGGATCGATATGGCAACCCTAGAGGGGTGTGAATAGGGTTTAATTAAACTTTTTTTTCTAAATTAACCCAATTAAACTAATTAATACACTTTTTTTATAAATAATAAGAAAAATTCAAATTATGCAACAAATAAGATGACAAAAAATGTGATAATTTAATTCTATCAAATTTTAGCAAATAAATAAGAACAAACTAAAACATACAATAAATTGCTTAAATTAATTACAAAAATAAAAAGGAATGAGTTAGAGAAGAAGAGATCGTAATTTTTATAGTGGTTCGGTCAAACTCGACTTACTCCACTCCCCAAGCACCTCTTGGGAATTTGAATAAAATCTTTCCGACTCTTTCCACGGATTAGAGCCCAACCGTTACACCACCACTCCTTTTACGGGTTTAAGAGCAAACTCGATCCTTTCCACGGTTTAGGATCAAACCGTTACAAATGTTGGAATTTTTTAAGAACACAACACAACTCTCACTAGAGTGGATTTACAAGTTTAAGCACTCAACAAATTTATCCTCACAATACAATAATACTCTCTCAAGAATAAGATGGAAAAAAAATTGGGAACTTAGAGAGAGCAACAATGAAACTTTTGAGTTTTGGAGGATTATGAAATGTAAAATTTGTTGGTTTAAAATTTGGAGAGGAAGATGGTTTACATAGAGATGGAAAAATCTTTAGAAACCACAATTAATTTGGACCATTGGATTTTGGAAAAGAAAAATCAATAGTAGATATTTTAAACTAAACTAGTCGTTAGATACAAACAAAATATAATATTAAATTTCTTTTCTTTTGAAATTCATTTTCTTTTTAAAATTAATCCAAAAAAACATATCATGTGTCAAAAACTAGCCGTTAGTCACAAACATAAAATAATATTTAATTCATTTTCCTTTTAGTTCATTTTCTTTTTAAAATCATTTTCTTTAAAGTCAATCCAAAAATAAAAAACATACCATGTATAAAAAACTAGCCGTTAGATACAAACATAAAATAATATTAAATTTATTTTCCTTTTAAATTTCTTTTTAATTTCAATTTTTTTATTTTAAATCAATCCAAAAATCAAAAGTCCATCATATGTTAATCTCTTAATGATCCACTATTCAACCAATATGCTGTCATATGTCTACATGCAAATGGTCTAGTTATGCCACGTCATCCACCACGGTATTTTCTCTAGAAACTTGTTTCGGTTATATCGTCTTCGTTTTAGCTCCGATTTGAGTAATTCAAGAGGTGTTGGAATCGTTGTTTCGAGCTCTACGCTATGGATATATTAAATCACTAAAATTTTCAGTAATTAAAAATTGAGTTTGTTATCATCAAAACATTGATTAATTAATTAATTAAAATTAATTAATTTGAGATTGAGGGCCAAAAGGTCAACAATAACCTTCGCGGCCTCACGATCCCACGTTCAAACATGAATTAATTGGTTAATTATTAAATAATTAATCAATTAATTTAATTAATAAATATAATCATATTATATTTATATCCTATAGTGTTATATCATATATCAACTATAGTATTTTTCCTCTACTTGATATAAATTATATTTATATCTAATTTCCTCCAAAATAATGTATCTCATACATTTAGCCAATTATATCACATATAATTAACCAGTCCAATTATATCATATATAATTGAACTTCCTCTTGTCAATTTGAACATTTCAAATTAACCCAAACACGGGTTCTCAACTTTATCCAAGCTACACATGTGACCTAATGGACCTGTGGCTCGAAGCTCCAACGGTACGTGAATAGCTACTAAACTCTTTAGCCACAAGATTCACCATCAGTTAACTGTCAGTGATTCCATTAAAGACCAACAGCTGAACTCTTCTTACCACAGATATATTTCTATGTCCATTGGATATAACCAATCATGAGTACAATGACCCTTCACAGATGCTTGTGAGTACAGCTGAGCCAATTTACCGTTTTTCCCTATAGTTACATCTCACTCCTTAAGTACCACTGATTCCTCTAATGAATGGTGATGGAAAATTAGAAGTCAAATTATTCAACAACTAAAATCCCGTTGACGCAATATATGATGCATGTTCTTAAGATATGTGTTGATAGTCATGCGTCGATGGTCATGCGTTGGAATGATAATGCGTTACGAATGTATGCGATGACCATGCGTCCTGTCACAAGTTTTCTTGCGCTCAAGCCAAGTATAATGCGAACGCAAGTTTCTCGAATGATCCGAGGTCGAACTCAGGGACTTGTAGCAAAATGAATGCGGTGATGTGCATGCGGCGGTTTAAATAAAAGAATTGAAGGGAGGTTGCTAAGTTAATCATACTCCTACTTCTATCTAACAGACAACGCAATGGGAATATGCATGAGAGGTAGAGATACGACAACACTTGACATGAAACAAATGAATGGGAAAATAGATCAAATGCATAGATGTTTTCATTGCAATACTTAAGAGTGATCGTAAGGGCAACCTTAGTCAACGCAAGCCATGCAATCATGCTATATCACGTGAACCTAACTCTAGGATGTATGCAGTGTATCTATGATATTGTTGAAAAGCCTATGCCTGCCTAGACCTCCATAACCCCCTCACTAGCTCTCACCGCATGAACATGGTTGCCGCATAACACCTTATCCTACTTCCTGGATGCATGCAATATCCTATCCATAGGGTGCATACGTTGTGTGCTAGCAAACGGAGCTTATTCCTAAGTTCCCCATTCTTGCTTATGCAAACCTAATCTAGCCCTCCCGAGCATCGATTCTAACCTAGCTCTCTCAAGTCAGGTTCTTTCTTTAGACTCTCTCTCGAGTAGTTTTAAAGGTGCAGTGGACGCATACAAAAACAAGGTAACTGCATGAACTTGGCTAACGTAAGATTATTCCTACTCCTAGTGAACAACGTCTTACATTGCTTAATGCGTCCAACCACTTACCCTCCTGGGCAGTTGGTTGTCGCTGACTTTACTCATAGACAAGTAATGTGTTAGCCTATAGACAGGCATTGTTGCAGCTTTACACTAAGAAAATAAGGTTTTCTCACATACTCGCACAACACACACCTCTCGGTGGTTTGCTACATGTTTCATATCCCTAATCCATATGACTAAGTATGCAATACCCAAGCAATCTCACTAAGTGTTGAAATGAAAGTAAAGATACTAAGCAAAGAAGATGGAGATGGAGTCGAAGGAAACAGAGGAATGCATTAAAAACAAATTGTATTAATTCCTTAACCACAAAATGTCATACAATGCAATATAAGAAAAAAAAAAAAGAAAAATGGAATGACTGGCTGGAAGCAAAGATTTGCTTCCAACGGATGTGCGTCTAGGATGCCGGTGGTGCTATAGATGGGCGGTAGAGCTGACTCTCCCAAGATCTAGCTCCAATCGAAGGCTTCGGTCGTCACTCGAAAAGAATGAAGGAGGCGAAGAACTCTCAACACGCATTTTTTCTGGATCGCAGGGAAAACCCTGGGTTGTAGGGATAATCCTCAGACAAATTGAATTTCTGCTCATCGGCTTCTATTTATAGAGCTTGAATCGCCGACAGCATTAATGGATTGTTCTGATTCTGACATTCGACGCGTTAGTCCTTTTCTGAACCTCTGCAGCTAACGATGTGGTAGGTGAAATGTCAACATCATCTTTGGATTTTCTCGAGGTAGATACGTTGATGCTTTCATTCCACTAACCTTGCGTTGATTCCATTAGTATGCGTTATCAAGTAGCCGCAATCATTCAATGACCGCATTCGCTTAATACCGCAACTTTACACGATGACCGCAATCGCTTGACGAGCGCAACTCCCATGTGATGGACGCATACGGCTGATTACCGCAACATCCATGCATTGATTGACACGTTTGGCTTTGCGATGGAGTGTTTCTCCGCATGCGGTCGTCTATGCGGTGGTCCGGTTTTCGCATTTGTGTCCACTTCTTGTATTAGATACAAAAATAGAACATTGAACGCATAATACGCATAATAATGGGTTAGCCGAGATTCATCATGCTGATTGATGCAAACTCATTTTCTCATGAATTCCTAGCACAACTGTCGCATATTCAGCTTAAAAGCCTTCATAATTCTAAGTAAAAGGCCTAAGATGACATGAATTTCTGCATGTCATCAATGAACAATACAACATAGTCCAACTATGTGTGAACACCTCTCGGGCCAAGAGAAGGTGTGTGGCGCCACATCGTTCAAGCCCCGGAATCAGCCCTTAAGGAAGCCATCTATCTATTTACTCTGCCTCAGGAAAGAGTGAATTCCATCTTGTGTAGTTGAGTTCCCAGCTTCCAAATCAGATGTATCCCTAAAATGGTAGATTTGAATCGGCGACTTGGCCATTCGCACCCATACAAATCAAAAGACTGTCCTCAATGGCAGGAGTTCCTAACTCACTCAGGATTGAGGTCATGTTACCTATGATCATCCTAGTGAAGTGAAGTCTCTTTCATGAACGGTGTTATATAACGAGACATTAACACTTCATGGTCAGGTCTTATACAAACTCTTTGTATAGGACGCCCCCGCTCGCATGTCCCCAACACGAATGATCAGGATCAGACCATCTATGGTAAGTCACAACACTTCTATATCCATATACTACAGACCATTTTGGTTATCACTCAAGACATGATCCACTTGTATGTCACCCACATACATGCTTGAGTCACATACAGATAACCAGGGATTTTATTTTTATTGGTTTGTGGTAAAGCAAATAAAACACAAAAATGAGCAAAACAACAAGATGTGAAGTAAATATCATATATTAACAACACAAGTAAATATCATCCTCGTGTGCCTTTGGGGTAGCCTACAAAGAGGCAGAACCTCGACCGTGGTTCTAACTTCTTCAGATTAGCCTCAAGCACATGTGAGGGCAACCCAAAATGCGGAAATGACGTAAACTAGATTTACGCCCATTCCACAACTCCAGAGGTGTTCTGGAAACACTCTTGGAGGGAACATAGTTGAGTATGTATACTACAGTCTCCACTGCGAAACCCCATAACGAGTCCGGTGAGGAAACGTATCTCATCATCGAACGAGCCATGTCTAACAAGGTCCTATTTCTCCTCTCCACTACACCATTCTGTTGAGGTGTACCCGGTGCTGAGAGTTGGGAAACGATTCCATGTTCTATCAAATAATCCTGGAATGCGGAGTCCAAAAACTTTCCACCTCGATCTGATCGAAGTATTTTAATCTGTCTATCCAATGCGTTTTCAACTTCAGCCATGAACTCTTTGAACTTTTCAAAGGATTCAGACTTCCATTGCAAAAGATAAATATACCCGTACCTGGAGTATTCATCAGTAAAACTGATAAAATACTCATAGCCACCCCGGGCTCGCACATTCATAGGACCACAAAGGTCAGAATCTACTAACTCAAGAGGCTCTTTGGCTCTAAAACCTTTTTCAGTAAAAGGTTGTTTAGTCATCTTATCCTCAAGGCAAGATTCGCACACAAGTAAAGAATTTTCTTCTAACTCACTTAGAAGTCCATTCTTCACCAATTTCTCAACCTATTGAGATTGATGTGCCCTAAAGTAGATGCCAAAGTTGGGAATTTTCTTTTGGAGAAATTCGTTGACGTTTTGATTGAGTTACAGCAGTTCCGAACATTTCAGTATTATGAAGGGAATTAATGGCTAACAGCCTTAGCATATATAAATTTGATTCAAGATTTGCTGTGCAAATAAAAACACCATCTTTATGAATAAACGCTTTACTCAAATTGAAAGAAACAGTGTATTTACATTGCAATAAGCACTTTACAGAAATAAGGTTCCTTTTTAGTTTAGGAACAATATGTACATCATTTAAATTTAGAAACCTATTCTGTAAAGTCAACTGGATCCATCCCACTGCCATAGCTGAGATGATGTGCCCGATGCCTACTCACATCGTCATCTCACCAGCCTCTAGTTGTTACAAAGATCTAATCCCCTGAAAAGAAGAACAAACATGGTTAGTGGCACCTGAATCAATTATCCAGGCCGAATGATCATTCTCCACTAAACAAGTTTCGAGCACAAGTAAATCATATTTACCTTTATCTGCCTTGGCCTTAGCCTTGGCTGCTTTCTTCTCCTTCAGATACCAAGGACAGTTCCTCTTCCAATGTCCATTTTGGCTGTAATGGAACACTTTCCCTTAGCAACTGGTGGACGCCTCCTCAGGGCGACAGGCGGTGGGTTAGCAAATACCTTCCCTTTTCCCTTACCACCCTTCTTCTTCTTCCCCTTTGTAGAGTTAGAAGTAGAAGGTGCAGACTTCGTTCCTGAGGTCGAACCTCTATAGAACGTCCTTGAGGATGAAGCAACATTTTTCTAACCCTTATGCCTCTCCTTACTTTTCAGTAAAGATTGGTATGTCTACAACTCGTTGAGGAGAGTTGTAAGGTTATATTTCACTTTGTTAAGAATCACATTGCTAACAAAGTGTAGGAAGCTCTCCAGCAAAGAATGCAGGATTATGCTAACATGGCTACCCTCATCGATGATAGACCCATTTAACTCCGCCACGTTGAAGTGGACCATCATGTTTAGCACATGTTCACAAACAAAGGTGCCTTCTTGCATTTTAGAGTTGAATATATAATTAGGAGCCTCATGCATAAGTTGTTTAGACGGTTGTCCAAACATCCCCCACAAGGACTCCATGATCTCACGGGCTGAGACCATAGGCTCATGCTTCTTGGCAAAGACATCAGAAAGACTTGCTAAAATATAGGCTTGGGCCTTTTCATTCGCCCTTGTCCATCGCTCGTATGCCTCCCGAACATTTCGAGTGGCATTTGGAGCTGGAATAGAAGGACAAGCCTCCGTGAAAGTGAACATGAGATTCTTGATGATTAGGATCGTCGTGATCATATGTTTCCATGTTGAAAATTTGTCGCCAGTTAATTTTTCGGCGCTTAAAAAAGATAAGGTGGTTGTAGCCATTTGAAAAAGTTGCTGAAAATACAAACAAATCTTAATTAGTTTTTGCTAAACCACTTTTAAACCAATTACTTTTACAAAACAGTTTCAAGTACCCTAAGTTATAGATTTCTATTTTGCAATGATGCCCTAGTGAGTCAGGATAAACGCCACCGGTGGGGTGATTAGTTGCCCTTTCACTGGGATGAGACATTCTCAATCATTAGGCAGAACCAACTCTTGGAACTGAACCTAACAGCCAGCATTTTTTGGTCCAGAATCGTTAACATTTAACTATTTCATGTAAGTGTAACCCCTCATTTTCGGTGCCAGAGTCCCACCCTAATGCGCTTACCATAGGGAAAAGACAGATTAAGACAAGAGACTAAGTTATCTTATCCTCTTACAGGAGATCAAATAAAGAAACGTGCAAAACTGCCATCCTTTAGAAGGACACTCCCAGGGTGCCTTAAGGCGATGTGCAGTAACTTTATTCAACCTAACGAGGGAGATCGAGGGATATGCTATCGCACTTCCCGATCCCACTTACTCTTAAAAAGAAACAACTTAATCTTTCCAGGTAAGTTCTCAGGTAGGGGTGTGACGTTTTCGTCAACTTAAATACCCCAGCCTAGATAGAACCCGCCTTTGATAAAAGGTCCCTTATAGATAGATTTGCTACACTTTAACCTTTTATTAGCCAATTTAATCCTATTAAACTGATTAAAAGGTTAAAGCCTTAAGGTTGCTAATCATATTAGAACCGTGATCTTAGGTCTATGTGTTCCAAGTTTTAAATATTTTAAAACATGAATTAAACCTAAGTGAGCATGCATGTCTTTCTTATTTTTTTTTAGTTCTAATTTCTCTTTAACTCTTAAAAAGAAACAACTAAAAAGCATTGCGCATAACGAGGCGTTTACAACAATTATAAAGTAACCTATGTGTCATGCTTCATGCAATATCCGGTCATTACTATATAAATTTTATATAACGCGTAATAACCTAGCAAACATGCTATTATTCACTCTTATACTATAACAATTATAATATAAAGATGATGCATGTCAATGCTTTTTATGCATGCATAAATGTAACTCTTATATTAATGATGCATGAGCATGCTCTTACATAATAAAATCATGCTTCTCTAAATTATAACAATTACAATAAAGAGATGATGCATGATCAATGCATAACCTAATGTGAGATTTACTATATGTACATACCATATGACATATAAAACATACATTGCATATATTAAACAAATAGATTAATGGACTGGGATGAGCCTTTCAACCAAAAAAAACCGGAATGAAAAACCCTATCTATTACATTTGTCAACGAGCAAACCAGTTCATAGGCGAACTGGGTCTTGAACTGCCAGAAGGACTCCATCGTGTAGCAATCTTTAGCTGGTAGACAATCGTTCAGCGCGCACTAGACAATAGGAACTTTAGCAAACGATCGCGTAGACGACGATGAGGTTGCGAAGCCTGATCGTCCATGTGATCGTGTAACGCGACGATAGGTAAACAATTTACCTTGAGTTACTAAGCGATCGTTTAGTCAGGTACTAAGCGATGAAGCTTGCTGACCTAAACGATCGTCTAGTGCGCTTTAAACGATACGCGAGCATCTGATCGTCTATCTGATGCATGAAACTTGGTTAATGATTTACCTTGCGATGCTAAGCAATCGTTTAGTCAGTTACTAAGTGATGAAGCTTGCTGACCTAAACAATCATCTAGCTCGCGCGCGCATTAAACGATACTCAGCGATCGCGTGCCTGATCGTCTTCCCGATACAAACAATTCTTGATCGCATACCCCATCGTTCAACCGATGCGTTCTACCACGATCGCTTAGTCCTTCATCTTCACAATGCGATGAACAGCGATCGTATAGAACCTTTTATGCACGATGCGATCAACCCTAGATCATCTCCTTCCTCGAAGAGCCGAAACCTTTGCTCAGAACTTCGACGAACGACTCAAGACTTCAAATACTTTGAATACAGACTCGATTACAATTATATATGCCCAAAAATGCAGGGTCATTTACATACAACTAGAAATGTAAAAGGTATTTAAACAGACCGAGGCAATTCATCCCGAAAACATCCATTAATCTGGCACATCCACAACAATATTAACACTTAAAACAGCGTAGAAATGCACCCACCGTGAATGTAAACGTTATTTCGTTGCAACAAATGAAATCAGAGTATCAGAAACCTGGCTCTGATACCAATTGAAGGATCTCATATCGAGAGTTCTATGAGCGGGCTTAGATCGCTTCGATTTCACAGTGACTAGAACATAAACGATATACATTCTTTTGGTTAACTTAACCTACGCAGAATAAACGATTTACATTCTTTTGGTTAACCATAGTGGAGTCAGCGATGCACCCCTGCTTAGTGCTTCGCCACACTACAGCTCCTCTGTTAAGAGTAAAGACTGACCCTAATATGGACTTGCGAGAGTCCTTATCAATCTAAAAGTCAGAATCTGTGTATCCTGTAAGGATAAATCCCTCAAACCATACACGAGCATGTAGTCCCTCGTTCTCCAAAGATACTTGAGGATGCTCTTCACTGTGGTCCAGTGACCCTGGCCTGGGTTAGACTGATACCTACTGACTATGCCCACAACATAGTAGATGTCTGGACGAGTACAGAGCATCGCGTACATCAAACTGCCAACGGCAGTTGCATATGGGACCCATCTCATTTCCTCAACCTCTTGAGGTGTCTTAGGACACATTTCCTTAGACAAAGTGACTTCATGCCTGAACGGCAATAGGCTCTTCAATTTTTGGCTACTCGTTCGTTTAGCATCAGCTATATGATCGTTTAGTAAATACTACACGATCGAGTTAGAACTTTTCTACTCAATCGTTTAGCCAAATCTAAACGATCCTTTAGCCTGGGCTACACGACCTGACCAACTCTTAGTCTTTTTCTTCCTCGAAGTAAACTGCATCTCCATGCCTTGAAGCTTCATCACGAACGACTTTTACAGACTCAAACTCTTTGAATACAGACTCGATAGCAAGTTAATATGCCCAAAAACACAGGGGCCCTTACAACTTAACTTTTAAATGTAAAAGAAAGTAATAACTAGAGGCAATCATCCCATAAACTTCATTAACTCATATCCACAAATATATCTAACACTTAAATATAATGTAGACATGCTTTAAAACCCATCAAATAATGTAAATGCATTTCAATACATCAATGGATTTGGAATATCAGAACAACCTAGCTCTGATACCAATTAAAGGATCTCTTATTCAAGAGAACCGGTGAGTAGAAGCAAGATCTTTTTAAGCCCATTGTGAAAGAATAAAACATTTACAAACATACAACCATAGTTATGCATCTTAGAGTAAATTACAGCATGCTACAAAAGAAACATACTAAGGATCAAGAGAACTTACCCTTGAAGAACTATTCTTCTTGTTCCCTCGATGTAACAGCACGATCGTTAACCACCACAAACGTCACGCCTCATTAATCTCCTCGATCAAGAACAAACAACACTCGTCCCTCGAATAATACGTAGACCCCAAGAAGGCTACCTTAGTATTCTCGGAGTGAGAATCCAGAAGGTGTGGGCTCTGTGTGAATTTAGTAGAGGGAAGAAGGATGTATACGATCGAGTTACACGTTCGAGTAAGTGGAAGAAATAGAAAGTCTACCTTATAGACAAAGGGTACTTGATCGTTGAGTAAATGAGGCCGTCATGTAACTAACTTGCTCGTCTTTCACTCTCTTAAAGGGCTATCGTATAGCTCTCTCTTTTCACTCGATCGATTGGTATGCAATAATTCGATATTCAACAAATGAAAACTCTTTTCATTTTATTCTTCAGTTATTAAAACTAAAATAACCTCCCACTTGCACGGTTAATGGATCAAAGAAAATAACCAATTAACAATTATCTCATAATTGTTTTTATTATAAATATAATAACTAATTTATCATATTATATTTATAACCTATAGTTTTGATATCACATCATATGTAATATTTAAACCATAATTCTTTTCTCCTTTGTTTAATATAAATCATATTTATATTAATTCCGCCAATTAATATATCTAATACATCAAATAAATTATATCGCATATAATTGAACCAATTTAATTATATCATATATAATCAAATTCCCTCTAGTTAATATGAACACTTCAAAATAACCCAAAAACTGATTCTCAACTTGAATCCATTGAGCTACCAACGGGACCTTATGGACCTATAGCTTAAAGATCCAACGGTATGTGAATGACTGAGTAAAATCTTTAATCACGATATCCACCATCCGTTAACTGCCCGACACTCCACTAAAGAAGAACAACTATATTCTTCTCACTACAGATATATTTCTGTGTCCATTGGATATAACCAATCAACAGTACGATAACCCTTCACAGGTCATTTGTAAGTACAGCTGGGCTAATTTACTGTTTTACCCTTGTAGTTACATCTAACTTCTTAAGTACCACTGATTCCTCTAATGAACAATACATCATAGTCTTACTATGAGTTAAACACTTCTCGGGCCATGAGAAAGTGTGTGGTGCCACATTGTTCAAGCCCCGAAATCAGCCCTTAATGGAGCAATCTATCTATTTACCCCTACTTCGAGGAAGGAATGAATTTTGTCTTGTGTAGCTGAGTTCCCAGCTCCCCAATCGAACGAACCCCCAAAGTGGTAGGTTTGAGTCGGCAACTCGCATCCATGCAAATTAAAGGACCGCTCTCATAGGCAGTAGTTCCCAACTCACTAAAGATTAAGGTCATGTTACCTATGGTCATCCTAGTGAAATGAAAGTGTTGGAATGTACCATCATGCCTCGAAAGTGACCAGGATCCATAAGCACTCTAATTCATTAATTTTGGTAGAAATGAAAGCATTTAGCAGAAATAAATGGGTTTTATGACATACCTTTGTAGAACTTCCTCAAAGCTTGAATCTCAACTGCAAATCTCCTCTAAATCTTGTTGTAGACCACTCCAAGATCTTCCTTACTATCTTCTCAGTGCTCTAGATTGAGTTGTGGGACACAAAATAAGCCTGAATTAAGGGAATTTGGAGAAAAACTCACTGCAGCAACCCAAATGAAGAACACCTTTCTTCTCACGAATTTTTCAGAAAAATTTAAACGGTTGCCTTTTTCAAAACACTCCAATCTCTTCCATATATTGCAGACATTCATACAAAGAATGCAAAGAGATTTGCTGCATGAGATGCAACTCATGCTTGGAATAAATGAAGCTTGAAGTGGGTTGTTAGTAAGCTACTTAATGAAGACAATGGAAAATCCTTATTTTCCATTTGTTGCGTTTTCTTTCTTTTTCAATTTATAAAATAATGATTTCATAAATCAATTAATTTAATAAAATTGAAAATATTATTAATTTAAAAAAAATTAATTCCATAAGTTAATTTTCTTAATAAAATTAATAAATAATTATTTAAACAATTTAAATAATTCTAATTAATTTAATATCAAATATTAAACTAATTTTTACACAATTCCATCTCCAAATATTTAAATCATATTTAAATATTATTTCTCCAATTTCGTTTAATTCTATTTTGAACGTTTCAAATTAACTTATCACGCTCCTCTAGAGCTAATCCATTTACGAGCTGTAGGGGGACCTCACAGATCTACAGATCATGGGCTCCAACGATCCAAGATTAATCGGCTAAACTCATTAGACCGAACTAACCCCCATTCGTTAACTAATGGTTGATTCCACTAAAGCCCATAGCTGAACTCCCCTTTCTATAGATATATTATGTTCACTCGATATAACAATGATTAGTAAGTTAACCTTTCACTCGTAATAACGGTTGGGTCGAATATTTGTTTTACCCCCCGAAATTACCTCTTGTTCCTTAAGTTCCACTTATCCCCTAATGAACAATTGATTTATGATCCAATCAACAAATCGAATCCCTCTCGGACCAATGAAAGGGTGAGGCCTCTTGTTTAAGACCCAGAATCAGCACTTAAAGGGAACAACCTCTCTACTAACCCTAATCGAGTAGGAGTGAATTCCGTCTTATACCCTATCTCCTCAACTATTCATCCGATCTTATCCTCAAAATGGGAGACTTATTGAGCAGAGACATTTGGTCTACTCTCACCGTTTGCAGATCAAAGGATACTCCCGAACAAACAGAAGTTCATAGTTAGCTCAGGATTAAGGTCAAGTTACCTAGGTCATCACTTTGAAATAGTCAATTTTAAACAGTAAACAGCGTTATAAAGTAAGAGTGACTGGTTTCGTGGTCCAATCTTGTACAAAACTCATTTGCACAGGACACCCCCACTCCTCATGTCATAACATGCACGAATTAGAATCACTTCGTATGTTGCACTTTACAACTCTTTGTAACAACTACAGAGTAGGCCGAATCCAATAGTGTTACCAGAATAAGGCACCCAACCTTATTCATATACTTTAGATCATTTTGACTATTTACTCGAACATGATCCATTTGTATTTCTCCACATAAAGTTCAAGTACTCATATAATAGTCAAGGGACTTAGGTTTATTGGATTTCTAAAAAACAATATATTCAATAACAACTTATTGAATTTTCATAATAAGTTCTATTGTTCACAAACTACAAGTTTTAGGACATAAAACCCAACAGAAAGTCTGACTAAACATTTCGTGGTTTAATCTTATACAAACTCCTTTGTATAGGATACCCTCACTCACGTGTCTCCACATGAATGATCAGGATCAGACCATCTGTAGAACTTTACAACACTTGTAATATCTACAAAGTGGGTCGTATTCGTAGTGTCACCAGGATAAGGTTTCCCTCCTTTATCCATATACTACAGACCATTTACGTTATCACTTAAGGCATGATCTACTTATATGTCTCCACATACATGCTTAAGTTACAACGATAACCAGGGATCTTAGTTTATTGGTTTGTGGTTAATGCAACTAAAATATCTCATATTAGACAGTGAAAAAAAATATCTCATATTATTACATTATAAATGTTTGTTCATACATGTGTTTACAAACTATTGGACCCTACGAGATTTAGGGCATCAACCCCAATAAAATCAAGTAGACAAAAATATATCTACAATGAGGAGAGTGCAGCTACTATGCTTTAATGGAGTGACCCGATAGCTAACGAATGTTGATTAATTTGGTTAAAAGAGTTTAGCCAAGTAATCTCGGATCGTTGAAGCTCATGATTTGTAGGTCAATTAGGTCCCCCTACTGGCTCACAAATGGACTAAACCATAAAATAGCATAATGAGAAAATTTGAAATTTCCATATTCAAATTAAGGAAATTATTAATTATATATAATATGATTAAACATCTAATTATTGAATTAAACGAAGTTGGAGAGTTGGTATTAAATACATGAATATGGATTCATGTTTAAGGAATTGGTGTTCAACTAATTTAATATTTGATATTAAATAATTTTAATTAATTAAATTATTTGATTAATTTAGAATTAATTTTATTTAAAATTGACTATTGGAATTAATTTTATTTAAAATTAATTATATCTAAAAATTAATTTAGTTTCATTTTTAAATTTGTAATTTCTAATTTGATTGATTTTAATGTAACATCAAATTAGAAAATGAAAAATCATGATAGTGGATTTTTCCATCCTTGACCACCTCACTCTCCACTCAAATTGCATTTCTTCATGGTGTTAATTTCTCAAGAAATTTATTTTGCATGTTGTTGATTACTAAAAGAGAGTTGGATCAGCGGGAAAAGGTTGGTGGTTGATCTGATTTTCTGAAAAAAAATATAAGGGTTCTCTCTCTTTTCTTGTTCTTGACCAAAAACCAAAAAAATATTCTCTCCAAATTCTTTTAATTCATTCTCATTTTTGTTCCTATAATCCAATCTTAGGGCCAAGAGGATAGTAAGAAAGATCAAGTGGTAGTCTACAACCTGTTGAAGAGAAGAATCCAACTCGAATTGAAGAATTGAAGAGTTCGTCAAAGGTATAATATTGAAACCCTATTTTATGAAATGTGTTCTTGCATGCTTGTTCACTCAAATTCATGTAATTAGTGCAAACCCTGTGCCTTGATTTTCCTACTTAAGTATGTTGATTAATATGTTAAGAATAGTTAACTTATGTTTAGCATTACGGACGTAGGAAAAAGGCTTAAGAATGGTAAGGGAGGAAGGAAATATTATAAGTGTTGAAGTATAGGGCTTTCGGATTTTGAAGTGTGTATGTGTCTAGTAGGAAGAAGAAAATTTGACTGAGTGTGGGAATTCAAGTGTGGATGGCCTTGGTGCGTTAAAGGCCAGAGCATGAGTGTGTGGCAACCATATATGTCTAAGGAGGTTAGGAGGGGTGCAAGTCATGTGTTGATATAGGGCTAAGTCTAGGCAGGAGCTGGCTAAGTGATGATTGAGAGTGTAGCCATGCGACGATCCCTAGTCTATGCATTGGCTTGAAGAGGCACTGAAGCATGCGTTGAGGTTAGAGAGGAGTTGGCCGCGCACAACAACAAGCGAGGATGCTTTAGGTGCTAATGGAGCAAGCGCATGCGTTGGTCGAACATGGTGCATGCGATCGAGTGAGCCATGCACTAGTGGGAAGTGAATGAGTGAGCCATATATTGGTGAGTTAGTGAAGGACTTCAGCTTAATCACCCACCTTAGTGGGCCAGCAGTCGTGGTTAGGACAAATTAATCCCACTTAGTAGGCTAACTGGCAGTTTGAGCTTGATTTGAAACATGCACCTTCACCTATTTAAAGAGGGGAAAAAGAAGCCCTCGGTTTGGCCTTTTGACTCGTGCAAAAAGGGAAATTCTTGAGTTTATTTGAAGATTGAAGAGTGTTGATGAATACCTTCGACTACTAGAAGCAATCTTCCACGAATTCGAGTTGAAATCTGAAGTTTCCCTAAGTAGTTCAAGCTCTCAGGTGATTGTGACCAAGGTAAGAAGTTGAGGGTTTCCAGGTTGATCAGGAGGAATCTGTAGCTCAAATTTTAAGGTAAGAGAGTTAAGACATTTATGAACAAGTTTGTAAAAGGATATTTTTCAAAATAATGTCTGGTAAAAGAGTTATTCGAGTTTTAAATTGAATATGGAAATTTAGTTAAACAAGCAGGCAGCTGCAACTGTTGAGTAAGCATGCAGCTCGTTTGGCCAGGCGGAGACGCTAGTAGATGCACACGTGAGGGCAAGGCTGGGCACTGGGCATTGCATCAAGCTTGCGTGCAAGGGTTGCACTATGAAGATGCAAGGCGTGCTGTGGTGTGCAAAGTAGTGAGCACACGGTTGCACGGGTGCAGCAAGCGTTGGCACATAGGTGAAACGTGCAGTGCACAGGCATGGCAAGTGTGGCATAGCGCAAGGGATGAGCGCATATGACCACAAAGCCTAGCAACTCAACCTAAGGTACCAAGGGTGGCATGCATTAGTTAGTATGTGTTGAGAAGAAAGATTGGTACCCTAAGTGTTGGGATTGGTGTCCTAATTCTCCCGAAGTCTCATTGTTTTGTAAAGACACACATTGTTTGATGAATAAAATAATTTTTATTTCATTCTGGCATTTACTCATATCCAATAAACAAAGCTCCATGGTTATTTTATGTGAACTTAAGCATATATATGTGATATACAAGTGGATCATACCTTAACTGATAACCTAAATAGGTCTGTAGTATAAAGATTAAGGTGAGATACCTGATCCTGGTGACACTACGGATACGGCCCGCTTTGTAGAGGTTTATAAGTGTTGTAAACTACTACAAATGGTAGATCCTGACCATTCATGTGGAGACGTGCGAGCGGGGGTTTCCTATACAAAGAGTTTGTATAAGACCCAAACCACGAGATGACTAGACTCTATATATAACGTCGTTGATACTAGAGACTTACATCTCACCTAAACGACCATAGGTGACACGACCTCGATCCTGGGTGTTTTGGGAACTCCTACCTTCGAGGGCGATCCTTTGATTAGTATGGTTGAGAGTACCCAAATTGTCAATTTAACATGCTTACCTTTTTGGGAACTTGTCTGATCTGGGAGTTGGGAACTCAATTCATAAGATGGAATTTACTTCTTTCCCGAAGCAGGGATAAATAAAGAGATTACTCCCTTAAGGGCTAATTTCGGGGCTTGAATATAGTGGCCACAGGTTCTCTTTGGAAGAGAAGACTCAGAGTAGAATTATGACTTATGTTCATTAGAGGGATCAATAGTACTTAAGGAGTTAGATGTAACTACAAAAGCATAACGGTTATTGGCCCAGCTGTGCTTACGAGCGATCTGTGAAGGTTTGTCGCACTGCTGATTGATTAAGATGAACACATAACATATCTGTGTTAAGGAGAGTTCAGCTGTCAGTCTTTAGTAGAGTGTCTGGCAGTTAACGGATGGTTGATCCCGTGACTAAAGAGTTTAGTCAGTTATTCACGTACCGTTGGAGCTTTGAGCTACAGGTCCATAAGGTCCCTTTGGTAGCTCAATGGATTCAGTTGAGGATCAATTCTTGGTGTTGATTTGAAATGTTCAAATTGACAAGAGGTAATTTGATTATATATGATATGATCTGTATGATATATGAGATACATCTAGTGGAGGATTAATGTAAATGAGATTTACATTAAATACCATGGAATAGAAAAAAGAACTATGGTTTATATATTTCATGAGATGAAATATTAAAACTATAGATTATAAATATATTATGATAAGTTGGTTATCATTTATATTTATAATAATATTAATTATTGGATAATTAAATCATTTTCTCTAACAACCAATTGAGTGGGAGGTTATTGGTGGTTTCAGGGTAACCGTGAGATAAAAGGAAAATTGTTTTCCTAATTTTAGTAAGCTTTTGTCAATGTTGAAAAAATTGATTTTGAGATTTTCTCTCGGAAAAAGAATCTCACGGAACAAGTAAATACGATTTACTAAGCGACAGCTTGGCAAAGATAAACGATCGTGTAGTGTTTGTAGGCGACAGACACGCTGCTAAGCGATGAGCTAAACGATCGATTAGATTTTGCTAGACGATTATTTAGCTTTTGCTAAACGGTTGGGCATCGACCTATACGATAGGTTCAATCATCTCCCACTTGCTCAATTGTTTATATGACTGGTGTTTCCTCCTTCTTCTGCCTCAAACCAAGTTCGCATAGAGCCCATCCTCTGGATTTTCACACTGAGAATACCAAGGTAGCCTTCTTAGTGGTTTCATACTCAACTCAACACCGTCGAGGTTCTGTGAAGGTCGTTCGTGTTGTTGGGGTATTCGTGACCGAGGCAATCACTGAGTTCAAGTGCGCGGTGTTCGTGCAATGTAGCTATCATGTTATGCGAGCGTTCGAGGTTGTTGTGTTTGAGCGTTCGTGAGCAAGGAGCGTGGAGACGAGTCGACAACTGTTCGTAGCATTTCTCCTTGTTCATTTATACTTTTCATGTTGTAATTTCTGTAATGAAGGCATAACCATTTGTTTTGTTTACGACTGTAATTTGTAATGTTCATATATGATTATAATTTGGAATGATCTATTCCGCTGCTCATGAAAATCCTCGTGTTCGATTTCCTTCACTAAGTTGGATGTTAAACTTGTTCTTATAAGTTAGAACCATTAAGGAGCTAGTGGCATTGACCAAACGTGTTTGTCATTTTCACAGGACAAATGCCAATAGGGAAGATCTAACAACCATAAGAAGGACGCCCAAGACAGTGAGTGACAAATCAAGTGTTTTTCCTAAATGTTTGATGAACGCATGATTTACTTAAGATTGGTTTTATACTTGTTTCATTTTCTAGTATGAATAAGTTTTCCAAGAAGACTAGTTCTAAGGGTTTTTCATTAACGCATGCTTATGTACAAGGAATTTCTTTGGAAGCATGTTATAAGCCTTTTCCATTTTTTATGTTCATGATGCATGCGCTAATCAGTTCTTTATGTAAGTTAAGTTAATTTGATTCTAGCTTACTTATGTTTTCAAAGTATGCTTTTAATCCATGAATGAGTTTTATAATGATTTGATGATGAACTCGATACTGAAGGACTTTGAGAAAGTATCCGACCCTAGTATCTAACGTATGACAGTACTAAGTTATTACCACGTGCACATAGATAGAGTTGACGTTGGTTGTGTTGAGATTACTCCACACCAACTAAGGATTGACATTGAAGGATAGAGCAAAATTGTTCTCCCTCAACTAAGGATTATGATGTTTAATGATCTTCAGTAGTTTTATGTTTAAAAGTTTTAAGTATGAGTTTGCTTGGTTTTTTAGTACCTATATTTTCAAATAGTCATTCACTGGGCTAGTAGCACATAGCACATTCTTTTTAAATGTTTTTCTTTTCCCTAGGTAGTATTCAACTCCCCAGAGGATAGCTGTGCTACTACTCTACCACTCAAAGGACAAATTGAAGCTTGAAGACATAGAGAAGTTCTAAGTGTTTACCTTGGTTATGTATGTGTTACAGTCATGTGCATGGTTAGGGACTAGTAGGGAAGTGTTCTAACCCACTAGGTTTTTTGTTGTAAATATGTTATGTATGCTTGTGTGTTGAATGCTTGATGTTCTCAATTTAGTATCAGAATTATATTTTAGGGGTGGAAACGGTTCGGTTCAGTTCGGTTTGGTGGTCAAACCGAACCGAACCGAATTTTTTTAAATGTGAAACCGAATCGAACCGATTTATTGATTCAAACTGAATAACATATATGCAATTCAGTTTGGTTTCAAAGTCGGTTTTGGCATTTTTAAAAAATCCATGTTATATTATTTTTTAATTAAAAACTGTTCTGTTCAGTTCAGTTTTGTTCTTTAAATTAAAAATGATTTAGTTTTACTCTTTTTTTTAAATATATAAATATATATATATATATATACATATATTAGTTAAAAATGGTTCGGTTCGATTTCAAAATTTCTTCAAACTGGATCAAACCGCATTTTTCGATTTCATTGAGTTTTCGGTTCGGTTCGGTTTGATTTTTAGAAACGATTCAGTTTTTGCGGTTTGAATGACCACCCCTATGATATTTGTATGTTTATGTTTTGTTCGTATGGCAAGGGTTATTTAAGCAGGTCAGGGAAGTTTAGATGGGCAGTTGATGCCATAAGAGGGTTGGTAATTATTGTCGTCACAGTCTCTTCTAGATTAAGGGGGTAATCTAGGAGGGGGTATGACAATTAGAGTGTTTAATGATTCTGTTTACTTTCGCTTATTGCATGTCAATTCCAATAAGTGGTGGTACAAGAAATTTGATTCATTTATGATAAGCAATGATTATAAACGAACTACAACTTATTCTTGTGTGTATTTTAGAAAGTTCTCTGCAGAAAACTTCATCATTCTTCTTTTATATATAGATGATATGTTGATAGTTGGACAAGATATAGATATGATTCAAAATTTGAAGAAAGATTTGTGCAAGTCATTTGACGTGAAAGATTTGGGTCCTGTAGAGCAAATCTTAGGTATAGAGATTGCTCGTGACAGGAAAGCTGAGAAATTGTGGTTATCCCATGAGAAGTATATTGAACGGGTGCTAGAAAGGTTCAATATGAAGCATGCTAAGTATATTAATACACCGCTAGCAACTCACTTTAAGCTAAGTAAGAGAGCTTGCCTTACAACAAGGAAAGAGAAAGAAGTTATGTCATCCATTCCATACTCTTCTTCTGTTGGTTATTTGATGTTGGCTATGATGTGTACTAGACATGATATTACACATGCAGCCAGTTTAGTGAGTCATTTTCTATCTAATCCAAGTAAGACTCATTGGGAAGCAGTGAAGTGGATCTTTAGATACTTGTGGGGTACCTCTAAATTGAGTTTGTGTTATGGAGGTGGCAAACCTATGCTTGAAGACTATACTGATGCAGACATGACAGGTGATCTTACTAACAGAAAGTCTACCTCAGGTTATGTATTTACATTTTCAGGGGGAGTCATCTCATGGCAATCTAAGCTACAATAATGCGTAGCACTGTCCACAACTGAGGCAGAGTATATTGTAGTAGGGAAAGCAAGCAAAAAGATGTTATGGCTTAAAAGGTTCCTTCAATAGTTGAGTTTGAAGCAAGATGAATATGTAATATTTTGTGATAGTCAGAGTCTATGGATTTGAGCAAGAATTCAATGTATCATGCTCGTACTAAATATATTGGCATTAGATATCACTGGCTACGAGATGTAATTGAAGAGAAGAGATTGAATATAAAGAAAGTCCACACCAACAAGAACAGTGTAGATATATTAACTAAAGTAGTTCCCGAAAGCAAGATTGAGCTTTGTAGTAAGCTTGGCGGGATGAGTTTTGAGTGATCATGGATGTGATTGAGTCTTCCCTGTGTTGGGCTAGAGGGGGAGATTATTGTGGGTGTCCAACCCACTTGTTGCACAAGCAAGACTTTATTTTAAACTTGTATTTTGTGAGCCAAATTGGGGCCAATTTTTTAGATTAGCCCATCTTGAAAGTCCTAGGTTTTCTTTTATGTGATATGGGGATGACCTAAGGAAAAAAAGGTGAAAAAGAAGCAGAAAATCAAAGAGAAAGATAGCAGTTCGATTTTTTCAGTGACAGTTTCCACAAAGTTGTCGATTGCCAGAGTTTGAACCATTGGATTGAGCAGAAATTTAGACAGCCTATTTGGGACACATAAGTTCTCGTTTTGAACGGTTTGATCGTTGTTTTCAGATCTGGTTATCCGTAATTGCTGTCGAACAGAATCTATAAAACTTGGTGATTTTCATTATTTTTTGTCTCTCAAGTGTTCATCTTTTATATATGAAAGTATTGGTGGGTAGTGAACCTTTGTATGATTGATTTGGATTCTTTTTCCCTCGATTTTATCATAATAAGAGAAGTTAACAAGGGTGGACTTCTCACAACCTCGTGGTTTTTACTCTTCACATTGAAGGATTTTTTTCACATATAATTCACGTGTGCTCTTTGTTTTTAACCTTCCAAAATTTTATGGTTTATTGTTGCCCATCATTGGTTGATTGCTTGGTGATTTATTTGTGGTGTTTTGGAGAAAAATTATTTGGTTGATTGTTTTGAATGAGATCTTAATGAGTTGTTGTTATATTGTCTGGGTCCTATCAGAGAAAACTGACTTGGTGCACAAGGGAGCTTGGGGCCAACCGAGACATGAACAAGCAAGAGAGTAAGCCTTAGCTTCCTTCTCTTAAAATCAAATTCGTCAAAGTTCAATGAAAACACAAAATTAAAAGTTCATATGTTAGATACTTAATAGTGAAAAATTAGATATTACTAGACATAGACGTAAGGGCCCATTTGGTTTGAGAATATAGAGATCCCAAGCCCATGTTTGTTTGAAGATCATCAAATTTATTCCTTGGAAAACCTTTTTCCCCGGCATCACTTAACATGGTAAGGGAAGGTTTTTTTTACCCCGTTGAAAAAAGTGGGTTTTGTTCGAACTTAAAACCCTTCATCTAATGGAATCCTGCTTTTGGTTTCTCTCTCTCTTTTTAATTTTTAATTTTTTTTTTATTTTCCATTTTCTCCATTTGTTATTTTCCACTTCCATTTCCGTTTCCATCTCTATTCTCTCGATTTCTTATTCTTCCTCTATTTTTTGAATTTGTTACTTCTTATTTCCCGTAAATTAATTATCTAAAGTTTAAGGTAATATTAATTTGATGCTTCATAACTATATAAAATTATTGAAAGGAATCACACAAACTAAACAACGTAATCATTTATTTATTATACGTAAATATGATAATATTCTCATGTAACACCAAATACATATATTACTTATTCACATAAAAATCATACAATATTTTCCAGTACAAACAAACACAGTCATCTTTTATTTTGAAACATTTTATTCCCAAACATTTACAAAACCTTGAACCGAACGACTTTAAAAGTTTTAAACCACTAAACTTAATAATAATAATAATAATAATAATAACAATAATAATAATAAGTTAGATATGGATCAAAATGAACCATTTTTACAATGAAAAGTTTGAGGATATAATTCCAACTAACAATTTTGCAATTTTCCCGAGCTACTAGGAAATTTGTACGAATAATAAAAAAATTTGACCTAAAATGTCAAATGACCATTTTTTTCTTAATGACAAATGACCTTCTTTTGACGTCACATTCAGGTGAAATTATCAAAATAAACTCGTGTACGCGAAAAGCCATGTCACTTTCTCTTCCTCTCCTCACTTACGAATCACTCTAATCTCTCTCCCGTCCTCTCGCTTTCTCTTCCTTTCTTCACTCATCTCTCTCACTCTTCTTTTCCTCACTCACAAATCACTCATCTTTATCACAATTCACTACAAAAAATTTGGGCTTTGATGTTGGTTGGAAAAACTAAATACGGATGTATAATGTCGGTTTCTTAAAAAAAAAAAAAATTGATCTTTAATGTCTATTTTAAACCGACATTAAAGATGAGCCTACAATGTCAGTTTAAAACCGACATTAAAGATCCACCATAAATTTTTTAAACAAAATATAAATATGTGATATTAAAATCAAACAAATCCTAGCCCGCGAATCGTCTCCCCCTTCTCCATTGTCTCTCCCCTTTCTTCACTGTCCCTCCCCTTTCTCCATCGTTCCCCCTTCTCTCTTAATTTCTCTCTCTTATCTCACGAAAGCAGTGGAGAGCGGCAGTGATTTTCTAGATATCGGGCATTCAATGGGAACATCTACGGCGGACGTTTGCAGTGAGGGACGAAGATACCCGCTGGAGCTGGGTATCTGCGGCAGATTTGTGTTCAAGAGAGGCAAATCTTGAAATTGGAAGAATAATTTTAATCCATTTTTCAATAAGTGCGGGCCTGAAATTGGAAGCTATTGCTCAAATACATCGCTCGGAGGTATAAATTACATCTTTATGTTATTTTGTTCTAACTTTACAAAATCGACCCTAAAAACTCGTGTACTTCTAATTGTTATTATAGTTGGAAGAATTCTTGATTTCATTCCATGTTGATCTGGCTATTGTAACTTGAGCTTGTGGTTTAAATTAATTAAATATTTATTTTGTTCTAGCTAGTAGCTATAGAGAAATTGACCTAAAACCTTGTGTAGTTCTAGTTGCTGCTCCGATAGTTAGAAGAACTCTTGATTTTGTTGGATATTTTGGCTATTGTATCTTGAGCTGGTTGTTTTAATTAATTATCTACTTATTTTTTTCTAGCCAAAAAGAAATCGACCTAAGACCTTATGTAATTCTAGTTATTGTGATAGTTAAAAGAATTCTTGATTTCGTTTAATATCTTGGCCATTGTATCTTGAGCTTGTGGTTTCAATTAATTATCTACTTATTTTGCTATTATGATTTCAAATGTTCTTCTTTTTTTGGTCTCAGCTTTACATAAAGATTACTTTCCTTCTTTGTTGTTAGATTTCTGTTATAAGAATCAGAGATGGTTAATTTCTATACACAATATCAGATTAAACACGTCACGTAATATTAGTACTCTGTGGGATGGTATTTAACATTTTTGTTCAATGTGATTTTAACTCAAATAGAACAATTGCGGTAGATTTCGTTCTTTGATTTTATTCAACTGTAACATTTCATCTCTATTTTAGTATTCTCTTCTCTTTCTCCAAATATGAATTTTGGTGGCTTTTCTCCCTGATTGGATCGTTGTTTGAATTATCATTATTGGTGATGAAGAGTTTTATGGCCAACTTGGATTTCAATGCAAAAAAATACAAGTTTTATGGCCAGGTCTGATAACATTTTTTTGGATTGTCTTTGTGATTTCAATGTAATAAAACTTTTTTGAAATCTATACAATCAAAACAAAGTTACCAAAGCTCATAAGGGTTACATAACAAAGCTCATAATGATTAAAACTAATATTGTCTTTGTGATAACATTTTTTTGCTCGAATTGAAAAGTTGCTTGTGATTTCTATTGAGTTCATATTAGTTCTAATATTTAAACTTTTTTTTATTGTATAAATTTCAAGAAAGCTTACTTTTGTTCGAGGAAATAAAATTTAGATTGAGAATTGTAGTGTTGCTTATCGAGGTGAGTAGTTTTCCCTTCTATTCCAAAATACAATTTAGTTGTTTGAGGAGATAAATTGTTTAGTTTATTGTATTTGTAAGTTTGTAAGTTTTGTTGTTTATGGTTATGCCTTTTGCATAATTTATTATGTTTCAAATTAGTTTTTTTCTTCACATTGATAATGTTTAGTTGCTCGAATTGATAAGTTATTCATACATGCTTTTAGGGTGTTACTTGATGTAGAATATACCAATCGTTTAGGTACCTTTATGGAAGTATAAACTTGTAAGTTGTAATCAATAAGAGATGGTATCAACTAAGGCAGCTTTTCAGGCAGTTCAAGAACCTCGAATGCAGCGGCAACAGCAAAACCATAACCCATCGACTGTTCTTTTTCTCTGGCGTTCTCTCCAGTGATGGTATGGCCTCCTTCGGGTTCTTCATCTTCTATTATCACATTTTTGTGGTTGGAACTATTACCTATTCCCGTTGTTGCTTGCAAGAATGGAGAGTTGTTTTTATTACCCTATTCCCGTTGTTTCTGATGCTATCAATGAATCTGATTCACAATCACAACCCCTATGCCATTGAATCAATTCGAAGGTGCTGAGATTCGGGTGTTCAAATATTTAGGGCACACATCACTTGTTTCTGATGCTATCAATGCTAATTTTTGGCTTTGATAGTTGTTGATTTATTATTATTTGTGTTGTGTAATATGGATAAGCTACTTGGTATGTTTGCTTATTAAAGGGGAAAGGTATACATTCTTTTGTGGTTTTGAGAGGGGTTCATGTAAGGATTGAGTGGTAAAAAAATTATTTCATAAATACTTGTATCTAGATTTGCTTCATATATAACTGATGGCATTAATTCCTAGTGTCCTTTTAGTTACATGTGCTTTTGTATTTGTTGTTATGTGCAATCATTTTAAGAGTCAATGGATATAATTCTCTACATATTATTTGTTATTTTTTTCCCTTAAAATGCTTGAATGTGCCTTACAACGTCTTATGTTAATTCACAAGTTTGTTTTTGTATATAGCTTTGTTTTTAGTCTTCGTGTTTTTTAGCTTGTTTGACTATTGAGATAATGAAAAGTAAAATTTTAACTTTGTGTAACACTTTCATGATTTATATATATATATTATAGAGTAGGTGATATTTGGTTAAAATGACTTCAAAGATTCTGCTACGTCATTGAGGATGATAAAGTTCACTTTTTGGCTTTTCTTTATGGCTTTTCTTCACGCACTTGCAGGCCTTGTTGATTACTATTGGGTTACAACTCTTGTCATCCAAAACATTGAACTTTATTCATAATTACTTTTATAAATAACATACATTTACCTAGAACTATATCAACCTATAGTACAAGATTGTTTCGTGCCCATGTTCTTTTTCCAAGGGGTGTTCAAAACATTAACTTTTTCCTATGTAGTCTTGATCTTGTTGGCCATAGTTTTATGTAGTTTGGATCTTGGTAATGATGTGGTGGATAATTAAAACTTTTGGGACATTCTTGTAAATTTTTCTTATTGCACTTTATGAAAGCCCTACTTTAGCTGTTAATTTGTCTTTGCAGAAAGTCACAGTTCAAGAGAAGTTTGGTAGTACGTGAAAGAGAAAATAACTTTAGATTGTACTGCTTGTGTTGTTTTAGAGTCTCTAAGCTAATTTCTCCATTGAATGGTTCTTATACATGCATTGTATAATATGTAAGTATTGCAATAGAATATCTATTATACTTAGTTGAAACAAAATGATATGCTTGCAGGATCAAAGAATTTAAAGAATTGGCACAGTGTCTCATACTTGAATTGGTTTCCAAATATGATTCATCAGATAACAATGAGATTTTTGACATCATGAGTCTTCTTGAAGATCGTCTTCAGCATGCTAATGGTGTTGTGGCATTGGAAACTACCAAAGTTTTTCTACATTTGACTTTATCTATAACTCATGTTCATCAGCAGGTAACTATCAAAAGTTTTTTATCCATTTACAACATTTTATTCCTTTACTAAACTCTATATTATAGTTTTACTTTTCATCTTTTATACATGAATTTTATGACCTTACCTAGTTCCAATGCTTCTTCTTCTTTTTCTCTCTCTTAAACATATGGAGCCCAAGATAACCTCTACCTCTAACCTGGCAATCTAAGTTCCTGGAAAGAGAAATAAGTCGAATCACTATGTAAATACAGTTTTGTTGAGAGAAGATTTTTGTTTGAATATTGTTGGAAGTGCATTTCTTTGAATAGGTGTTAAAGTATTTTTTTTTTTGTATTGTTGTGGTAGTGTTGTTATGTTGCTGAAATTTTTTTAAAACATAAGAGTTATAAAGTTAGTTGTAGGTTAAAATATGGTAATGTTCCTTAGTTTAACATTGAAATTTAGGATCATTGCAATGATGATTGTACAACTATGGTAGTTGTTAATGGGTTGAGTTCATTTTTTTCGTTATTTATAAATTGCTCATATTAACGCAACTTATATTTGTTTATTTATACACTCTCATATGGTATCGCTCGCACGAATACAAAGAGGTTCTAGATAGAGGGGATAACAAACTCAACCATAGAATAGAGAAAAGAATAGCAAGTTTTGCACTCATTCCTTTTGGTAAGTTTGTATAAATATAGTTTCCATACTTCATGTAATTTCTTTTAGTATGATTCATTTATTTGTAAATTATTCTTGATTTTATATACTTAAGTAAGCACATCTTCTTTGTAGATTTTTTGGGATAATAATGACACTCCAAAGTATATAACCAGCTCTCTCAATCTTTAGTTAATTTTTTGTATTTGTTGAAAGTTAAGTTGTATATACAAACGCAATTAAGATTTTATTTTGGGATTTTTTTGATACGTAAGCAGCCAACTACTGCTTTGTAAGTATAAATTTTGTTATTCTCTTTGGGAGTTGACTATTATTTGTACTTTGTGAGCAAGACTTAGATTTAAATTTGTGTGTTTGTTGAGATCTTAATATATAAAAACAATCTTTGTTTGTGGACAAATTATTATAATGACGTTTTTAACTTTTTGACCGCCACAATTTTAACTTTTTGACCGACATTAAAAATGGATTGGACATGGCATTTTTAAAAAACGAACAATAATTCTAGGCTTTAATGTCAGTTTAAAATTGACATTAAAAGGCTTTAATGTCGGTTGACAACTAATATTGAAGATCATGTTATAAAAGGTCTTTAACATCGTCTTAAACCGACATTGAAAATGGTGTACAATGTCAATTTAAAACCAACATTAAAGACCTTTTGTAACACGATCTTCCATGTCGATTCAACCGACATTAAAACCTTTTATTGTTCGTTTTAAATTGACATTAAAGTCCAGAATTCTTGTAGTGATTGAAAATCGTGTGTGGTAAAAAAAAGAAAAAATAGTCTTCGTCAAAGTTGCTCACCGAAGAAGAAAAGAAGAGGAGAGGAAAAAAAAAGGAAGTCACTGAAGCTAAAGAAGTTGGTCGAGAAGAGAAGAAAAAGTCATTGAAGAATGGCAAATCAATAATATTACACATGCATGATATCAGTAAAATGTCAATTTACAATAGTTTTTAAAAAGCGAGACATTTATCAGTAGGGCAATTTTCTCCAAGCTACTGAAGAAACACACACGCCCGCCAATTTTTCCCTCCAATCGAATTGGTGTATTAATTTTAGTTTATATTTATTTTTTTCCCCTTCTCCAAATCCTTCTCTTCCCCCGCCAATGGAATTGCCAAAATTCCGCCGGCCAAAGGAAGATAATGGATCTTCTTCTTCTAGCCCTAATCTCTACGTTGCAAACTGTGGACCGGCCGTCGGAATCAGCCACCGCACAATTGCAGCGGTTTTCGGCGGTTTTGGGCTCGTGAAAGGTGTCCACGCCGCCGACGAAACCGGCGCTCGCGTCATCGTATGTTTTTCCGAAGAATCCAGCGCCCGAGCCGCTCTTGAAGCGCTACACGGCCGCCTTTGCCCTCTTCTCGGAGGCCGGACTTTGCACATACGTTATTCGATCATCAGACCATCCATTTCGCACCCCAATGATTCTGTCTCGGTTTCTTTGTCGGCTTCGGAGCTGGACATTCCCGGACTTTTCTTATTGCACGACTTCGTCAATGCTAAGGAAGAGGAGGTGAGCGTTTTAGTCGGATTATGAGGACGGGACTGGAGAAGGATTCGGTTTTATCTTTTTTCTCCCTTTGTTCCGTTGTTATTGGTTTTTTGTGCTTTTGAAGGATTTGCTCATGGAAGTCGATGCTCGGCCTTGGAGTAATCTGGCGAAACGTAGAGTTCAGCATTATGGGTATGAGTTTTGTTATCAAGTAAGTGGCAGAACTTATTTTGTCTTTTCCTTCTTCCTAATTTCTGTTTTACTGAATGACTGTGCAATGTCAGGATTGCGAGTACTGAAAATCAGTTGGTTTTGTCTGTGTCTGTTTTTTTTTTAGACGAGGAATGTTAATACTAAACATCAGTTGGGGGAACTTCCATCATTCGTTTCCCATGTAGTTGATAGGATCTCCATGTTTCCAAATGCTGAGGATGTTGCAGATGCTTCTCTTGACCAATTGACGGTAGGCTCTCTGTTTTTTATGAATTACTCTAAACTTGGTTGCTTGTAGTTGGTTTATTTCTTGTGCAATCTTTGAAAATTGAGATTGTAGCTTTTGCTATCTGAGTCTTATGATGGTTTTGTTTTCCATGCTTCCGCTTTTATGCTATCTGAAGTTGTTGTCATGTTTAGTATGAGACTGAAATCAATACCACATTACAGGTTAATGAATACCCACCTGGGGTGGGTTTGTCCCCTCATATAGACACCCATTCTGCATTTGAAGGATTAATTTTCAGCCTTTCCTTAGCAGGGCCATGCATTATGGAGTTTAGGAGATATCCCGAAGGCACTTGGCACAAATGCCCTTCAAGTGTAGATTTGAAAATGGAGAATTCTGTAAACGATTCAAATTATCTGAGGAGAGTCATTTACCTTCCACCTCGGTCTATGCTCCTACTGTCTGGAGAGGCACGTTATGCTTGGCATCATTACATTCCTCACCACAAGGTATATCAGACCATCCAGGAGCAATTGTTGCTTTAGTGGGGTTGATTTACGAATTTGTAGAACATGTAATTATACATGTTGATAGGAATCCAATCATACACGTGTTTTCTTGTAAGCAAGTTGGGAAAGAAATGAGGGCGTGAGAAATTGTAAGGGGCATGTGGGGCTCATTAGTATGGAGATTAGTTCAATAAGCATTGTGAGAGGAGGGTATCTTTTTGGAGAACCTTTGTTGCGTTCTCTTTGAGAATTAGGAGAGGTGGGAAGCTCTCAAAACTTCCTTGTTATCTCGCTACCAGTTTATAAATAAATTGGCCAAGCCCTTCACATGTTAACAGCTACGAATTGGTCTAGTAGCTTATTTTCAAATAGTTCAGCCAGTGGGTGAGGATGAGCTATATATTTGGATGTCTTTGTAATATTTTGATAGGCATCTACTTATGATAATCGTATTCACAAACTCTTGTCATTTCAAATGTTGTAGAGGATGAAATTATATTCTTGTTGGATAGGTTAAGTGAGGGTAAATCAGGCTAGATACCGTGGGTATAAACATATTTTTGGGTGTTCAGTAAGGTGCCAGCCAAGCATTCTCAGTGGTTAAGAAGATATTTAATTGTTGAATAACATCATCATTTAGCTTTTGAATGAGAGAAACTGTGCACTTACATGTTCAACCATATACTTGTTAAATGATGCTTACTCGTTCTATTCTCATTTATGATGTTGAAATTGGGTAAATGTTCTGTAATAGATTGACATGGTGAAGGACAGTGCTATCAGAAGGGGTCCTAGGAGGGTTTCTTTTACATTTCGCAAGGTAAGTAGATTTAATGCATTTGTTTTTTCCCTCCCTCTCGTACCTGTTGAGCTTACCTTACCTGCTTATATTCTCCATGATGCCAAGATGGCAGTTATCCTACCCCGTGGCAATTCTAAATCATTATGTATGTTAAACTAGATGATATCACTAGACCATGTTATTCTTGTTTGACCCATTAATATTGAGGCGCATGGCTATGGTGAGAGGTGAGTGCTTATTGCCTTGCTAGCCATGAATTCAACCATGAGATGCACCATGATTGTTTTTGTATCTCCACAATCATAATGTTCATGATGACAATTGGTTATATAACAGTAAAGAGAGGAAGTTAGAGTTTAAAATGTCAGCTCTCATATCGTTTCTTTTTTCCCATTTGAGTTTGAATAGTTGCTCACCTCTTAAAAGTTCAGCCTTCTTTCTCTCTTTGTGAACTTTAATGCCCAGTCTCTCCTACGATTAACTTTTTCTCGCCCGATCTATAGATTTTAGTCCTCAAGAGGTGCTTGGCTCAATAATTAGCGCTTTCTTTTGTAATCATCTTTAGCTGTGTATTTTGGGTTTTCCCTTGATTTCATTTATCAAATGAAATGTTTATTTTACCAAAAAAGTATTAAAAAAAGGAAAAAAAAGGAGGTGCTTGGCTCATGGGGTTTTGAAGCTCATATAGGATGTAGGTCATGAAACCACAAATCAATCAAACCATCCCGGGTTGGTCCAGTGGTAAATAAAGGGTATGAGTTTGATAAAGGACTAAGAGGGAATGAGTTCAATTCACGGTGATCACTTATCAAGGCTTTAATATCGCATAAGTTTCTTTGATACCCAAATGTTGTAGGATCAGGTGGATTATCCCGTGAGATTAGTCTAGATGCACGTAAGTTGGTCTGGATATTCACAAATATTAAAAAACTCACAAATCAATTATGGCCATAAAAGGGTACATAACCAAACTTCTGAAACCATAGACCATTTTTTCTCAGTATAATTCATATTAAGGCTATTCAAACCAAGAAACTTGTTGCTTGAAGTGCGGTGTGTGCTTGAGAAATGCTTCTTTGGCCATCCCGCTTTATAATGTTGAAAGACTTTTTGATAATAATGGAACTGAATCTGTGGAGACTGGTTGAAATGTTTGTGATGGATGGAATGACTAAATCATGCTGCAAAATTCTACCATTCTCTGTGGTCTAAAAGTTGATCTTTTATTTCATCTTATCATCTCACATGTCTTTCCATGGTTGAATAAAGGGAAAAACATTGTCTTCTTGTAGGTGAGAACTGATCCTTGCCAGTGCAAATTTCCTCATTATTGCGATTCTCAGAGATAAATTAGAGGCCTCAATCCTCATTGAAGAACAGGCTGAGTTTTCTTTTTTTCTCATTCATCCATCTTTTCACATATGGTTCTTTAAAGTAGATTTTACATGTTTTATTTGGTTATAGTTATAGCTATAGGAGGGTTTTCTATACCTCTCACATTTATTGTTTAAATATTTTTGCCCTTATGTTCTAATTATGCACACAGCAATCAGCATTTTGTTGAACTCCTTGATTAATTACAGGAAATGAAATTAGGGGGTGATGAAACGTTAAAGATGTTAAAATTCAGAACCTCATCCTTTTTTTTTTTTTATTCACTTTTATTTGTCAGTTTGATAATGGTAATTTATTAGGGCTCCGTTTGGTAGCCATTTGATTTTCGATTTTTAAGTTAGTTTCAAACTAATGTTTTTAAAGTGGATAAGACACTGATTATCATTTTTAAGTTGAAGGTTTCGATCTCTTATTCATATTTTTTTTCTTGTGGAACAATGAAAGTCGTGGGCGTTGGACCATGGTCATTTAGGATGACATCACTTTACCTACTAGATGATGTTCGGACTTATCATTTCACATTTGTTGAATACAAAAAAGGTCTATATACATAGATAATAATTCTTTTACCTGCCTCATTATAATAACTCTCCATGTGTAACGGTCAAACTTTTTAAAGTTACATTTGAATATTCACTAATTTGTATATATATATTTTTTAATATAGTGGGTGGAAGATTCTATCCAAGAATTTCTAGATCGTTAGCACATAATTATGTTATGTGGCAAATACGTGCTGATACGTGATTTGAAGTATTTTATTTTTTTTTCTTTTTAAGTTTTAGATACAACAGATATGTGAAGGGGATTTGTTGGTGTTTTTTTTAAAAAAATTAAGCCCGATCACTTAAAAAGTTCAATTCACAACCTATTTTCTTTAAAAGTCTACTAAAATCTAGCAATCCAAAACAAAATTGATTGTAAATGATAAAAACAATAAAGAACAAAAACATAGAAAGTTAAAAAGAATTTTGAAACGTAATTAAATCCCCATTTTTCTCTTTTTCCTCACTATCTAAATCATGATTCACACTTCTTCATCCACAACTTCATTCTTCAATATTTATCTTCTATTTTTCTACTATCTTCTCTAATCCCTCAACCACAATCTAACTAAAAATAATATTATCTTCAATGTATTCGTATTTTAGTTTTTTAGAAATTCGTATATCGTCATATTTCATCGTATTTGTATTCTTATTTATGCTTCTTAGGGCTTTACTAACTCATGTAGAGTGTTAGTGGCAAATTTTTATGATATTTGTGGGGGAAAACAATTTATATTTCTAACCTTTAGGAGAGGTATCAGTTAAAATTCTGAACTAATAACGGTATCAATTCAAAATTTAGAATTTTATAACTAAATCTATCTCGACATTTATTATGCATTAATGATTCTAAAATGAAATATTAATTGAGGGTCTAAATTGGTTTGTTCTTTTATCATTATTTAGAGTCGAAATTGAAACAATTATCAGTTTAGAGTTTTAAGTTATGTAACTCTGCAAAGGGTAGGTGTTAAATTGGTAATATTTATCTTTTGTGGAAAAAATATCAGAGGACCAACTTTGTTTTCGGAATAGAGTTTGGGTCCATGGCATACCAGAAGGACCATCTTAAACACAAGGGATAACAATACATAAAATCTTAATAAATATCCCATACTGTATTTATGTCCAACTTTTCTATTATTTACAAGAATTGACTTCTTATTTACCTAAATATTAGGGTTTAATTACTTTTTGTTCCCAACCTATAATCAATTACGCATACTTAAAAAAGGAAACTCAATTGATTTCTTGATTCATGTACAATTTTTATTTACCCAAAATTATTTTTCAAAACCCCCTACTCATTCTCTCTAACCCTCATTCTCTCCGTCATCTCTCTCTAACCCTCTGTCTCCACCTTCAACATTGGCGACCACAATGGAAGACGAACGGAACGACGAACTTGGAGCGGAATGACAAATGTGAAAGAAATTTAATCCAAGGATTTCCATGAGCAGCGGAATAGATCATTCCAAATTACAATCATGTATGAACATTACAAATTACAGTCATAAACAGAGAAACACGGTTATGCAATCAATACAGAAATTACAGCATGAAACTACAAATGATCAAGAAGAGAAATCTCTACATATATTTGTAGGCTCGCCTCCACGCTCCTTGATCACAAACACTCGAACACAGCAACCATGAACACTCGAACAACACGATCGCTACACAACACGAACATCGTGCACTCGTCCTCAGCGATTGCCTCGGTCACGAACACACCAACAGCACGAACGGCCTCCACAGAACCTCGATGGCGTTGAGTTGAGTATGACATTACCAAGAAGGCTTCCTTGGTATTCTCGGTGTGAGAATCCAGAGGGTGGGCTCTGTGTGGACTTGGTTTGAGGCAGACGAAGGAGGATTCAACAATCGTGTAAATGATTGAGCAAGTGGGAGAAGACTGAACCTATCGTATAGGTTGATGCCCAATCGTTTAGCAAAAGCTAAACGATCATCTAGCAAAAGCTAAGCGATCGTTTAGCTCATTACTTAGTTCCGTATCTATCGTTTACAAAATACTATACGATCATTTACCTCGCTCAAGTTGTTTCTTAGTAAATCGTATTTACTTTACAACTTCTGTTCCGTGAGATTTCGATTGAGAAAAACATTCTAAAATTAGGAAAACAGTTCTCCTTTTATCTCACGGTTACCATAAACTACCAATAACCTCCACTCAATTGGTTATTAGAGAAAAAGAATTGATTATTCAATAATTAATATTATTATAAATATAAATGATAACCGACTTATCATACTATATTTATAACCTATAGTTTTAATATTTCATCTCATGAAACATATAAACCATAGTTCTTTTTCTATTCCATGGTACTCAATGTAAATCTCATTTACATTAATCCTCCACTAGATGTATCTCATACATCATACCGATCATATCACATATAATCAAATTACCTCTTGTCAATTTGAACATTTCAAATCAACAACAAGAACTGATCCTCAACTGAATCCATTAAGCTACCAAGGGGACTTTATGGACCTGTAGCTCGAAGCTCCAACGATACGTGAATAATTGATTAAACTATTTAGTCATGGGATCCACCATCCGTTAACTGTCAGGCACTTCACTAAAGACCGACAGTTGAACTCTCCTTACCACAGATATATTATATGTCCATCTTAACCAATCAACAATGCGACAACCCTTCACATATCACTCATAAGTACAGTTGGGCCAATAACCGTTATACCCCTGTAGTTATATCTAACTCCTTAAGTACCACCGATCTCTCTAATGAACATAAGTCATAGTCCTACTATGAATGAGTCCTCTCTTCCAAAGAGAAGTTGTGGCCACTATGTTCAAGTCCCATAATCAACCCTTAAGGGAGTAATCTCTCCACTTATACCTGTTTCGGGAAATAAGTGAATTTCATCTTATAGATTGAGTTCCCAGCTCCCAGATCAGACAAATCCCCAAAAAGATAGGCATGTTGAGTTGGAAATCTGGCCACTCTCGCCCATACTAATCAAAGGACCGCTCTCAAAGGTAGGAGTTCTCAAAACACTCAGGATTGAGGTGTCACATATGGTCGTTTAGGTGAGATGCAAGTCTCTAGTATCAATGACGTTATATACAAAGTCTAGTCATCTCGTGATCCAAGTCTTATACAAACTCTTTGTATAGAACACCCCCGCTCGCACGTCTCCACATGAATGGTTAGGATCTACCATCTGTAATAGCTTACAACACTTGCAAACCTCTACAGAGCGAGCCGTATCCGTAGTGTCACAAGGATCAGGTATCCCACCTTAATCCATATACTACAAACTTATTTAGATTATCACTTAAGTCATAATCCACTTGTATATCACATATACATGTTTAAGTTCACATAAGATAACCACGGAGCTTTGTTTATTGGATATGAGGAAATGCCATAATTAAATAACAATTATTTTATTCATCAAACAATGTGTATCTTTACAAACAACGAGACTCCGGGAGAATTAGGACACCAATCCAATAATCTCCCACTTGTTCTAATGACTCGGGAGACTAATGTACAATACAATATAAAAATGTACAATATACAATAAACTAGGGCATACCCTAGTATCATCTCCTACTTGCCCTAAACAAGATGTTGCATGTCTCGCAGACCCAGACTCTCCAGGTGACCCTCTAACACTTTAACCGTGAGGGCCTTTGTAAAAGGATCAGCAACGTTGTGCTCCATCCGATCTTCATGACTATCACATCACCGTGATGCACAATCTCCCTGATCAGGTGATATTTCCGTTCAATGTGCTTACCCCAACGATAACTTCAAGGCTCCTTCGAATTTGCCATAGCCCCGTTGTTATCACAATAAAGAGTGATAGACAAATCCATATTTGGAACAACTTTCAAATCTAAAAGGAATTTCCTCAGCCAAACAGCCTCCTTAGCTGCTTCACAAGTGCTACGTATTCAGCTTTCATAGTGGAGTCCACGATCCATCCTTGCTTGATGCTTCATCAGACTACAACCCCTCCATTCAAAGTGAAAACTGACCAGCATGTAGTCCTTCGTTCGTCAAAGATACTTGAGGATCATCTTGACCGTCGTCCAGTGATCAAATCCTAGATTAAACTAATATCGACTGACAATCCCTACTGCATAACAAATGTCGGGTATGGTACACAACATTGCATACATCAAGCTTCCTATAGCAAAAGCATAGGGAATCCGTCTCATCTCCTCAACCTCTTGAGGTGTCTTAGGACATTGACCTTAGACAAAACGATTCCATGCCTGAAGGGTAATAAACCCCTATTGGAATCCTACATCATGTACCTAATCAACATTTGATCAATATATGATGCCTGAGACAAGGCTAACCGTTTTTTCTTACGATCCTGAATGATCTGGATCCCTAAAACATACTGTGTCTCACCCAAATCTTTTCATTTGGAACTGGGCAGCTAGCCATTTCTTAATGTTAATCAGATACCCTACATTATTCCCAATGAGTAGGATATCATCCACATACAATACCAAGAAAGCTACTGAGTTGTTAATGATCTTCTTGTATACACAAAGCTCATCAATGTTCTGATCAAAGCCAAAAGACTTGACAATAGTGTCAAATTTGATGTTCCAAGATCAAGATGCTTGTTTCAACCCATAAATGGACCTATTAAGCTTGCAAACTCTTTGCTCTTGATCTGGAATTATGAACCCCTATGGTTGAGTTATATAGATGGTCTCCTCAAGATTACCATTAAGAAAGGCAGTCTTGACGTCCATTTTCCATATTTCATAATCATAAAATGTGGCTATAGACAGAAGAATCTGGATAGACTTGAGCATGACAACAGGTGAGAAAGTTTCCTCATAGTCAACTCTCTCAACCTGAGTATAACCCTTTGCCACGAGTCTAGCCTTAAAGGTTTACACCTCTCCATCTACACCTCTCTTTCGCTTATAGATCTACTTACACCCAATAGGTCTCACCCCAACAGGTGGATCAACAAGCTCCCAGATGTTATCGAAGTACATAGACTCTATTTTCTGGTTCATGGCTTTAACCCATTCGTCTTTGTTAACATCCTCCATTGCTTTCTTAAAAGACAACAGATCCTCGACCCCATCATTCATAATGATTTTTGGGCTTTAGTCAAACCCATGTAGCGATCCGGTGGGTTCATAGCTCTCCTACTACGTCGAGGCAGTCTCAACTTTTGAGCTTGTTGGACGTTTCGACCTCAAAAACTCTTGTTGATCTATCAGTCTGTTCAACAACTCTTGTTGAACCCTTAGCAGTCTCAGTCTCACTAGAGATCTCACGCAAAACGAGCTTACTCTGTGACTTATGATCCCTCATGTGGTCTTCTTCCAAGAAGATAGCATTTATAGAAACAAACACTTTGTTCTCACTTGGATCATAGAAGTATCCACATCTTGTTTCCTTGGGGTAGCCTACAAAGAGGCAAACCTTTGAACGCGGTTCCAACTTCTTTGGGTTAGTCATTAGCACATGTGTAGACAACCCCAAATCCTGAAGTGGCGTAAACTACCTTTACGGTATTTCCATAACTCAAGAGCTTTAGACTTACGTTGCATTAGGTAGAGATACCCAAACCTTGAATAATCATCTATGAAAGAGATGAAATATTCATACCCACCCTGAGTTCTAACATTCATTGGACCACAGAGATCTGAATATATAAGCTCCAAGGCTTCCTTGGCTCTGTAACCTTTTCCAGTAAAATGTTGTTTGGTCATCTTACCTTCGAGGCATGATTCACATACCGACAATGAGTTTTCTTTTAAACTCTTTAGAAGTCCACTTTTCACCAACTTCTCAATCCTATTGAGGTTGATGTAACCTAACCTAAGATGCCAAGAATGGGTGTTTTCCTTAGGAGAAACCTTTGATCTTTTTACTGTTGTTTCCATACTGAATATTTCAGTGTTAAACAAAGCTTTTATGACTAACGGTCTTAGTACATATAAGTTATTTTCGATTAAACCATAACCAGTCTCTATTCCATTTTTTAAAACAAACATTTTATTCTCAGAAAAGGAAATTGTATAGACTTGTTCAATGAAACAAAAAGCCTTGTTCAATGAGAAAAGAAACCGAGATTAAGTTCCTCTTAATATGAGGAACTACAAAAACATCAATAACAGATAACGTTTCTTGTCAACAAATAACTTCAGTCTACCTACAACAACAGTTGAAACAACCTCACCAGTACTGACTCGAAGAATCGTCTCTCTCTGTGGCAACGTTTTCCAGAAACTGAATCCTTGGTAAGAGGAATTGACATGATTGGTAGCACCCGAATCTAGGATCAGGCAAAATCATCATTCTCTACCAAACACGTCTCCAAGACCGATAAATCAGATTTATTGTCTTGTCTCCTCTTTTGGAGAGTAGTGGGATCGAGGTCGTTTGCCACAAAACACGTTTCATACGATTCTTTCCTTTGTATGTAGTCAACCA